>NC_090941.1:171248003-171551033 GCF_040938575.1 Ambystoma mexicanum | reverse complement strand
AGTGTCCCCGTGCGATACACTGCGCCAGCCGCGTGCGAAAAAATCCTTTCCATCGCACAGCATATTCATGGATTTCAGCCTCCGAGACCAGCCGTGGCGCAGAGTGGCACAGCGACCCTGCACCAGCGCCAGTTACGCCCCCAAGAACGCCCTCACGCAAGGAAAAGCCTTCAAAATCCCCAAATCATCGCAAAGGGCTGCGCTAACCCTGGACCAGTTCACAGGGCTGCCAAACAGCAAACGCCAAGCGGGGAACGTGTATTTCAGTGGTTCGCGGGAAGTTCCAGGCGCGATTGTCCTGGGTACGTGTACATCAGGGGTGCGTGGGAAGTAACACACGCGATTCCATCAGGGCACGTGTATTCCAGGGGTGCGCGGGAATTATCACACGCAAAAACAGCAGGATACGTGTATTCCATTGGTGCGCGGGAAGTATCACACGCAAAAGAAGCAGGGTACGTGTATTTCAGGGGTGCGCGGGAAGTATCACACGCAAAAGCAGCAGGGTACGTGTATTTCAGGGGTGCGCGGGAAGTATCACACGCGATTCCATCAGGGTACGTGTATTCCAGGGGTGCGCGGGAAGTATCACATGCAAAAGCAGCAGGGTACGTGTATTCCAGGGGTGTGCAGGAAGTATCACACGCAAAAGCAGCAGGGTACGTGTATTTCAGGGGTGCGCAGGAAGTATCACACGCGATTCCATCCGGGTACGTGTATTCCAGGGGTGCGCGGGAAGCACCACACGTGAATTGCACGTGTGGGTCCTCCCAGGTGTTCCCTTTACACCCTCCACGGCCCCTGCAGGTGGCCCACACCACAGGGGCCTACCCTGCACATGTCCCGCAGGCATCCCATCCACCATGGCCATGCCCCCCAGTCAACCCACATGTCACCTTGCACTACTGCCCACCAACGCATGTCCCCCTGTACCCCCAGCCACCAGGGGCACCCTCCACCAGGCCCCCACTTATGTCTCCCACCACCCCCACCTCCCAGCATCCAGGGGCACCCTCCACCAGACCCCCACTCATGTCTCCCACCACCCCCACCCCCCAGCATCCAGGGGCACCCTCCACCAGGCCCCCACTCATGTCCCCTATCACCCCCACCCCCCAGCAGTGCAGGGGCAGAATCCACCAGGCCCCCACCCATGTCTACTATCACCCCCCAGCAGTGCAGGGGCACCCTCCACCAGGCCCCCACTCATCTCCAACTCATGTCTCCCACCACCCCCACCACCCAGCCACCAGGGGCACCCTCCACCAGGCCCCCACTCATGTCTCCCACCACCCCCACCCCCCAGCAGTGCAGGGGCACCCTCCACCAGGCCCCCACTCATGTCTACCATCACCCCCACCCCCCAGCAGTGCAAGGGCAGCCTCCACCAGGCCCCCACTCAGGTCTACCATCACCCCCACCCCCCAGCAGTGCAGGGGCACCCTCCACCAGGCCCCCACTCATGTCTACCACCACCCCCATCCCCCAGGGGCACCCTCCACCAGGCCCCCACTCATGTCTCCCACCACCCCCACCCCCCAGCAGTGCAGGTGCACCCTCCACCAGGCCCCCACTCATGTCTACCATCACCCCCACCCCCCAGCAGTGCAGGGGCACCCTCCACCAGGCCCCTACTCATGTCTACCACCACCCTCACCCCCCAGCCACCAGGGGAACCCTCCACCAGGCCACCACTCATGTCTCCCACCACCCCCACCCCCCAGCAGTGCAGGGGCAGCCTCCACCAGGCCCCCACTCATGTCTCCCATCACCCCCACCCCACGTTCGTAGTCGACGTTTGTGTGCGGAGCGAAGTATTCGGATAGTTTGGCATGGAGCTCACCGTATGTTACTGTGTCAACGTCGAGTAGCTCTCCGGCTATGTCCCTCACTGCTGGCCCAACCGCCATGAACAGCGTGTTCTTCAATCTTGCGTCATCAGTTAGCCCTATAGCTCCCGTGTAGAATTTGAAGTCCCTGAGCCATATCGTCCACCGGGGCCCCAGATTTGATGTGTCTCTAATTTCGAATGGGTTTGGCATGTGCATCACCTGCGCTGCTCCTCCTTCCGTGTGAGGGGGCAGATTGTTGCCTTGAGTACCATCGCCACCTCCTGGCGAGGCTGCTGCGGTGCTTGCCCCACCTGTGGATGAGGCAGGCGTGCTTGCGGTGTCCGACATCTTGATCCGCTTTCCGCCGACCGGCGTGCCTCCGACAGTGGGGTTGTACCCGCTCCCTTGCTGTGGGCTGTGTCTGCCCGTGTGGTGCGCAGATCCTCAGTGCGGGGTATGGCGTGGTCCGACGCCGCACTCGGACGCTGGCTCTTTCCCGCCGTCACGCGTTGTGGAGGTGCGCCGGCGCGCCGAGCCGCACGATTGCGGACCTCACCACGGCACTCGTGGGCCGTACAACCTCGTCGCCATTGTCATGCCCGCGACCTGTACCATGCGCAGCGCGCGCGCGGGCCTCGCGGCAATGATACGCGGGAGACGGGGGTGCATACAACCTTCCTTTATTTAACATCAGCGGCAACTGCCGAACTCCCCTCCTGCCCCTCCCCTTCCCCTGACGTCACGTCCGGGACGTCATCAGGTTACGGCCGCAACGGCGGCCGGCCCCGCGCACAACGATGCGGGTGGGCTGACAATGTCCAACTCATGTCTCCCACCACCCCCACCCCCCAGCCACCAGGGGCACCCTCCACCAGGCCCCCACTCATGTCTCCCACCACCCCCACCCCCCAGCAGTGCAGGGGCACCCTCCACCAGGCCCCCACTCATGTCTACCATCACCCTCACCCCCCAGCAGTGCAGGGGCAGCCTCCACCAGGCCTCCACTCATGTCTCCCATCACCCCCACACCCCAGGGGCAGCCTTCACCAGGCCCCCACTCATGTCTACCACCACCCCCACCCCCCAGCCACCAGGGGCACCCTCCACCAGGCCCCCACTCATGTCTCCCACCACCCCCACCCCCCAGCATCCAGGGGCACCCTCCACCAGGCCCCCACTCATGTCCCCTATCACCCCCACCCCCCAGCAGTGCAGGGGCAGCCTCCACCAGGCCCCCACTCATGTCTACCATCACCCCCAGCAGTGCAGGGGCACCCTCCACCAGGCCCCCACTCATGTCTACCATCACCCCCACCCCCAGCAGTGCAGGGGCAGCCTCCACCAGGCCCCCACTCATGTCTCCCACCACCCCCCACCCCCCAGCATCCAGGGGCACCCTCCACCAGGTCCCCACTCATGTCTCCCACCACCCCCACCCCCCAGCAGTGCAGGGGCAGCCTCCCCCAGGCCCCCACTCATGTCTCCCACCACCCCCACCCCCCAGCCCCAGGGGCACCCTCCACCAGGCCCCTACTCATGTCTACCACCACCCCCACCCCCCAGCAGTGCAGGGGCACCCTCCACCAGGCCCCCACTCATGTCCAACTCATGTCTCCCACCACCCCTACCCCCCAGCCACCAGGGGCACCCTCCACCAGGCCCCCACTCATGCCTCCCACCACCCCCACCCCCCAGCATCCAGGGGCACCCTCCACCAGGCCCCCAATCATGTCTCCCACCACCCCCACCCCCCAGCAGTGCAGGAGCAGCCTCCACCAGGCCCCCACTCATGTCCCCACCACCCCCACCCCCCAGCCACCAGGGGCACCCTCCACCAGGCCCCCACTCATGTCTACCACCACCCCACCCCCCAGCAGTGCAGGGGCAGCCTCCACCAGGCCCCCACTCATGTCTACCACCACCCCCACCCCCCAGCAGTGCAGGGGCAGCCTCCACCAGGCCCCCACTCATGTCTACCACCACCCCACCCCCCAGCCACCAGGGGCACCCTCCACCAGGCCCCCACTCATGTCTCCCATCACCCTCACCCCCCAGCAGTGCAGGGGCAGCCTCCACCAGGCCCCCACTCATGTCCCCCAGCCAACATGTCACCACAATCTAGATCCCTGGCCCTTATGGTCAGCCTCCAAATGCCAAACACCCACCTGAGTATTGCATCCACCCACTTAGAAATGGCAAAAACATGATAGAACCCCAATTGCAAGTTTGGAAATGAACACATGTCCCTCACATACACCCAATTGGTGTCAGTAAATGTCAAAACTCATATCATGATATGCATGAAACCAATGAGATGATACTACACATTGAAGTTTGAAGAAAAAATATGTATTAAACGCAACATAAATTGAATCAAAAATAAACAAACAATAATGGAATTTTTTTTTTTTAAAAACAGCAGGTACATGAAATAATGCAAAACCACAAATCATAATGCAAACGAAAGGTGTCCAAAGTCACAGTCCACAAAAGTAAATACAATGGAAAATTAAAATCGAAAACCATTGCTCCATGGTGAAGTCATAAAAAAAAATGAAAATCCAAAAAACTATATACAGATAAACAATCCAGGGTCCATGATCCCAACCGAAGAAATGAAACCTATCGAATAACACTACCTAAAAAAAAAAACTATATACAGAAATGTGGCCCATTGTCCAAAAGGTAAAAAAAAAATGCTAAACCAAAGGAAACCTAACACTAACTACAGAACTATTTACAAGGGCAGCGGGCTAGTCCGACGGCTCACTTCGGGATGTTCCGGGCTAGGGCATCATCGAACTCCTGCTCAATGTCCCAGAGGCGCTCCTCCTCCATGGCCCCGAGGGTCCGCAGGGCCGTCCACATGTTCCCCCCAAACTCCCTGCGGATTGCCTCGAGGCACTCGGCCCGCCTCAGGGCCCTCCGCATGGAGTTCTCCGCCCTGACCATCATGAGCCGTGCCTCTTCCGCCCGCTGCCGCTCCGCATCTATGGCGTGGCCCAACCGCTGCCACACGGAAGACACTTCCCGTCCTGGGTCCTCCTGCCTTCCGGCCGATGCCTGCCCCTCCCATGTCGAAGGCACCGAGCCATCATGGCTCCCACCACGTTGCTGCTGCGCCTCTGCCCGTGCACTGCCTCCTGCTGCCTGCACATCCTCCGCTGGCTGGGGTGCAGTCGTTGATCTGGCCACCCCTGCTGGACGTCCGACTCCCGACTGTGGCAGGGATGCCTCCTCCACCAGCCTGGCCGCACCGTCAGAGGCAGCTCCACAGGGCACCCAGGTGACTGATGGGTGGGAAGATGGCACGGAGGACGACTGGCGCATAGGGGGTTCAGTTGAGGAGGGGGTCTGAGCAAGCCCCATCAAATGGAGGAATCCGGCCTGGGTGACCTGTCCCAGTAGGCCGACGTGGTCAACGAGCCATTCGAGATGACGAGCAGTCTCCTCATGAAAAGACTGCAGGTCACCTCGCATGGCCCGTTGACGCAACGCCACACCAGTCAGGACAGGCTCAACCCGGACCCGGATAGCCACGTCCACAGGCAGAGGAAGGCCAGTTGTCGTGAGCTCATCCCCTGCCTGAAAACGGGTCTGGATGTAGGCATCCCTGCTGGTGCAAGATGATGCAGTGACAGGATCAGGAACAGGATTGCACACAGGCACCTCCGCGGCGACCTGTGCTGCCTCCTGTCCATGGTCCTGCACTGCACCACTAGCACCAGTGGAATCCCCACCTCCAGACCCCGTCTCTGTTGCTTGCACGGCCTCTTCCTCCACCAAACCCCCCACCAACCTGGATGACTCTGTGCCATCTTCCCCCGTTGGGCCCTGAGGGGTCCCAGCTGCCCCTTCTGCTGCCGAGGAGTCCAACTCCGACCTCCGCCTCTTGGACCTCCCCCCGGCAGCTGCGGCCTGGGATGCGGCACCTGACTCCTCACTCCCCGACGAGATCACAACCTGGGAGGGGAGCCGGGCCTTGCGTCTCCGGCTGGCGGTGCGATCCCCGCCGCTGTGCTCCACAGCACCTTCTCCGCCCTCTTCATCAGTTGACACTGCAAACAGGGAGGAATAAAACACAGGCATCAGGGCACTGTACAATGGACACATACACACGACAGTTGCACATGAGTGGCATTGGCAAACCTCAGACATGGCATCACAATTGGCAACACACCTGTCATTTCTACATGCACACATGAGCCATACCACAGCCACATCGCAACTGCCAGCACCATCCATACACATACAACAGCATGAGCAGGCAAAGGTGAGACAGACATCACATGCAACACAGGGAGTGCACTACACATGCACGCACACCACCACACTTGCATGCATGTGTACACCTCAGCCAACTGTTGCAGTGTTCCGATGGGCATCCATGTCACATCTGGCAATCAGGCTTCCACATCCCGCTGTCACATGCATCCATGTTGCATCACTGTTGCACCCTTGTCAAATACACACACATGCACACAGTGCTGATACATGCAGCTGAAAACAACATACATGCGTGACATCACGAACATGCCTACTTACATACACATTCATCCAAACATGTGTGCCCACACAACTGCATTTGGCATGCAAGCCTACACACACAAGCACCATCCATGTCTCACACATGACAGTGCTCGCATGTGTTAGCCTCACGGTCCTGTACACCCCCACCCATTCTCGGCCCCATACAAACAGATGTGCAACCGGCACACTACTGGCACATCACCACACGCACAGCTTACAATCATGATGCATGTACACTTTCATGCTCGACTCCAGACGGGTCTGCCTCTCAAGGACCTGGACATGGTGCGCTGGGGATATGCGTTCCAGGACCCTCATCTGATCTTCCGACAAGTGTCCCCGGCGCCCCTTAGCATCCGCTGCCTTCAAGAGGCGCCGGGCCTTGTTCAGGGTCCTGGACCTGAAGTCCTCCCAGCGCTTCTTGGCATGTTGGAAGTCGCGGACTGCCACCCCCTCCGCGTTGATGGCAGTCACGATGTCCGTCCAGATCCGAGTCCGTCCTTCCTTGTCTGCGCGCTCCCTTTGGTAGAGGGCATCATACTGCCCCAGGACTTGCTCCACCAGGGCACCAACTTGCCTGGCACTGAAGCTGGTGCCCCTCTGCCTCTCTGGCCGGGGGTTGTCAGTGGTGCCAGATGTTGCAGTGCCCAACATGACAACCCCAGAGGCAGGAGTGGGTGGGCAACTGGGTCCTGGGGCTGGGCTGTGGAGCGATGGAATCCCAGTCGGGAGTCTTCGGTTCCAGCAGGGGTGGTCAAAGCAACAGCACCCCTGGCTGATGTGCAGGCAGCAAATGGCAGGGCACGTGGGCAGCAGGCAGTCAGGCAGCAGCAGATGGCAGGTGGGAGCGTGCTCGGGGCTCTGGGGGGTAGTAAATCAGCTTTCTGGGCAGGAGCGTGGTCTTCCGTGTGCTTACGCGTGGCCAGCTTGATACGGAGTGATTTGGCATGTGAAAAGTCCTGCACGTCTGCGTGTAATTCGAGGAAAGGCCCTTAGCGCGTAAGCGTGTCTGCACGCATACGCGATTTCATTGGCCCAAAGGCCCCCATGCGCAGCTATGATGTCACGCGCATGGCCGTAGAGAATGGCACGTGTAAAAAAAAAAAGATACACGTCCGAGTGTCAAAGCGTGTAATTGGTGGAAATGGCCTCATCGCGTATGCGCGTCTGTGACGTGTGTATAAAAGGTACGTGTAGAACGCCATTTCCTTGTACGTGCTTTTCGCGGAGAGCGAGTGGGTGAAATCTGTACTTCTTGTCGGTTCACACGCGATTTACTTCACGACGTTTCAAGTTCATACTCTGTTACCTCTGACAGCTTTTTCTCTTTTCCTCTTTTTCCTGGGCCTGTTTCCTCAAACAGCGTTCCCTTCTACTGTTGTCCTGTCTCCTCAGACAGCGTACAATTCTTCTTTTGGCGGGGGTGTTGCCAACGCGCACACGCGCATATTTTTCACGCTTTTGTTCCTGGCAGACGGTGAGTCGCGCACGTATTTAACATCTGTGATTGCCCCGTGTGTCGCGTACCCCTTCAGAGGTCATTCTAGGCTGCGTGTGACACGCATACGTTCATTCTTGGGTTTCTGGGTGCCACAGCGTAGTGCATGTTCATTTTTCCACGCACGTGGTCTAGGAGGGGTTGCGTGCAACTTACTTCCCTTTTTTGGGGTGCCTGTGCGTTGCGTGACCCGTCATCTTTCCCCAGGGGTGACATACAGCCTTGCTAGAGCACTAGGGTACGATTACCATCTGGTACCCAACCCCTTTCACCCCCAACTGCCCAGGACAATAGTTCACATCGACTCCCATACGCACAATAACATCAGTGCCATGGCTGGGAGGCGAACAAGCCGTAAGGGTGGCAAAGGTGGCCGAGCCCCAAGTGGTGGCCGTGGTGGATCCGGTAGGGGACGTGGCCGAGACTTGCAGGGTGCCCCTAGCCCCCCATGTGTGGAGGAGCAGTCAGGGACACCCATGCCCCCCCCGGTTGAGGTTAACGTGGCTGACACCATCCATGCTCAGCCCTTGTTGGACCAGCCCACTGTGGAACCAGACCTGGCACAGGGTGACTCCATGGCTGACTTCCGGGTCAGCAGGTCTAGGCCACATGCGCCGGTGAACGTTGGTGTCATCAGGCCACATGGATCAGGGGCAGCTAGGTCATCTGCTGCCCCACGTAGGCAGGCTGGGGAGGCTGCAGGAGCAGCTGCGGCTCCATCCACCCCACCTCTCACACACCCAGCCAGGACAGTGTCGATCCAAGTCCATCATGCTGACATTCCCCCTGACACCATCACACTTGAGCTAATACCTGCACCAACTCCCATGCTGAGTGTGCAATCCCACACTCCTAGTACAGAGTCCCCCGGGGCTCCTGCCCCTAGTGTCCAGAGCGGCGTAGGACACTCAGGATCCCCACCACCTTCCAAGCGGAAGAGGAAGAGTGCTCGTCCAGTAGAGGCTGATGCCCCAGACACGGCTACACAGTCCGGCCCGTCAAGGAAGCCCAGCTTCAATGAGGCCGAACTGAATGCACCTTTAGAGTATGTATCCGCACATGACCGCGAAATGGTGATTGTTGCAGGATCCAAGACCACATCTGCACAACGTCAGGCACACTGGCAGACCATTGCGGACATCATAAGTGCCCTTGGAATCATGAGGCGCACAGCTACTGAATGCTACAAGCGCTGGAATGACCTGAAGCGCAGGGCAAAGAATAAGCTGGCCTCAAGTCATGCCGCAACTCTAGTGACTGGAGGTGGGTCTCCAGCAGAGGACATAGAACTCACTCCACATGAGCAGGTTGCTGGGACCTACGTCACGGAGGAACAGATCCAAGGCGTGGGAGAACTGGCAGATTACGAGGCATTGTCCGGTGAGTGCACATGCATGTGTGTGTCATCCATGTGCATGGTGTGTGTGGGAGGGCTTCTGTTTGGGTGCCAGGTGAGGGTGTGTGTGCCCGAGTGGTTTGGGTCACCCATGTGCCTCATCCTATACATTCTGTGCATCAGCATTTGGGTATAGCAGCATCCCTTCTGCCAACATTAGACATCCAGCCCAACACCACGCCAGTTGCCCTTGAAGTGTCATCTTGCCACAACATTGTTGCTTATTTACCTCTGTTTATTCAGGCAGATTGTTTGCATACCACCACTTTTACTCAGGATTTCTCAGTCCTATTGTCACATGTCTGACATGGCTATGGTACAGTGGACTGGCTTTGTTTCCTGGACATGATTTGTTTAGACATGTCCCTGTGCTATAGGACCATTTTGGACTGGCAGCTCCAGGTTAAACATTTGAACAATTTCAATGAAAAAATCAATTTCATGAGCAAACTGGACTGAATGAACAATTGGTGACCTCCTCTCCCTCTTCACTTTATGGCTAGGGTACATGCCATCTGTGTAATGGCATGTGTATTTGACCTGCCAATCACTGGCCAATGTGTGATGCCACTGCTAGGCAGCATGCAGCACATGTGTTCATCTTCCATCTTGGTGTCATCAATGTGTGCCATCTGCCTACCCTTCACACGCAGTGACGGTGCATGCATGGGAGGGTTTTAGTCATGTGGGACATGTGTCAATCAAGTACTGTTTCTGTAGCCTCTCAGCCCTAATTGTGTGCCATAGTGCTAATGCCTGTTTCCATTTGTTTTCTTTTATGTCTTTGCAGGGGATGACGCACTTGATACTGCTGGGGTTGTGGAGATGGTGCAGACCCAGGAGGGGTCTGAGGGCCGACCGACCACCAGTGAGGGACGTGGTGTGGTGGTGGGTGAGAACCCACAACTGCTGCAGGTCGTGCTCGCAAGGGGTGTCTCTGGCTGCACCTCCCGCGAGCTGTATTCAGGTATTGATTACGATGATGAGACCTATGTGCTGTCGCAGGTGAGTGTTCGTGGGAGGGATTCTGTTCTGTCCGACCCACCTGCACCAGGGTTAGAACCCTCAATGGGGATGTCAGTGTTGGCAGGTACGCCTTTGGTGGTTACGGATGCAGGGTCACACTCCGCGACATCTGATCCTGTTCCTGGGCCAGCAGATCAGAGGGGGAATGCAGTCCTGCAGCCTCAGGCAGTGCCGGCACAGCAAGGCGCAGTTCGCCTTGCCCCAGACAGGTATGGTGCCCGCCGACGTGGTGGCCGTCCGCCACCTGGCAATACCGCATGGGAGCAATCCATATACGGTATGGCAACCCAACAGGCAGCATCATCCGAGATGATGGCTCAGGCCATGGATAGGGTGGCCACTTCCATTGTCCCCCCCGAAAGGCTGATGGAGCGACTACAGCAGGCAACAGACTCCATCTGCCAGTCACACAGGGAGGACATGTTGGCGTCCGACAGGCGGGCGGCACTGGCGACTCTGCGGGAAGCCATTTCCATAGAGTCCCAGGGCCACAGGGAAGCCCTGAGGGTGGAACTCCTTCACCTCAGGACGACTCTTGTTGAGCTTGAGGCTTCAACAAACAGAAGGACAGAACAGCAGCTGGAGCGTCTCACACGTACGCTCTCAGCTGAGATGTAGGCAACTAGGGCGGAGGTCCGGGCATCCTGTGAGTTGTTGCATGGGGACCTCCGCACAATTATACTCCAGAACGAGACCTACCACACCCGCATGCTTGCTGCCGTGGAGGAACAGACTAGGACTTTGCGTGGGCTGCCTCCCATAGTGCCACCACCTCCTGATGCAGCTGCAGAGGGTGAGGAGAGCGACAGCAGTGATTCTCCCAGAATAGGGTAGCCGTGTAGGCCATGAGCCCATGGAGGTGTTTTTTTTTCGCAAGATCCACACAGGTGGGTTTTGGTGTGCACCCTGTCCTCGGACCTTCTGGGTGGCCTCCCCCCCCCCCCCCGGGACCATTAAGGGCCATTTTTTTTAAATTTCTTTGGGACAGTGTGTTGCCTTGTGTGGCTCCCGTGGGCATACGCTGCATTGTGGCTGGGCACATGCAGGCTTGTCATGAATTTGGTTCAGATGCTTGGGTTTTTGTGACACACACCCCCCTGCTTCCTGTTTCCATGGGCTTACAAAGGGTGTGCCCAAGTGACATTGACGTACATGGTGAAATTGGACTCCCATTCGATGTGTGGGCAGTCTGTAGACAATACTGTGTATACATTCATAGTGCATATTGTTGTTGTATTGTACACTGCATGGTGTATTGATATGTGCATCTGCATCCATCTCATCCTCCGAATTGCAGGTCCATTTCTCATGTCTTCGCAAGGAGGTCCACCTTGGAACTGGAGTCCATGTTGTAAGCAGTGCACCTACACTCTTGCGTGGCGCTAACACTGTATACTTGGGAGTGTTCGAAGTGCTGGCATCATCAGGTAGTGAGGCTAGCACATTTTTAAGTCTGTAATGTCATGTTTAAGGTAGGTTGGAGGTTGTGTAGGTGATTGGTATTCTTGGTAAGTATTTGGTAATGTGGGTTGTAGGTCCTGCATTACTCTGAGCATTTCATGTGTGGCCATGTTTCCATTAGGGACACTGTAGCTGGTGACACTTGGGGCATGTTGTGGGGATTCATTTGTTTGCTCTCACATTGCACGACATGCCATGATGTGTTGTGTGGCCGTGCCGGGGAGGGGTTGGGTGACATGGCACGGTTTTCATGTAGTATTTTGCAAGTGGGTATTCATTTCTGCAGCATGGAAGTGTGTCTTTTGATGACACTGCATTGGTGGTGTTTGTGTAGGTAGGGATGCACACATTGTGACACTTCCACATGAACAATCTCAGGCTGCTATGGTTCTGACAGTTGACTGTCCCTTTGTTGGTCATAATTGTCAGGTCGAGTCATCATTGCTTATCAGATCGTATGTGCCAGGGCTGTGTGCACTCCACAGGGGTGTGATTTCTATGTGAAGTAATTAGCCACCAGCTGCGTACGGGCTGCCTCACCCCGTGCCCTCTCCCCTCCCATGCGCAGCGGGCGTGCATGTGGTTGGGGATGTGGGGGCACCACCATGTCCACAGCCAGGCCCGGCGTGTTGCAACATTGTGCAGGACACATGCTGCCACTATGATCCTGCACACTACTGGGGGCGCATATAACAGCTGCCCGCCAGAACGGTCAAGGGAGCGAAAGCGTGACTTGAGCACTCCGAATGTGCGTTCCACAATGCCCCGGGTTGCAATATGGGCTGTGTTGTATCTTACCTCGGGAGGCGTGATGGGGTTCCGAATTGGCGTCATCATGTGGGTGCTCAGAGGGTAGACACTGTCCCCTGGTGAGGAGGTGATGGGTATCATTAGTGGGGTAGTGACATAACTCTGCATCTGACATGCATGCATGTGCAGTGGCATTCATACCAAGCAGCCATGTATCACCATGCCGCCCAGCTTCTAGGTCCCGGTTTAGGGTAGACATTCGATAAATGAAGCTGTCGTGGGTGGGCCCTGGATAGTTGGCATATACTGAGGTGATGATTCCCTTGGCATTACATACTATCTGCACATTGATGGAATGCCAGTGCTTGCGGTTCCTATAGATGTGCTCAGATGCCCTGGGGGGACGTAGTGCCACATGGGTGCAGTCAATGGCACCTAGCACTTTGGTGAATTGTGCCACACCGTGGAAATCGAGGGCAGCAGCCTGCCTTTCTGCAGGTGTCCTGGGCAGGTATATGTGCCTACGGACTGATGGGCATGCAGTGATGATGTTCAAGACCTGGTGTAGGCAGCGTGACTGCGTGGCCTGTGACACCCCACCCACTATGGCACTTGTCCGCTGAAATGATCCAGTGGCCAAGAAGTGCAGTACATTGAGGACCTTCTCCAGGGGGCTGAGTGCTTGAGAGCACAGGGTGGGTGATGTGAGGTCATCCTCCCACTCACTGACCAGGTCCAGTATTATGCGTGGTGGAAACCTGTACCTCCCATACACCTGGTCATCAGGCATCCCAAAAAGGCTGGTTCTGGGAGAGAAAATTCGGGCCCTCACTATCCTCCTCCTCCTCCTTTGGTAGCCCACGGCCACTGCTGCTAGGAACGGTATATTCATCCTGGCGTCTGATCTTGTTTGTTGTTTGTGCGAACTTTTATGCTGCACAGGTCCACGTACGCCTGCTTCATGCTGGCGTACGTGTTTCAGGATTGGACCATTTATTTTTTGGCGCGTCGTAGGCGAACATGTGAATCTTCCCGCCCACCCCAGGAATACACGTACCCCACTCTCACAGGCCCAGTCGCGTGTGGCAGTTCACGCGCACCCCGAAATACACATACCCAGGGCAATCGCGTGTGGAACTTCCCGCGAACCCCGTAAAACACGTAGCCTGCTGGTATCGCGTGTGGAATTTCACGCGGGCCCATAATACACGTACCCTGATGGTATCGTATGGGAGACTACCCGCGCAACTAAGGGATACACGTACCCAGGCAAATCGCACGGCTGGGGGGTGGGGGTGCAGGGGGACATGAGTGGGGGCCTGGTGGAGGGTGCCCCTGCACTGCTGGGGGGTGGGGGTGGTGGGAGACATGAGTGGGGGCCTGGTGGAGGGTGCCCCTGGATGCTGGGGGGTGGGGGTGGTGGGAAGACATGAGTGGGGGCCTGGTGGAGGGTGCCCCTGCACTGCTGGAGGGTGGGGGTGATGGTAGACATGAGTGGGGGCCCGGTGGAGGGTGCCCCTGGTGGCTGGGGGCGGTGGGAGACATGAGTGGGGGCCTGGTGGAGGGTGCCCCTGCACTGCTGGGGGGTGGGGGTGATGGTAGACATGAGTGGAGGCCTGGTGGAGGGTGCCCCTGCACTGCTGGGGGGTGGTGGTAGACATGAGTGGGGGCCTGGTGGAGGGTACCCCTGGATGCTGGGGGGTGGGGGTGGTGGTAGACATGAGTGGGGGCCTGGTGGAGGCTGCCCCTGCACTGCTGGGGGTTGGGGGTGGGGGTGATGGTAGAAATGAGTGGGGGCCTGGTGGAGGCTGCCCCTGGTGGCTGGGGGGTGAGGGTGGTGGTAGACATGAGTGGGGGCCTGGTGGAGGGTGCCCCTGCACTACTGGGGGGTGGGGGTGGTGGGAGACATGAGTGGGGGCCTGGTGGAGGGTGCCCCTGGGGGGTGGGGGTGGTGGGAGACATGAGTGGGGGCCAGGTGGAGGGTGCCCCTGCACTGCTGGGGGGTGATGGTAGACATGAGTGGGGGCCTGGTGGAGGCTGCCCCTGCACTGCTGGGGGTTGGGGGTGGGGGTGATGGTAGACATGAGTGGGGGCCTGGTGGAGGGTGCCCCTGGTGGCTGGGGGGTGGGGGGGATGGTAGACATGAGTGGGGGCCTGGTGGAGGGTGCCCCTGCACTGCTGGGGGGTGGGGGTGGTGGTAGACATGAGTGGGGGCCTGGTGGAGGCTGCCCCTGCACTGCTGGGGGTGAGGGTGGTGGTAGACATGAGTGGGGGCCTGGTGGAGGGCGCCCCTGCACTGCTGGGGGTGGGGGTGATAGGGGACATGAGTGGGGGCCTGGTGGAGGGTGCCCCTGGATGGTGGGGGTGGTGGGAGACATGGGTGGGGGCCTGGTGGAGGGTGCCCCTGGTGGCTGGGGGGCGGGGGTGATGGTAGACATGAGTGGGGGCCTGGTGGAGGGTGCCCCTGCACTGCTGGGGGGTGGGGGTGGTGGGAGACATGAGTGGGGGCCTGGTGGAGGGTGCCCCTGGGGGGTGGTGGTAGACATGAGTGGGGGCCTGGTGGAGGCTGCCCCTGCACTGCCGGGGGGTGGTGGGAGACATGAGTGGGGGCCTGGTGGAGGGTGCCCCTGGATGCTGGGGGGTGGGGGTGGTGGTAGACATGAGTGGGGGCCTGGTGGAGGCTGCCCCTGCACTGCTGGGGGGTGGGGGTGATAGGGGACATGAGTGGGGGCCTGGTGGAGGCTGCTCCTGCACTGCTGGGGGGTGGTGGGAGACATGAGTGGGGGCCTGGTGGAGGGTGCCCCTGGATGCGGGGGGATGGGGGTGGTGGGAGACATGAGTGGGGGCCTGGTGGAGGCTGCCCCTGCACTGCTGGGGGTCGGGGTGATGGTAGACATGAGTGAGGGCCTGGTGGAGGGTGCCCCTGCACTGCTGGGGGGTGGGGGTGGTGGGAGACATGAGTGGGGGCCTGGTGGAGGGTGCCCCTGGTGGCTGGGGGGTGGGGGTGATGGTAGACATGAGTGGGGGCCTGGTGGCGGCTGCCCCTGCACTGCTGGGGGGTGGGGGTGGTGGGAGACATGAGTGGGGGCCTGGTGGAGGGTGCCCCTGTGGCTGGGGGGTGGGGGGATGGTAGACATGAGTGGGGGCCTGGTGGAGGGTGCCCCTGCACTGCTGGGGGGTGGGGGTGGTGGGAGACATGAGTGGGGGCCTGGTGGAGGCTGCCCCTGCACTGCCGGGGGGTGGTGGGAGACATGAGTGGGGGCCTGGTGGAGGGTGCCCCTGGGTGCTGGGGGTGGTGGTAGACATGAGTGGGGGCCTGGTGGAGGCTGCCCCTGCACTGCTGGGGGGTGGGGGTGATAGGGGACATGAGTGGGGGCCTGGTGGAGGCTGCACCTGCACTGCTGGGGGGTGGGGGTGGTGGGAGACATGAGTGGGGGCCTGGTGGAGGGTGCCCCTGGATGCGGGGTGGTGGGGGTGGTGGGAGACATGAGTGGGGGCCTGGTGGAGGCTGCCCCTGCACTGCTGGGGGGTGGGGGTGATGGTAGACATGAGTGGGGGCCTGGTGGAGGGTGTCCCTGCACTGCTGGGGGGTGGGGGTGGTGGGAGACATGAGTGGGGGCCTGGTGGAGGATGCCCCTGGATGCTGGGGGGTGGGGGTGGTGGGAGACATGAGTGGGGGCCTGGTGGAGGCTGCCCCTGCACTGGTGGGGGGTGGGGGTGGTGGTAGACATGAGTGGGGGCCTGGTGGAGGGTGCCCCTGGTGGCTGGGGGGTGGGAGACATGAGTGGGGGCCTGGTGGAGGGTGCCCCTGCACTGCTGGGGGGTGATGGTAGACATGAGTGGGGGCCTGGTGGAGGGTGCCCCTGCACTGCTGGGGGGTGGGGGTGGTGGGAGACATGAGTGCGGGCCTGGTGGAGGCTGCCCCTGCACTGCTGGGGGGTGGGGGTGCAGGGAGACATGAGTAGGGGCCTGGTGGAGGGTGCCCCTGGTGGCTGGGGGGTGGGGGTGGTGGGAGACATGAGTGGGGGCCTGGTGGAGGGTGCCCCTGGATGCTGGGTGGTGGGGGGGGTGGGAGACATGAGTGGGGGCCTGGTGGAGGGTGCCCTTGCACTGCTGGGGGGTGGGGGTGATGGTAGACATGAGTGGTGGCCTGGTGGAGGCTGCCCCTGCACTGCTGGGGGGTGGGGGTGGTGGGAGACATGAGTAGGGGCCTGGTGGAGGGTGCCCCTGGTGGCTGGGGGGTGGGGGTGGTGGTAGACATGAGTGGGGGCCTGGTGGAGGCTGCCCCTGCACTGCAGGGGGGCGGGGGTGCAGGGAGACATGAGGGGGGCCTGGTGGAGGGTGCCCTGCACTGCTGGGGGATGGGGGTGGTGGTAGACATGTTTGGGGGCCTGGTGGAGGGTGCCCCTGGATGCTGGGGGGTGGGGGTGCTGGGAGACATGTGTTGGTGATCAGTAGTGCAAGGTGACATGTGGGTTGGCTAGTGGGCATGGCCATGGTGGATGGGTTGCCTGTGGAACATGAACAGGGGTGCATGGTAGTCCCCTGTGGTGTGGGCTGCCTGCAGGGGCCGTGGAGGGTGTAGAGGGAACACCTGGGAGGACCCATACGGCCAAATCACGTGTAGCATTCCCCGGCACCACCGAAATACACGTACCCTGCTGAAATTGCATGTGAATCTTCCCGCGCACCTCGGAATATACGTACCCAGGCCAATCACGTGTGGAACTTCCCGCGCACCCGAAGTACACGTACCCAGGACAATCGCGTGTGGAACTTCCCGCGCACCCCGAAGTACACGTACCCAGGCCAATCGCGTGTGGAACTTCCCGCGCACCCCGAAGTACACGTACCCAGGCCAATCGCGTGTGGAACTTCCCGCGCACCCCGAAGTACACGTACCCAGGCCAATCGCGTGTGTAACTTCCCGCGCACCCCGAAACACACATACCCAGGCTAATCGCGTGTGGAACTTCCCGCGCACCCCGAAACACACGTACCCAGGCTAATCGCGTGTGGAACTTCCCGTGCACCCCGAAACACACATACCCAGGCTAATCGCGTGTGGAACTTCCCGCGCACCCAGGAACACACGCACATGCTATTTTTCACACAGCGGGTGTCCGTGTTTGTCGGTAACCCTTTGCACCTCATTTGTCCACTGTATGGACCATTCATCATGGCTGTATATGGGTGCTTTTTGTTAGCGCACATTTTGGCGCACATTTTTTTCAGGCGCTATCGCCTGCTTTCTTGCGGCGTACTTGTTTGGCCCTGTGCGCGTCTTTGACCGTGCGCTGGTTTGCCCTATTCAATTCCATGAATACGGGTTGTAGGCGAGCGTGTGGGCGTTCCGCGCACTTGCCTCCTGTACTTGCCCCGTGACGCCCATATTTTCACGCGTTGTTCCCCATTCCGAGTGTTACGCCCCTTGTTCCGCCTACTTTTGTGATGTGCGCCGCGCTATGTGCGATTTCGCAGTGGCCGTGGCGCACGCTGTTGGATGACCTGTGCGCCGGCGTGCCCTGCGCACATTTTTAGCGCACATCCAATGTTATTCTCGCGCACGGACTTCCATGAATCGATGTGCGCTGGTTTCCCTGCGATTTTCGCACTTGCACTGCGATTTTCACACTTTTACTGCGAATCGCACGTTTTGGCACCTCTGCGCGGGAATTTTCGCCGCATATTAATTCCATGAATCGACCCCAAAATGTTATGAATAAGGATGTAATGACTTTAGAAGGAGAGGCGATGTTGAACCAGATAGAAATTTCAACTGTAACGCAGAATGAAAATATTCAACCAGCTAACGTCTGTACATATGCTTGTAACACAAGAAGCTAAGAAAACAGTGCGGCTTGCTACGCTTAGTAGAAGAATCGAGCGGCATGCGGCAACTATATATCTACCTCAACGAAGCACATTATATAAGTGCGAGTCCACTTTATACAAAAGCAGAACTAACCTAGGTTACTAAGGGTCAAACAGGCCAGGATTTGTATTCCAGCACAAAGAAAGAAGAGAGGGCTGAATCGGAACTCAGCAAGAAGCAGGCCGTGCCTGGGAAATCAAGGTCAAACCAAGAATGGGAGGCGAATGGCAACTTCGGAGAATCGAAACTTAAGGAGCAGAGCAGCCTGCCCCGTGAAGGTCGAGATAAGGAGGCCCAGGCAGGTGGCGGCCGAAAATGAGAATTAAATGCACAAACAGAGGGAAGCGAAGCAAATTCACGTGACTAGCCAAGCGCGAAGAGGAACCAACGTCTGATGTCACCCAAAACAGAAGATATCATAACTTTTTCTGACAAGAAGCTACAGTTTGGAGGCCAACCTCAGCCAACTAATTGACACATAGCCAGTCGAGTACTGATTGATGGAAGGGAGGATGGGTGAATCTTGGGGCATCCTGCATCTTGGTGTCCGTTCTGCATACTGCTAATTAAAGTGTAGATTTATGCTTGGGGTTATAGCTAAACCAATCACAGTGGACCAAATAATCTACAGTCCTATAGCTAGTGGAACCAATGAGATGTCGTACTTTTAGTGACGTGTACATGAGTAATGTTAGAGGGAAGGACGTAGACGCCCACCTGATAAGAGTTATCCAATCCCCACACTTCATTACCATATACAGATATAGCACCTATACTTAAGTTACCTTTTCCAACCAATAGAATTGTATGACAAACTTATGAGTGTTACACGTCAATGATGATGAATTTTGAGTATAACTGTTACTGTTTCAATGAAGATTGTGGGAGTTGAAGCGAGACGGGCCATCGCACCATTGTTGATCTCCATGTTTCCCCGTTTTTTGTACTTGTCATTAAACAGACTCCCCTTTGCCAAACCATTGAGTTGTCCTTATTGATTGGTTTTGGAGTAAGAAACCTGCACCCCCATCCACCTCAAGGTGCAGCTATCTCGTCTTAAAGTATTCGACAGCGAGCTCTGATTCTATGGGCCG
The DNA here is from genome assembly GCF_040938575.1 of Ambystoma mexicanum. Classification (NCBI taxonomy): domain Eukaryota; kingdom Metazoa; phylum Chordata; class Amphibia; order Caudata; family Ambystomatidae; genus Ambystoma; species Ambystoma mexicanum. The sequence continues at coordinate 171,531,571 of NC_090941.1, read as the reverse complement.
GTCAGGGGTTATTCGCCCTCGTTTACACCACGTCACAGAACTTTCTCGGGAATAGATTATGCATGGGTGTCGAGGTCCTTATTAGGTAGCATGTTAGATATAGAGTTAGGGGCAATTGCCCTTGCGTACCATGCTCCCATTATTCTCACCCTACAACTAGGGTACAGCTTGCCTGAGTTATGGAGATGGTGCTACCAGGCATACATTCTTAAAGATGAGACCCTGAAGCGGGAGGTGAGGGACAAAATATTGGAATATTTCCAAAACAATAAGTCAGAATGGACAAGCAGCCACATCTTTTGGGATGCATTCAAAGCCACCCTGAGGGGGCTCTCAGAGCCCTTAAATCCCAAAGGGACAGGCAGAGAAGGCTGTTGCAATTGGAACTGGAGTCCAAGCTAAAACAAACAATGGCCCGAATGGCAGAGGAAGCTGGAGGAGCTATCGTGAGGGAATATATGGCGATCAAGGGCCAACTGGAATTCCTACAATCGAAGACAGCAGATCGGTCGCTGATCTTCCTTAAGCAGAAGTATATCTTTTTGTTGTTGTTGTATTGTTATCCGGTTAACAAGTAACCTTTAACAAACAGAATAAAAGAAATACATACAAAATTTCATTTTAAAAGGAGAGAAAATACAAATTACAAGCTAATATTTAATGTATAGTACTTTGCACGAAATAAAAAAAGCAATATATTATCACGTAAAAAGATACATATAGAAAAAAACAAGAATCTTAAAATAAAAGAAGAAGCAATTAGTAACAACAGAGCATCTCATACAAGAGACACGCAATCAATACATGTAATGTTGGGAATATTACCCTTCACATATACCCAGAATGTCTTTTAAGAAGTGAATCGTAGCAGCCATCCATTTATTCGGACCAAATTAATTCATAATCAGCTACCAGGGTGAAGCTGGGCATAGGGTTCAGTCAAATGTCCAAAATACAGTTTATGCCCCACCTCTAGTGATCCACAGTGCAACACTATAAGGCGAAGTGTCTCCACCTCTTCCAAGCAAGAACAAACTCTCAGCTCTTTCTGAACCTTACACCGGACACCAAGAATTTCGTTAGTGCGGATCAAATTAATACTCAGTCTCATCATCATTGACCGCCACGCTCGACTAGGCGATCTGCTCAGATATTCAGGACCGGTTGCGACTGGCCTGACATCAACCAGCAAGTCAGCATATAGATGATAGGTTCTGACTTTGCCAATTGTGTCAATCCAGTCCCACTCTTATAGTCTCCTTTTCAAGAGGGTTGGATTATTACATAGTGTGTCTTTTGAGATGATATACTTTTTGCAAAGCAAGACACACTCCGTTTCCCAGTTTTAGAGGGCAACCCAAGATCTTTTATGTAACTGTTGCTTCAACAGCCACCAAATTGACCCCTCCGTGGCACAATGGATATTTCTCAGCAACGAGAGGTTCTTCTGATATAGATGAAATTTTAGCAAAAATAATTCCAACTCATACCGGATTACAGCCACTGGCACACCATTCGGTAGCTGTAAAACGCTCCTCCAAAATAAACCTTCCAAGGCATCACAATCGACTAATGGCGGCAGGCACCAGTTCTCACCCCCATAGGTTATCGATGGTAGAACCTTTGCCCTATGAAATTCAAGGACTGGGTTCAGGGAAAAGTGTTTGCACGTCCGGTTCACAGCACAAGGTTGAGTTGCGAGCTTTAACATCTTTGAGCATTAGTAACATGTGAGACTCCTGTACTGTGGCCAGCAGCATGTGGCTCTGTGTTTCTTGAGTGGCTCGTTTTCTGATAGCTATAGCCGGAAGATAGCTCAGCAGGTTGAGCACTCGCTGCTGCAATGTGTCTGTGCTCTGCAGGTTGCAGGTTCAGCTCCCACCAAGGTCAACTCAGTCTTTCATCCTGCTGAGGTTGATAAATGAGTACCAACACAGGTTGGGTGATATTGTATGTATATTTGTTCTATATGAAGCGCTTAAGCGTAAGTACCATATAATAACACATCATTATCTATTGGCCTTGGACGTCTGCTTGCATTCACAGTAATTTGGTAAATGGGCCTATACGCGCTGATATTAACAATACATATGGTAATCCATTCTTGTATGAAATGTACATTTCAAACATGGTTTACAAATATCAACCTTTTATGCCCTGCAACCAATTAACTTGTAGTTAAGGTACGTTGCCTGTCGCGTATATGAGATCAAGGCCCTACCTCCGATAAGTACTTGAAAAAAACGAGTTATCTCACAAACAAACCCGTGCCACAAACTGAATTCAGGTTTGAACTGATTGCTTTATTCATTTTTATCATCTCCCGAGGGAAAGCCCATGCGATAAACTCAGTCACTTCTCCAAGCAACGAGTTGGTGGTAGATCTCTTTCTTCGGCTGGTGCCTCCCTCTGGAACAGCCTCCCTTCCTCCCTTAATCTTGAGGAGAACCATCTCTGGTTCCGGAAGCACCGCAAAACCTTTCTCTTTGCTTCTGCCTTTTCTCCTCCTCTCCTCTGCTGACTTCCTGGCTGTAACCAGAACTGCACTGGCTACCGAGACACCCTCTGATCTTGGGCCCAGGTCCCTCCCCCGCCAGCGTCACACACCTGCACTGCCCGCTTGGCAACCACCGCACTTGGGACTGTTTCTGTATCCCTACAGCCCCCCCTATCAGCCTTTGACACCCGATGTCTGCACTTACCCTTGCACTTGCTACATGCTGGCCGTTACTTTACTTATCGTTATTATCTATTCCCATGTACTGCACTGTTCCTACCCCCTTCCCACGCACTTGCGCGATCTGAACGACACCTGGCCAAGTAGGATTGTTGGCTGGCCTCCCTTTGTTCCCCTCCCTGCCTTGTCGCGCCTTGAAACACTTGTGTATAGGCGAGTTATAAATGCCATATCGTATCATATCATCATAACACGTGTTTCGGCACGTATTGTGCGTTTTTCAAATGTGGGCAATTATTTTACTCTCCTTTTTTCTCCAAAAACCTTCATAGCAAAATAATGTAAACGTTTCAATGTGCATTTGAATCGTGACAGAGATGAGGGAGGAGTGTTAGGGTCAAAAATAAATTGTAATGACAACCAACATAAAAACAAGAAGAGAAAACACAACAAAAAAGGAATAAGCCTGGTGATTTCCACATTTTCAAGTACTTGTAACATCACGTCTCTTTCCGACCTGTACCCCTCATTTTAACAATATTTCTATGATTATACACATATTCTCAACAATGGCTTGACCATTAATTTGCATTACTGTTCCAAAGTCTCATTCTTAGGTTATTCCCATTCATAGAGCCGACCCATGATTAATTAATTTACACTAAGCTCCTCTTTTCTCACTTTCATGATTAATCAACATGAAGTAAAAATGTTTGGTGTCTTACAACACATGTAAGTTATCCTTTTTCAGGTCGTTCACTTTCACAATTCACAGGTTTAATCCCACCTGTAATGCATTATTACTTCTCATTCACATATGCCCGCTGCATATTATATTTCAAATATTGTTGTTTTTATGTTTGTCAATACAATTTAGTTTTGACCCTAACACACTCTCCCCGTCACCACTCCCTCATCTCCGTCTCGATTCAAATGTAGATTGAAACGTTTATTTTGCTACAAAGGTTTTTGAAGGAAAAGGGAGAGTATAATTATTGCCCAGATTTGAAAAAGGCACGAGACGTGCCGAAACACAGGTTATCGCATCCAAGGGAGTTGATAAACATGAATAAAGCAATCAGTTCAAACCTGAATTTGTGATGCAGGTTTGTTTGTAAGATAACTCGTTTTTGTATGAAATGTATATCACTTTACAGTGGTATCGTAACCATATTTTTCGTAGTGTACTTAGAAACAATGCTATGTGATGCCATTTACTGTTTTGTCAAGGAGTGGAAGGTAGTGTTCCATCGCTTCCTTTGATGTGACTTTGGGGTGGGGTCAAATGACATTGCTTCCTGTGATGTAATCAGAGGTCAAGGGTCGTGAGCTGTCACTCTTTAAGCTTCTCAAACGTATTGTCTATTCTCAACTTTCTTCGTTCATCTCTAATCACTCCCTCCTCCCCTCTACCCAATCCGGTTTCCGCCCTCTACACTCTACTGAAACTGCCCTAATCTCTGTTCTTAACTCTCTCCTCTCCACAAGCTACTCTAAGCCCTCCTCTATTCTTGTCCTTCTTGACCTCTCTGCGGATTTTGATACTGTTGACCATCCTCTTCTCCTTAATTCTCTCTCCTCTTTTGGACTCAAAGACTCTGTCCTTAACTGGTTCTCCTCTTATCTTTCTAACTGCACTTTGCTGTCTCCTGGGGTGGTTCCACCTCTCCCACCCTTCCTCTTAACCACAGTGTCCCCCAAGGTTCTGTCCTTGGCCCCTTTCTCTTCTCTTTTTACATTTCCTTCTTAGCTCCTATCATCTCTTCATTTAGTATCTCACATCACTTCTACGCTAATGATACCCAGCTCTTCCTCTCCTTCTCCTCTTTCTCTGCCGACATCCACCACAAGCTCTCTTCCTACCTCTCTGCTATTAAATCCTGGATGTCCTCTCACTTCCTTACTCTTAATGCTGATAAAACTGAAGTTCTTTTCTTCCCTGCCACCACACTCCCTCCCCCTTTCATTCTCTTTCCCCCCTCCCAACTCTCCCCATGCCCGTAACCTTGGTATTCACATTGACCCCCACCTCTCCCTATCTCACCACATTTCTCTTACTGCCAGATCTTGCTGCTTTCATCTTTACAACATTCGTAAAATTCGACTCTTCCTAACCTTTCACGCTACTAAACTCTTAATCTCCTCCCTCATCTTCTCTAGACTTTTCTACTGCTACTCTCTTTTCTTTGGGCTCTCCCCCTCTCACCTTTCCCCACTCAAATCTGTTTACCACTCTGCCATCCGCACCCTCTGTCTTCTTTCTCCTCATGACTCCATCTCTTCTTCTCTCACCTCACTAGGCTGGCTCTCATTTCACTCCCAGCTCAAATTCAAGTTCCTCTGTCTAGTTTTCAAATCCCTCTATGGTTTTGCCCCACCATACCATTCCTCCCTTCTCACTTTTTATACCCCTTTACTCTCCGCTCTGCTGATCTTTTCCTACTCTCTCCTCCCCCACCACCCTGCACCCCTTCCCGCTTTCGCTCCTTCAACTACTCGCTCCTTTCCACTGGAACCGCCTCCCCCTCCTCCATTCTTCTCCCTCCTACCCTACCTTCCGCACTTCTCTAAAATCTTATCTCTTCCACTCACCTCCCTAACACCTCTAGATTCGTCTCTTAATTCTGCCACTACCTCTTCCCTAACTTCCTCCTCCCTCTCTCACTTCTGTACCTCCTCACCCCTTCCTTTCTTTCAACTCCCTCCTACCCTCCCTCCTGCACTTCTCTAATCGTATGTCTTCCATTCTTCTCTCTTACACCTTCTCTCCTCCTCTCTTACCTCTGCTTCTACCTCCACTCTTACCTCTTATTCCATCTCACACCTCGGTCCCTCCCTACTATCGCCTCACCTCAGCAATATTGTAAATTGTTCTTTGCACTGTTCTCTGGTTGTGATTCAATTGTTATTTAATGCTTGTACTTTTCTTGTTCCTCTTATAAAGCACTTTGGATTAAAGCGCTATATCAATTTAATAAAATACAAAATAAAATACAATACACTTCCACTAGCCCTGGCATTTTAGAGAAATGACGTCCCTGTAGATCTGCTTGTTTGAATATTTTATATAGTGCTAATATGATGTCTTACATTTGCTTTCTATCACTTTGAGACATTGCATCATGCTGCAAAATATAGAAAATGTCACACTTCAGAAAGCATCATCCATCAGAAGATTCATTAGTGCACCGTAGTATTGTGCCCGGGCCCCATGCCCCTGACAGTGACTGGATGCCCTTAAACACTCTTCTCTATGGGCAGTATACTTGAGTGGCCTTGAGGACAGCCATGCGAGGGTGGGATTCGATCTGCAAGCACCTTCATTTGTAAGTTCCCAGTTGTGCTCCCCGACATGTGCCTCCTTCCCTGGATCCCTACCGCCCTGCACCACAGTTAGCTAATTGTATTTAGGCAGTAACATGGTCAACCATGAATGTGTGTCCAATGGACAAAGTCAGTCTTGCATACATCCCTGCTATTTACACAAAAAGATGTAGTGTTCAGGTAGTTCCATGTCTGCTGTATCAGGACATGTGCCATGGAGCAGAGGCACAAGCCAATGTCAAAGTAATTTTATATAGCACACAGCCGTCATTGGGATTACTGTGCAGTGCTCCGCCATTGTCTGAAAGCATAATTGAGCTCTACAACAGACAGGTGTGTGATGTTTGGCTGAATTGTGCCTTGAATGTGTATTGTCTATACGTTCTTTGGCAATACTCATGGTTTGCCACATGCAGGTGAAATACGGGAAATTTCCCAGAGGCTTTTTATGTGCCCTAGGACATGCCCTGTCCTCAGGGCAGAAACGACTGAGCTCCAGACTGTTGCAGAGAGCCCAAGGGTGAGAAGAGACAAACCCTATAACCTGGGGTCCTTCACACAGTTTCCTGAAAAGAAATCCTCTGTAATTCCACTAGCCTGCTTTACACCCACAAACACTGGTGACCTTTTTGTCCATAGACCTAGCTCCTAGAGTGCTACTGCCTTGTTTGTGCAACCGCCATGCTGTCCTACTGGGGAGAGATTATTCACAACCTAACAGGATACACCTAGTTTCTCCAGTACTGATAGATGACTGGAAGACCACCTAGAAATCAAGTCCAACACCATGAAGAGCAAGTGTTATCCCACTTAAAGCAGTGATACAGAGAGCATGTATTGAGCAAATTACTCTAGTTAATGAACTTTCTGATGGATTAGTCCTTCCTCCTCATTTTAGATGCACACAATGTCATCACACCCGAGATTGTAGTAGAAGAGGTGGAGCCGACCAATGAACCTACCAGGACCTATGCAATATTCAGCAAAAGAGGGAGGAGAACGAAGGGCAGGCTCCAAAAAGTATGGAAGTCAAAAAACCAAAACAGCAAACAACTAACTAGATCACATGACTCAAGACTGTTCCTCAAAAACCTCTCTATCACATTTAAGAATTCAAGGCTACAGGAGCAAAGCCATATTAAATTCCAGAAGAAGGTTGGGCTGGCAGTGCTAGGGGAACAGGAGAAAACTGATATGGAACAAATTGATGTGGAAACCGTGGAAGATGAAGTGCTGCATAGTCCAACGCCAGACTGGTCCGTCTACTCAACAGGGTCTGTGAAGTCGGTCGAGGGTCGAGAGTAGTGTGGGCTACTGTCACTACCTGATCCTATCAAAGGCTTGGAAGTCTGGTTTAAACCCCTACTTGAAAAACGTTTGGAAGCAGACGCTAGATTTCTTGCATCCCAGGTACTGGGAATAACTAGCCCCTTCCTTGATACTAGACGTGGCCTTCCTCAGGTCCTTGGTTCTACAAGACCTGTGGTAGGTAACGAAAGATTGTCAGCTCCAGGGTCAAGTAAGGCCGATGGGGCTGGTGATGGAGCTTTAAATTGTGATCCGCCTCACAACCAAACCGAGAGGAGGCCTGTAGATGAAAGGTCCTATGAGGAAAACATGCTATCGTGGAAAGGGGGCTGCAAACTGCCGCCCATTAAGGAAGAGCAAGGCCAAAGAAAGCCAACTCAAAATATCTCTAAAGGTGAGCGTCGATACCTGTGGTTAAAAAGACTGATCAGGAAAAGTTCCTGATCTCGAACAGAAGAAACATTCTGGCCCTATTCCATTGCATTCCGAGCCTCCGCCAAATACACTCAGAGGATCTTTTAGTAATTGAATTTGTTGAAAGGTTCTGTATGGACACAGTCTTCTTGCATATTTCATCAACCGTGGTGAAGCACACACTGCTGGAACAGCCAAGAGTTTCCACTTGATGGGTTTCGACCTGACCCCGCTGACGAAATCCAATGTCGGCCCTCTAAAGGCCTCCTACTACAACTTGCCGTCAGCGCTAAATCGCCGAAACAAGGAAGCATTGGCATTGGAAGGCAGAGGTGACCTGGTTGGCCATGGCATAGGGGTCTCATCTTGGGGGCACCGGGGCCCAACAGGGCTGCCTCCACCAAAGGAACTTGGAAATCATCTGAAGCACGACTTAAGAATGACGATTGTCTTCAATGGCAGTGCTCCAACAGTACGAAACATGGAGATTCCGAAAACACCAATGGTGGCCACCCCAACTGAAGATCAGTGGTGCTGGCTTTCTGGTGTCCTAATGGGAACAAAGGCACAGTAGCTCCCCAAGACAGAGGGCGATAGGTTTCCAACAGTGGATTCATGGAACACAAGGAGATTCGCCCAACTGCACCGTGCGCCCAAAAAGGGAGATCCACTTCAGGCTAACTGTTCGCAGTGCGACATGGAATTGGCCTGGAACTAAAAAAGACAGCCAACCCTAATCCACTAATGCAGAAGGTGGTCCTATACTGACAAAGTCAAGGCCCCTTGCACTCGATGGAGAGTAGGAACCCCCTATCAATATTGAACTTTTACCAGAACCCGTCAGAAATGGCTGGGTAGAAGTACATTGAAGGAGCCTCCAACCTCATTGATGAAGCATTTACTGAGGGCGAGGGAGGGTGGTACATTGATAATTTGCGGAGACTTTAATAACACTTTCCTGAACAACTGTCGTCTTATTAATCGGGTGGATAGAACCAATCCATTCCAGTCAGAAAAGCAAAGACTGGCCTGGGTCAGATTGATGGGCTCAAGGGACTTGTCATCTCCTTAATGGGGGTTTTAGGGGTGACATTGCATGTAAGCCCACCTGGTCGAGAGGCAGTCATTCAGCAATTATCGACTATGTGTTTGTATCTGGAGACCTGTTTAAAAAGGATAATGACCTTGAGGTTGTGAGATCTCCAGTTAGTGACCACAATTTGCTTAAAATGCAGTGGTGGGAAGATGCAAAGAAGGTGGGGGATTTTATGGTCACCAATGCGGAAGTAGTGAATGGAAGGTGCAGACTTAAAATTGCCCAGGAAGAATGTAGTGAGGCTGGTGACCCAATACTTATCAGGCAAAAATTCGGCCAGCTGAGTCCTTCTGACGCAGCAGTTGGACTAATTTCCAATTTTGTAGTGTTTCATGACCCAAAAGCATAATAGTTCTGCTATGCCTCTGCAACACTGCCATACATATGATGTTAAGGTGGTTGGGAAAAGAAGGGAGCTAAAAAGGGCTATCAGAAGGACTAAACTGCAAAGTCCACTAGCAGCAAAACTGGAGGTCACTAAATTGAAAAGTGGCTACAAAAACTGGATTCGGGACACAAATCCGCTATGCTAAAGCACAATGCAGAGGAAATGCTGAGGGCCATCAGTAGAAAAAGCACAGATGAAATTTGGGGGTTAATTAAATCTAACCACATGGCCCAGGACGCCCTTCAGGTAAACAGGGTCTCTGAGTCAGCGTGGGAGGCCCACTTTAGAAAGCTTTACTCGGCTACAACTGAGTTGGAGCAACCTGATGGCAGTCGAATCTTAGGCCTCTGGTTGGTCCCACAAGACATTGATGACATACTGGTCTTAATTAAAAGGGTAAGCACTTCACGCACCGCTAGGCCCGGATGGGCTCTCGAATGCTATGCTTAAACAGGAACCCCAACTGTGGGCTCACTTTATCAGCCTAGTGTTTGGCCGGATTTAACAGGATTGTGCAATCCCGGTCTCGTGGACCTCGAGCACTCATTGTCCCGATACTCAAGAGGGGCAATAGGGAGGATCCTAACAACTATCGCCCTATTGCCCTTACGGATGTCATGGGCAAGATATTCGGATCTTGCCTATTGAAGAGACTGAACGAATGGGCTTTTGGAGCGCTGCACCAGTACTAATTTCAAACTGGCTTTGTAAAAGGCCCGGGTTCTAGCCCTAACATTGCCCTGATTAACATGATAAAGGGCAGGGCTCTGGGAGGCAACACACAGATTTACCTGGCTTTTATCGACCTAGTCCGAGAGACCTATTGGCCCAATAACAGGCCTTGCACACAGGAAACACCTTGAGGGTAAGGTTAAATAAAGGTGGCCGTTATCTGAGGAAATTCTGACTTTCAGAGGCCTCAAGCAAGGCTGCCCCTTGACGCCGGCTCTCTTTACTTTGTAAATATCGGATTTTGGGCCGACGCTAAGTGAAGCGACATCATTCCTACCATGGCTGGATTGTACACCAATGGGCCACTTACTCTATGCAGACGACCTGGTCTTGATGAACCATACGGCCATTGGCTCCAACGCAGCTCAACAAACGAGGAGTATGTAAGGAGAACGAGCTTGCTGTAAATATGGCTAAAACTAAGATGCTGGTCCTGGGCAAAATGCAATTGGGGCCCAGAAGGCAATTCCAGTGCTCGTTGGAGCCATCAAGGGTCGAACAAGTCGAATCATTCAAGTACCTGGGTGTCTGTATTAACTCAAGTAAGATGGAATCCAAAACTGAGTAGCTAATTAAAAACAGGGCAAGAAAGCTGGCTGCACAATTTTCTTAATGGACGTTTTGGCCGCTTCTCAATCATACCACTGGTGGCTCAGAGTCAGTGTTTTTCATCCGACACTCAGTATGGACCACAGCGGAGGAGCTTTTATGGAAGAAAGTATTGGGTCTTCCAAGCCCAACACCAGTGCAGGCGATTAGGCAGGAATTGAGTTTGACCTTGTTGATGGCAATAGAGAAATGGAAGTCCCTTGTCCCTGTGCAGGAAGTGCATGTTGGACTCACCTTCTCCAATTTTCCAATTGGAAAACAATCGTTCGGGGCAGGGACATAACTCTTACAAAGTGGAAACTTGTCTGTGGGAAACTATTGGAGAGAGCCTCTGCTATGCAGGAAGATTTGAGACTAAACCCGCTGAGAGTTAAAAAGAACCTGTCAAGAGCAGATTGGATTGTGACCTTGGAGGAGGCAACCCGGTTCAAACTGTTTTATATCCTAAGGCCGCTGGTAATCTTCCAAGGTATCTGACAAAATCTCCAAACACCTTCATTAGGACCCAGTTTATGAGGCTATGGTTTAATCTATTCCCCACAAAAGAGGTTCTGTCTGAGGTCTGGTAAATAACCGAGAGACGCCCCGGTAGTTTTTGCAACCAACCCGGATCTGTGGAAAACATCAGCCATCTATTGCTATTCTGCACCTTGCTCACTGAGGTAAGAACTAGGTTCTTTTCAAGCCATCTGAGTAGAGTAAGTACCTTAACACCAACGGAATAGGGGAATCTCTTACTGAGTGGGGAGTTCTTTTCACTGGTCTTATTGGCAGTATCCTTCTTAGAAAGTGTTTTCAAGAAATGCTTAGGGTCATTTGAACTAGACGGCGAGGGCTTTAATGAGGCCTTTGCACCATAGGCATGAAGACATTTGGGGGGGGCAGGGGTGGGCAGTGCAATGGTTGACTTTTACTTGTGGAAGTGTGAGCTGGGCTGTCTCTGTCATGATCTCTGCTTCCAAAAGGTCAGGGTTTTCCCAACTCCCTTGGAAGCAGATCCATAACCCAGGTTCCGAGTGCCAACCAGTCCCAATTGGGACCTTTTGGACCCAGTCCTGGCGCCAGTGGCACCAGGCTCATAAATATGCCCAGTCCCAGCGCTGGAAGCGCCGGGCTCATAATGCTTGGGTGGACTTACCTTCAGCAGACCATGCTGCTTACTTGCCTGCCAGTTGAGCCTCTGATCCTCTTCTGTATGGAACTACTTTTCCTGTTGGGTGGGGCTGGAGCCACTCCCTAGATTCAGAACACTGGAACTCTTCTGGAAGGCAGGAACTCTTTTCTTACCAGGAACTCTTTTCTTACTTAGGCGTGGCTGTGGAAGGAGACACCTAAGCACTACAGGAGGCTATTTAAACCACACCCGGTGGATGAATCTTGCTTTGCGTTATTCTGCAACCTCTGCAGCAGAACGCTCATCGTGTCTTCTGCATCCGGTCCTGGGCCTAAGGAAAAAGGCTTACCATCCTGAATCCAGTCTTCAGCAACACCTATAAAGACAAGAAAGAACAGGTTAGCATTCCGGCATCTGAAAGGCAAAGGCTTACCATCCTGAATCCAGTCTTCAGCAACACCTATAAAGACAAGAAAGAACAGGTTAGCATTCCGGCATCTGAAAGGCAAAGGCTTACCTACTCTTCGGCGCTGCATCCCGCATCTGAAAGACAAAACAAGGTGCGTTTAAAGACATTGGGGAACTTTAATACTCACGTGCCATGACTCCTTTCCACATCTAATCCAGTGGGTATTCCGGCACCCTGCAGCCGCTCCGAACTCGTACCTGCAAAATAAAAAGACAGTTAGAGCGCATAGTGAAGCAGGCAACAAGCGCTTACTTACGTGCTTCCAGGCGCTTCTATTCATCACACGGGCTCCATCTTCAACTCACTTCAGCCCGTCATCCGCCATTGCCGGCACCCTGCAAAACAAGAGACATCATTACTAAAGACTTTAAAGACATTTGAATGACTCGAAACTTACCGTTCGTGCAGTAAACGACGGACAGCAGTCCTCTGAAGTCAAGAGGCCTGCGCTACCTATCCAGTGAAGAAACTGGTTACAGCACCCTGCCCCGAAGCAGATGGAGAGCTCGGCATTCACTTACCTAAGGTGAGAGCGTTAACCTTTGGGGGTCTACAGGAGAGGAGAAGAGGAAAGAGATAGGGACACCCCAATAACCCCAGTTCATTAACCCCATATTTTCTATCTGCAGACATCTTACTCTACACGACAGGCATACAGTGCACAGAGGTCCAGCCCAAAGAGCCAACCGGGTGCTACACATCACCTTTGAAGATACGGTAGTCGCCCAGTCAAGACCGGCGCCTCTGCGAGAATCAGGTGAGCGTTACAGTCTCATAGCCTCTGGGTCTTGAAACTGTAAGAGAAAAATTGAGGGATTGTGTAGGAAGAATTGTATGTCGAAATTCATTTTTATGTTTTTAGATGCTGGACTTTGTAAGGCTGGTGAGAATGGTGGAATTGGTTGTTTGTTTTCATTGCAAAAGGGTTTTGTAATAAGCCAATAATGCAAAATAAAATAAAATATATTTTTGTATAAGTCCTTCATATTCCTCAACCCCAAAGCCCTTGCCACTGCCAACACACTGCTCTCCAGCATCCTGCAGCCATCACACCTCCCACTCCCTATTTTTAGGCAAAAGTGCTGCACATTTTATTGAGGAATCCACACTCCATCTTTCATCTTTTGTGCTCCTTGTTTCACTGTGAAGAACTGGTTTCAGCATCACTCTGATATTGAAGGCCTTGTTCTGCGTCAAAACCTGAAGAGTTCTGTCTGTTGGTGGCAGTGGAGGGGGGATTTTGGACTGTATGAGAAGAGTTTGGGGCTTGTGGGAGATAGAAGGGTAGACCTCTGGGCAAAATGAGCAGGGATTCTGGCCCCTGCCCCTACCAACACCTGGGCCTGCCTCGGCGAGAAAGGATGCCAGCAGTGCACTGGAGCATGTTAGAGTTTTTCCCCACCTCTTAGGCTGCTAACCAAAACACTACCAAAGGTGAAATGGGTGACTGCAGTCTTCCAAAGTCAAGCTGTCCTTCCACAGTACCTTAAATTCTTACTCCCATCAGCCTTAATAGTCTATAGAAATGTCTGAGTTTCCACACAACCCCTTTCCCTCTTCTTACAAATCGCAGATGCTTATTTTTTTCCTCAAAGGGTACAATGTATCTATTTTGGACAGAGGGAAAAGCAGTATTGGGAGTTAGAGAAGTAGGACCTTTCTGCAAATGTCTATGGTGAAGGAATTGCAGAGTTACATGTTGTTTTGCCTTGTAAGGTCTACTCCCAACTTCCCTAAACTAACCGACTCCCCTCTAAGATATATGTGACAAATCCTTGGATATCGTCCCTTCTCCCCTAGGGAGAGCCCCGTCCCATGAGGCCAGGGACATAACGCTGCTACCCAATAGTCCCCCTGGGAGTAGTGCTCAGTGGGTGGATCTCATGCAGAGGGATCCCCCCTATGGGACTAGGGACGACTGTCCGGGAAGAATGTGATGTGCCAAAAATATGTCCCCACTTCCCTCATCCTCCTACCCTATACAGAGTCCCATAATCCCACACATTTCCAAGTACCACTGCAGGGTAGATGATCGGACCTCCCGAGAAAGGACTGGGACGATGAAGAGTAGTGTGAGGCAGACATGGTATCAAAAGAAGGACGAGGACAAAAAAAATACAAATCACCAGTTTTATTTACTTCAAAAGGGGGTTGGAAGAACTCCTGTCTTGCTCAAACACTCAACATGGGAGCACACTCCACCACCTAAATAAAAAGAAAACAGTCCTAGACCATCGTTAGTCCAAAAGAATAACAATTAAACTAGAAAACCTATTGCCTGCCCTCACTCTAATACCATACAAGTGAAATAAGGAAATATAACGCACACAGAAAATCAGTGGGAAACAAAAGGATGAATGGCATCAAAAGATTCTTGCCCACGTTGTATAACACGTGGGTGGGATGGAGCACTTGACATATGGGCACACTCTGCTATTCGAGTACACCTGAGGTAGCTAGCTCGGCCCTCCAGATCCTGCTTGGCATTCACATACTCGGTCTGAAAGTTAAAGGTTTTGACCTCTCCCCAATTCCAGGTCAATCCCATGTGTTTTGCAGCACCAACACCAAAGTTCCAAGCTCTTCAGCACAAACACAAAAGTTCCAAAGCAAAATGTATTTTAAGTCTCTACAGGCCCCCCTCACCTCAACCAGGCCTCAGCTTCTCACTTTAAATTTAATTCCTTGGTTCCCCTTTTTTGGGCTCAACCCGTTTCATTTTACTTTCTCTGGGTTCCTTTCCCCTAACTTTATTCTTTAGCGTTTGCTATGCATTATGGTTCTTGTAGGCTTTTACACAGTTCAAATATTTGACAAGATTCAACAGTTCGCACACTCTTCTCAGGCTCTCCTTCAGCCTTGGCTTTAACAAAAAAATGTCTCTCTTTAAACACAATTTCTAGGTCTCCCTCATTCAGGCTTGGACCCGTTTCAAACACAATTTATGGGTCTCCCTCGTTCAGGCTCAGACCCCTTTCAAACACAATTTCTGGGTCCCCCTCATTCAGGCTCAGTTACTTTGGTTTTCCACCGGACCACTTACTTTATTTTACAGTTCAATTTCATTTCATTTAAAAAAGAACTTCAAGTCCCAAAATGCCTTTCATGGGCCTTTTTATTTCCTGCTTTCTTTCTCAAATTCAATGCTCAGGTTCCCGCTCCAGCCACACCCAAGCTCACCGGGATTTCCTCTCTATTGCCATGAGACTCGCCCGCTGAGCGCGGCTGGGTCGAGCAATTTATCTGGAGCTCTCTCGGTCGAGGTCAGGGTCTGGAGTGCTCTGGGTAGAGGTCAGGGTCTTCCCACCTGCCCCTCAGTTACCTGGGCTACTCTTCAAATGCCAAGGGAAAAAAGTACTTATCTGGGCAGAGTCAGCAGGATATGATCTGCCCTCTCTGGCTCTTGGAAGGCAGAGTTCCACAGTCCTGCCGCAGCCCTATAACAACACAGGATCAGCGCCTTGGCCGTCAGCTCTCCAGGGTTCTTGTCAGCACTCTCCTCTGCTCTTCAGCTCCTCTGGCCCACACTGCATACCCAGCTCACTCAGAGTGTGTGTTAGTGCTTCACCTTTTATACTGACAGGGAGTGTTAATTGGAATCAGGTGTGGGTGGTTGTAAAGGGATGCCTGACCCTGCCTGTCCTCGTTAATGGGACAAGATGGAGACTTCCCATAGGAATCCATGGTACATTGGTTGCTATGGGCAATCTTCATAGCTCTGTTCCTTCCTCATCTTCTTCGTCCGAGTGGTTTTGAAAGAAGGCAATGGGGAGGAAGTATGGGAGTTGCAGTTTTCCCTAATGATGGAGGGAAACTTCTTTAAGTGTTTGTCAAGTTGAAGCGGGCAGAGGTATGGTTGTAGGTGAATGGTTTTATATAATAATGTCCCAGACTCACGGTGTGGATGTCGGATAGGAATATATTTTTTCTCCTATGCCTCCCTTTAATGTTAGTATCTGTTGCAATTGGGGAGGGGGCAACCGGACAGGATTCATAACCTATAAAAGTGGAGGAAGTGTCGGGTATGGGTTGTCAGAAAGTGGGGAATACTGCGTCTCTCCCGAGGGCATTCCTCCAACTGTCCCCACGGACCCCCTGCTCAGATGATTCTCTCTGGCTCTATGCAGAACTTTGGATAGTTGATGGAGAATCTGAGATCCATGAGAAGCAAATGGTCCCCGCAGTGTGACGATAACCAGCACGTGAGAGCGGATGAACCAGTCCAGATAAGGGCAGACATGGATGCCCTTGAGGCATATATGCACTGCCACCAGAGAAAAGCACTTCATGAACACCCTCAGCGCTGACCTGAGGCCGAAGGGCAGGGCGTTGAACTGATAGTACCGTCCCTGGACCATAAACCAGAGGAACGTTTGATGTTTGGGATGAATGGGGATGTGAAAGTAGGCGTCCTCCAGTTTCAAAGCAAACAGGAAGTCTCCCTCCTATAGCTGACCAAGCATGTGCTTAACAAGACCATCCTGAACTTCAGGGATTTCAAAATACTTGTTGAGGGGCCTTAAGTCTTGGATTGGCCGCCACCCTCCTGACTTTGTCCGTACCAGAAAGTATGTAGAGTACACTCCGGAGCCCCAGAGGCACTGAGGGATGGGCTCAATCGCTGCCTTTCTTAACATGGCCTGAACCTTCTGCAGCGGTTGGGCCATGTGCAGTTCCTGACGTGCCACATGAGGAATGCGATGACACGTGTGTAGGAATTCCAAGGTGTGCCCTGACGAAGAACGTCCAGCACCAATTTGTCCGTGGTGATGGTCTTCCACTTGTCGGCAAAGTTTGCTAGTCGGCCGCCCACTGGGGTGCGAAAGGAGAAATTACTTACCGTAATCTTCTTTCTATGGATTCTTCTCCTGCAGATTCCTCATCCGATAGATATCCTCCTCCAGCTCTGCTGGTTGGAAACCTTTTCAACAGGGGGCGTAGTGACCTCAACTCGGCTATTGATCAACGATTCGTCTTGCTCTGTTCTCAAACATTGGCTCCAGACGTGACGTCGGGCATCGTATATATACACGTCACTACGCCCCGCACTGCAGTTCCACCTTTTTTCCCTGTGCTCGATTGCTGCAGAGGCAAACAATGGAAAACAAGGCTAACCAGCCAGCTAACTTAACAGTAACCACATGCCATGGGATGTAAAAATAATCTTGGAACAAAGTTCCACAAGTATAGGAAAGCAGAGATTGACTTTTTTGGGGGGTAAGAAGACATGCGACGAGGCAGACAAACAGTAACCTCGGGCCATCACCAGGTGTCCTTTCACTTTAAAGAGCTGTGCAACAACCGCCAATGCTTTCTGAGCGGAGATGGAGGAGAGGGACGATGAGGAATCTGAGGGAGAAGACTCCTTAGAAAGAACATTACAGTAAGTAATTTCTCCTTCAATGGATTGCCTTTCTCCGGCAGATTCCTCATCTGATAGACTCCCAAAGCAGTTAGACAACAGAGGAGGGCAGAAAGCGTTATACCAGTAGATTTTGCAACACTGCCCTGCCAAAATGCGCATCAGCCCAGTGAGTAATGTCTAAACTATAATCCCTAGTGAACCTGTGTAATGAGGATCATGTGGCTTATTGGCAGATATCCCTAATGGGAACACCCCTCTGTGAGGCCGTAGAAGCCAAGATCCCCCTGGTCGAATGTGCCCTGATGCTGGGAGGAAGCTCCCTGCCTGCAGAGTCATAGGACTCAGACGCAAAGAATAATCCACCTAGATAGAGTGTGTTTTGTTATTGCTAGACCCTTGCGGCTAGCGAATGGTCCACAAACAGTTGGTCAGATTTGCGAAATTTGGATGTCATAGCCACATAAAAGCTCAAGGCCCTTTTAGGGTCCAATCGGTGGAACCGCTCCTCTTTCTTGGAAGGGAGTGGCAGGGAGAAAAAACCCAGCAAGTCTAGGGCTTGAGAAAGGTGAAATTCAGAGACCAACTTTGGTAAAAATCCTGGCCTTACCTTAAGTGAGACCTTCTCCCTAAAGAAACGCAAAAACAAGGGTCTGCAGCACAGAGCCTGTAGCTCGCTGACCCTCCTGGCCGGAGTAATTGCGATCAAGAAAGCGGTCTTTAGAGAGAGCAGCCGCAGAGAACAGGAATGCATGGGCTCCACCATCAGAAAACTCAACACTAGATTTAAATCCCAATCTAGGACAACAAAGGGAGTCAGCGGAAACGTATTCACAAGGCCTTTCAGGAATTGGGCCATGACTGGGATCGTAAAGAAGTAACCTTGATCCAGAGACCTCTTGAACACAGACGAGGCCGCCAAATATCCTTTGACTGTGGTAACCTGATAGCCTGCTGAGGCCAGTGACGGAACGAACTCCATCACTGTAGTGATAGGGCAAGGGATAGGATCAATCTCGTGTTCCCCGAACCATGCCTCAAATCTTCTCCATATGCACGCATAGAGATCTTGCTGAAGGTGTGCGTGAAGGCAGCAACACCTCGAGTGCCTTCTCTGAGAGGTCCCAGTCATCATACCTCATCCCCTGAAGAGACAAGCATGTAGTTTGAGGGACTATGGGTTCCGGTGAAGCACCCAACCTTCTGACTGAGTCAGGAGATCTGGCCACTGAGGCAACTGGAGAGGAGGGCAGACAGACAGATGCAGAAGGTCCAAGTACCAAGTGCTCCTCACCCAATCAGGGCGATCAAGATCATGGATGCTGGAAATCTCTTCAACCTCCTGAGAACCCTAGGAATGATGGGAATCGCCGGAAAGGCGTAGTGGAGAGAGAAGGGTCAATCCACCAGAAACACGTCCCCTAGCACACCGTTCGCTTGGAATTCCCTCGACCAAAACTGTCTGCACTTCCTGTTGGATTCTGTGGCAAAAAGGTCCGTCGTCTAAGAATTTCTGGCACACTTCCCACTCGGGTGAGACCGTGCTCTGCCTGCTCAGAGCATCCGCCAGACTGTTCCCTGTCCACGTCAGAGGAGCTTCCGACACTGAGATCTGGTTCTCCAATAGCCAGAACCACATCTGCATCGCCTCTGCTCAAAGGGGGAGGGAGTGCATACCACCTTGCTTGTTTAGGTAGTGCATGGCCACCGTACTGTACGTCAGGATTGGGACATGTTTCCCCTTCAGAGACGGAGCAAACGCTCTCAGGGCTAGCCTGATGTCACTAGACAAATTTTGTTCTAAAAACGTGTTGTAGAGATTGTTCTTGAGCACCAGAAACAGGCTGGAAAGGAGAGACAAGGGAAGAGAATGACTAGGAGTGAACCTACACAGGTAGCAGATGCCAAAACACCTAGTCCACTGACAAATGTTTCTATGATTGGTCCATTAAGGAAGAGTTATGCTGGCATACTTCATGAGATGGTTATAGAGGCTCATAAGAAAAAAAAACAAGACCAAAGAGAAGTGCTAGGGAGGATGATCATGAGCTAAATGATTACCTGGACAGCACAGCATATTTGGGGAATAACATTTGGTATCAGCACATGAAAGAAGTGGGAAAGAGAACCTCAAAGGAGGAATGCTTTGTATGTGCACACCTGCCATACAGCATGGGAAAGTCTAAGATCTTCATAGCTATTGAAATAGGTGTCTAGTCAAATGGTCGACAGACAAATGGTCGACAGATCAAATGGTCCAATTTTTTTTTTATTTATATATATATTTTTTAGGTTTTCGTTTAGGGAAAAAAAGGGTTTTTTAGCAAAAAAAAGGGGGTTGGTGGAGGAACCCACCCGAAAACAAAAATGTTTAAAAAAAAAATTCGACCATTTGACCTGTCAACCTTTTGGTGTCGACCATTTGTCCCGTCGACCATTTATATTCGACCAAATGACCTAGAACCAGTGTAATAGATGTCCAGACAGCACATTGTCTTTCGCACATAGCATTCTATGGTACAAGAGGCCAATTCATGGGCTGAGATGCTTATCTCAAATGGGCAACTGAATGGACAGATCCAGATGAAGATGACTATTTCCAGTATACGAAGACAAGAAATAGAGTACATACGAAGAATCATGTGTTCAGATACGAAAGGCCTGGAGTGAAAGGAGCTGGAATAAGATGGGAAGTAAACAAAAGATTTGACAGTCTAGGAAAATCTACAGATGACATTCGAATTTGGAAAAACAGAGGCCAAATGCAGATTTGGGGATCAGTGTTATCACCAGATGGCTCGGAAGAAGGAGTGGTTATCTGCAGAGTCTGGATGGTAATTAATTGTCCTGAATTGACTATTTGGAATGCACAAGTCCTGTGTAAGCAATTATGGCCAAAACTTGCTAAACTACTGACATGGTTTGAAGACACTATATGTTGGGAGCCCTTGCAGATAGTGCCTTTGGAGAGTGCAAAGCTGTGGTTTAGAAACAATGGCACAAGAAAAATTGGAGAGAATAAAAAATGTGATTGTATCTTTGAGGCATCAGGAATGAACATTGGGACAGCAGTGATCATGGCTCACTATTGGGCATGTGGATCTAGAGCGTATATGAAGCTACCCAAAGATGGAATGGAATATGCACACTGGTGAATGTTCATGTTCCAGCGTTGGTGATTCCTAAAAGCGATTTGAATCTTGACAGTTTCCCGAAAGCAGATGTTCACCTGAGGAAGAAGAGATCTGTGGAGCTGATTAATCGAATGAAGAGGAAGAACTATTTCTCTAGCAAGCCAATAGAAGCTTTTCACTCCATCCTGTATGAGCACAGACTGTTCAGTCAGACTTCATCTGTATTCACGTTGATTTTTACGCCAAGAATCCAGGTTAGAGCAAATACCAAATGGCTGCAGATTACCAGATGAGAACTGCTGCAGATGATCAACACAACCATAAAGGGATTCAATGCCATCAGAGAAGAGATGAGAGCCATACGACTGATGACTGTTCATAATAGATATATACTGGACATGATCACAGCTATGGATGGAGGTGTTTGTGCAAAAAATTGGAGAATCATGTTGCACGTTCATACCTTCTCATGCTGACAAGAATGGCACCTTGACAGAGGCCATAGAGATGCTAACGAAGCTACACGTCCAGATGACAGATTAAGTAGAAGACATTGCTGATGACAGCTAGTTTGGATCACTCTTTTCTTGGGTTCCACAATGGATGGCAGACATGGTCAAGTTCCACGTAGCCCTGATAGTACTGGTGTTGCTTGGATTGTGCGATCAAGATGATAATCACACAATGCAAGAAGACAGCAAAGAAAGTCATAGGGTTGGCGATCATGATAGATGTTGAATCAGGATGGAAGGCACGAGATTTGACAGATGAATAAATTAGAGATTTTGTGAAGGCCAGTATCCATGTACCTGAGGGAACAAAGTTCCTGTATCAGAAGAACCACAAGAAATATGTGGGGAGATGGATCTATTGCAGCCCAAGTGGACAGTGCATGCTCATGACTTGGAACAAGGATGAGCATGTGAAATCAGTTGGATGCCTGAAGGGAGTCATAAAGATATGGATTCCAAAGAAGCATTTCTTCAGACAAGGATGTCTAGATGTGAAGAAAGATTGAAGAGTGGTTGATGAATCACCCAGAGGGGGGAGTGTAGAGAAGGAGCTAAGTACCCCGACCTCAAACACCTCGTCCATATTGCCTATATGTTGGGAGCCAGAGTGTGAGATACATGCAGTACCAGTGAAAATACCGATACCAAGGAGAATTCTGGAAGCAAGGTTCCCATTGTGAAAACCATACTTGCATACGAGACAATATGATGGCCATTTGAATGAAATCCCAGAAGAAGCAGGACAAATGAATGGTGACGTCATGCAGAGCAGAGTCGACGTACATAGAAGAGCTGCAGAGACTAGAGAATGCAGATATTCTATAAAGAATCAAGAAAGTAGCGAAGATAAGTGACATTTTGGGATCAAGATGAAGAAGCTTATGCTACAAAACGGATGAAGATATCAAACTGTTTTACACGTGTACATATGCAAAGAAACGCAAGCAGATTAAGTATTCTTGAGGCTAGATTTATAGTGAATAGAATGCGGCATGCGCCAACATGCACATATATATTGGAGTCAGTAAAGAATGGCTGTTTCCACTACGTGTTATAGCAGAGCTAGGCTAAAGCAGGATGGCCTCTTTTCCAGTATGTCGCAGTTAGAAAACAAGTGAATTACAAGTGAATCTCAAGAAAGGCGAGGCTGGATGAGCCAAGAAGCCAAGGCCATATCAGGCTGGGGTGAGCTGACATTGGATAAAAATCGTGTGAAAGAACGAAACTCCTGTTCAGGAGGCTTGGACAAAAACAAGGAAGACGTCAGAGGTCTATTAGAAAAATAGTATTTTAGTACACTAAAAGCTCGATTTTGTGGTCTTCAGTCACGTGGAGGGAGAAGTTATGGATGCATGATGGTCACACCTACGCATGAGGACAGAGTGTGCCTTCACTCCCCTGAATTCTCCAGAGCAAGAGAACACTCCCAAGGATAATTTCGAAGTCCTAATTGACAGCAGACCACTGAGGTGATGATGGATGATTAAGACTATGGTTAAGACTAGCTCACCAGCACCTGTAAACTCAGCCTGCATGCTGCTAAACATAGGTGGAAAAGTACTGACAGAGATTAGAAGCCAACCAATGATAGGGGGACGCATGTTTATGGGTCCTATAGTTGTGTAGCCAATGGGGCATTGTGTATTTAGTGACGTTCAAAGTGACCTGTTCAAGGGGAGGGATTACTTGCCCCACCTGATTTTAAGAAACAAATCACTTTCTTCCACTGCCACTTTCACTGCCTTAGACAAGTATGGTTTGAATACTTAGATGTTCCTTAAAGACCCAATCACAATTGCCACTAGGTTTGTGTAGTTTGCCACGTAGGATGACGTTAGTAATACGTAGGTTTATGTCACTTATGATGATTTTTTTGTTATAAAAGCAAGCTTTTTTTAAAATGCATTGAGAATCCTTAAACTGAGACATCCATTGATGTCCGTTGTACTCCATGTTTTAGATAATTGATATTAAAACAGTTATCCTCTTGCCAACTACCTGAGTCATTTAGATTATGGATTTTTGAATAATTTCTGCATCCCCATCCATCTCAAGGGTTTTGCTACCTCATCTTAAAGGGCTGGGAAATCAAGTTCAGTAGACCCTCCTCAAATAATAGGGCATTAATCTTCATCGCCTCAAGCCCCTTCCTGAACTGCTACAGCTCCCTGAAGAGGACCCGCTTTCGCTCTTACGCACGTCCGTGTGTTGTTAACACACTGCTGTACTTTTCAGCACAAGGCTCCCCACTTCGTATGGCTGGACTGCATATGTTAGGGATCGACTCTGAAGAACTGCCTAATGTGATAACTGTGTTTACTTACCTATTCTGTTACAGGTTGTACTTGTGTTTTCCCCCTTATCCGCATTAGGCCAAATGCATTTACATATATGGTAAATAGTGTAAGGCATGTGTGGTAACTGTTTATTATAATTGTGGTTTATTCTTGTTTAGTTATAAGGGCTATAATAAATGTATTTTGGATATACACTCATTTAAGAGTATTCTGTGGAGTTTTACTCTGTGTGCTCATTGTGGGCCTCCGATCACTCTCAACCCTCCGGAGACTTAGTCTTGACCACCTGCCAAGTTACTGTTGATTGGTCTCATTAGTCAAGAAGGTTCCCCTGTTCCACTTAACTAGTGTGGCCTCCTAAACATCTGTCCAATAGGTCAGAGTTTAGAAATACATTTTAAGACACTGTGATAAACCTCAGGAGCTTCATGTGCTTTTGATGTATCGGCACATGGAAATAAGCGTCCTGCAGATCTATTGACACCAGCCAGTCCTGTAGTTAGAGAGCATGGAGAACTTCTCTCAACATCACCATCCTGAATTTGTCTTTCCTCAAGAACTTGTTCAAGGGCCTGAGGTCCAGAATAGGACAGAGACCTCCTCCCTTCTTGGGTACCAGGGAATACCGGAATACCAACCCGATGCTCTCTGGTACCTCTTTCACGGCATCCTTCAACAAGTGGGTGGGGAAATTGAAGTAGCTTAGGGGGCTGGGTTGCCCCGCTGCTGTCACTGCTTGTTGGCCCTTAGAAGCCCACCTGCCCCTTCCGGAGCATGAGAAATGCTTCTACCCTTGCCTGGCTGGTGGGAGCTGCGCCTTCCTGATGTAAGGCATATATCGCCTGTAGCCCCTTGCCCTAGAGGCAAAGCTGAAGGCAGGCTTGGCTGGCTGTGCAGCCAGGCCCAGTGATCTAGCAGCGATTTTCGATTCCTTAAATTTCTCTAAGGATTCATCACCCTTTTGACCGAAAAGAAAATCGCCCTCGAAGGGCATGTCCAGTAATTTGCTCTGGACATTAAGCGAAAAGACTGAAGATTTTAAGTAGGCCTGCCTCCTCAGCGTTATAGCCGACACCATAGATCAGCCCACGCAGTCGGCTATGTCCAGGCCCATTCGCAGTGACTGCCTGGAAACCGCCTTCCTCTCCTCCACCAGCTGTAATAAGCCCTCACACATTTCTCACTCAGGGATGTACTGCACAGCATTCTCCACTGCTGCCCAAAAACCAAATTAATAGTTTGCAAAGCTACTAGCCACATTCGTAGCTTTAAGGGCCATACTGCCTGCTGTGAAAGCCTTTGTGGCAAAGGCATCAACCTTCTTCGCTTCCCTGTCGGTCGGTAGAGTGGAAGTTGAAGGAGCTGGTCTGGAGGAGACTGTAGCAGCTTGCATAACAAGCCCTTCGGGAGAAGGGTGAGAGGAGAGGAATGTTGGGTCCCCCCCTCTAGCCGGCCTATACTTCCCAGATATGGTGGAACTGACCGGGTGAATGGAACAAGGGTGCTCTCACAACGAAGTCAGAGGGTCGGCAATTTACCAGGGTACTCACTGTAGTGACCACCGTACTCCTAGTCCATAGTCCCCTTTCCTCCATCCTTGTGGGATATCTCTCCGTCCTGTGGGACGGAACCGGAGCACTTTGTAAAAAGCATCCAACTTTTTTTCAAACATTTGTCCCTCCTCTCTTTCCTGCGCGGGGCCTGGCACGCGGCCGTAACCCCGCCCACCTTGGCTCCGCCCCACGCATCGCCCATCAGTCCATTTCTATCGCAGGGTCCAAGACCCATTAGCAATAACAGAGGAACCTTATTAGAGGGGACGGCGGCCGGGCGAATGGAGGAAAGGGGACTATGGACTAGGAGTAAGGTGGTCACTATGGTGAGTAACCTGGTAATACTCCTACGTCCCGTCCCCTTTCCTCCATACTTGTGGGAGATTCCCAAGCACTCCTTAAAGGAACTATGGGTGGATGGAAATACCCCTTACTGAAACAGGTTCTTTAGCACAGCCTGACCAAACTGAGTGTCAGCTCTAGAGCTAATATCGAGGCAGTAATGCTTACAGAAAGCATATGGGGAGGCCCAAGTCGCTGCTTTAGCGATGGACTCCCAGGGAACATATTTCTGAAAGGCAACCGCAGCTGCCTTGCCCCGCACCAGGTGTGCATGGATACCTTTAGGAGGTTTCAGCTTTTGGACAGTGAAAGACTCTGCGATACAGGCGGCAATCCATCTGGAAATGGATGCCTTAGACGCCGGCCAGCCCTGAGGGTTACCGAAGGTCACAAAAAGTTGAGAAGAACTCCAAAGCTCGGAAGTCCTGTCCAGGTAGAACTTAAGAGCTCTTTGGACGTCCAGACAGTGTAGAACCCTTTCAGCCTCCGAGGCAGGGTTTGGAAAAAAGACCAGAAGGGAGATTGACTGATTCAGATGGAATTCGGTCACTACCTTCGGTAGGAAAAACGGGTTTGTCCGAAGGACTACCTTGTCCTTGTGAAATACCAAGAAAGGATGCTCCACCGACAATGCCTGTAGCTCACTCACTCTCCTCGCTGACGTAACGGCGACCAGAAATGACACTTTCCAGGACACGTACTTGAGGTCAACCATAGCCATTGGCTCAAAGGGTTTATGGCACAGCGCTGTCAGGACTACATTTAGGTCCCAAGGCGGGTGCGGACTACGAACCGGAGGGTAGAGGCGTGTCAAGCCAGCCAAATTTCTCTTCACCACCGGGTTAGAGAATAAGAACACAGGTTTGTAGAAAGGTAAGCGGAAACCGTTGAGAGATAAGTTCTGCAAGACAGAACATGAACCCCTGACTCTGCTAGAGAGGATACGAAGGACAGCACCGTGTCAATCGTTGCCACCCTCGGATCCAACTCTTTCTCCAAACAACAATGACAGAACCTGAGCCATTTACTCTTGTATTGAGATCTGGTCGAGGATTTCCTGGCTGCCTGGATAATGCGCATGTTATCCGCAGACAAACTCAAATGCTCTAAAGACTTGAACTCAGGCACCATGCCGCCAAGTTGAGCGATTGTGGGGAGGGGTGCCACATCTGTTGTTCCCCTTAGTGAAGAAGATCGGGAGTTACTGGTAACCTGATCGGCGGACACACCGACAGGTGTTGAAGTTCTGAGAACCAAAACCTGGCCGGCCACCACGGGGCTATCAGTAGAAGAGAACAGTTCACAGAGTTCTTCAACTTCCAAATTGCTCGATGAACTAGGGGCAGAGGCGGGAAGGCGTAAGCTCTCATGTTGTGCCATGGAATCTCAAGAGCATCCCCCAGAGAGGAGGCTCCCAGCCCCCCTCTGGAGGTGTACTGAGGAAGCTTCTTGTTTTCCGCCGTGGCGAAGAGGTCCACCTCCGGTGTGCCCAAACGCGAGAAAATCCATGAGATGATCTCCGCCTTCAACTCCCACTCGTAGCTGACCACTGTCCGCCGGCTGAGGGCATCCGCTGTGACATTCAGCTGACCCGGGATGTGCACTGCAAGCAGCCAGACCCCATTAAGCACAGCCCACTCCCAAA
Source organism: Ambystoma mexicanum (assembly GCF_040938575.1). Lineage (NCBI taxonomy): Eukaryota > Metazoa > Chordata > Amphibia > Caudata > Ambystomatidae > Ambystoma > Ambystoma mexicanum. The sequence continues at coordinate 171,504,595 of NC_090941.1, read as the reverse complement.
TCTGGATGGACAGGTCCACGAGAGGGGGAGACTTTGTTCCCCCTTGCTTGTTTATGTAATACATTGATACCACATTGTCCGTTCTTATGCGGACCACCTTGTTGACAATGAGCGGTCTGAGTGCCTTGAGCGCCAGAAAGATCGCCAGAAGCTCCAAATGGTTTATGTGCAGGAGCTTGTCCTGAGACGACCAGAGGTCCGAGACCTGAAGAAGATCTAATGTCGCACCCCACCCCAAAAGGGAGGAGTCAGTCATGATCGTCACCATGGGGGCTGGGTCCTGAAACCCCGCGCCCACTGACAGGTTGCTGAGAGAAGACCACCAGTCCAGGTCCACTCTCATGGAATCCGGAATCATTATCCGCTTGGAATCCGGGTCCACAGCCTGACGCCAGGAACTCCGAAGAGCCATCTGGGTCCGTCTCATTTTGAGACGAGCAAGAGGAAGAGCCAGTACACACGAGGCCATGAGGCCCAGAAGCCTCTGGAACCACCAGGCCGACATGCTCTCCGACTGCGCAAACATCTGACACGTGGCCAACAGATCTGCCATTCTGTCCCCGGTCAGATACACTCGGCAGTCGATCGTGTTCCAACGAAAACCCAGGAAAGTCAGGTCCTGTGAGACCGTCATGGAGGATTTCCGCCAGTTCACCGACAGCCCAAGATGGAACAGGAGCTGAAGGAGAGACTGGAGGTTGCCCGCTGCTGCCAACGGACAAGGGCTGCGTAAGAGCCAGTCGTCCAAATAGGGATACACATGGATACCCTGGAGACAAAGATAGGCCGCAATCACCGACATCATCTTCGTGAAGACACGCAGCGCCGAGCTGAGGCCAAAAGGAAGCACCCGAAACTGGAAGTGCTCCTCTCCCAAAGAGAAGCGGAGGTATCTCCTGTGTGGATTCCAAATCAGGATATGCATGTACGCATCCTGAAGATCCACCATGCTGAGCCAATCGCCCATCTGCAAAGAGGAGCGAATCTGGCCGGCGTGATCATCTTGAACTTCTCTTGGGGTAGGAAAAGATTGAACTGTGAAAGGTCTAGGATGGTGCGCAGGCCAGCCTGGTTGTGTTTGGGCACCGTAAACAGCCGGGACTAAAAGCCCTCCCCTCACTCCCCAAGGGGAACGGGTTCCACAGCTCTGAGGTGCAGAAGTTTCTGAACCTCGGCCTTGAGGGAGGGTGAGCCCGACAGCTGAAAAGGAGGGTTGAGGGGTGGGGTAGGGAGTAAAGGTAAGCGGAAGCCCGCTCGAGCGACTGACAAGACCCATCTGTCTTCTGCGATGGTCTGCCACGCCTCCCAATGAGACGCAATGCGTCCTCCCACCGGGGTCTCGTGCGAGCGCGGAAAACCCTCATTTGGCAGGCTTATCGGTGGCAGTGCCACCTGAACCTGATGAGGAGGCTGAGGAGCGGGAGAAAAACCACATACGCTGTTGTCTACGGCGGTTATTCTCCGCAGGAGTATCCACTCTGCAAGATTTGCGGTCGAGGAAGCCCCTAAAACCAGAGGAAGGTCGACTTTGCGACAACGGTATCTGGGATTTGAAAGGAGCTTTAACCAGAACAGACAATGATTTAGCCGTCTGAGTGCTATCCTTGGTTTTGGTGAGCTCTACATCAGTAGAAGAGTAAAAAAGCTCCTTACCATCGAATGGAAGGTCCAGTACCCTGTCTTGCACTTCCTTCAAAAACTTAGTGGCAGGCAGCCACACTTGCCGCAAGGTATCAACCCCAAGCATCAGGCCCCGAGCCGAGGTGTCTACGTGATGAGCCGCAGCCTCCAGGAGATCCTGGGCCAAGACCCTGGCATCGGAAAAGCCACCTCTGAAATCTTCCAACTTCTCGACCGGAATGTACTCCTCAAACTCTGACAGACCTTTCCACATCCGCATGTTAGCTCCCGTCAAAATCAATTCTGCATTGGCCTGCCTGAGCTGCAAGGCCGAATTGGCAAAGATTTTCCTCCCTAGGGAGTCCAGGAGCTTGTCCTCCTTTCCCAGGACCTGAGTAGCCATCGCGGAAGAGGATGCTGCAGGTCTGGATTGCAACGTAGCCACAGCCACCATTGTGGAGGAGGGAGGCGGACAAGACGCCAAGGCCACTTCTTCCGAAGAATGCAGCCTGTACCTCGCGTCAATCTTTTTATTGACAAAAAGTCCCGAGTGTGGCTTTTCCCAAACTCTTCGGACCTCGGCCAGAACGTCCTTCTGCAGGAACAGGCCGGTACGCTCCAAGGGAGACAAGGTGAATGCCCCAGAAAGCACGCCCTCCTGCGGAGCGTGGTGCCTCGAGCACCAGAACATCTAAGAAACTCATCATGTCCAGCACCCGGTCATGGAAAGCTCTGATAGAGCGGGGGAGGTCCTCGTTGTCCTGATTGCCTTGAGGGTCATCTGACAGGTCAGGATCCTGCTGAGCCGTGTCAGGCACTGCCTTGTCCACTGGAGACAATGGTGGCAAAGGCGGAAGAGCAGGGGGAGGCAACACGGGCAAGGGAGGCCCCGGCGGAACCACCAGAGGAACAGGTGGAGCCGGAGGCACAGGTGGACATATCTCCTTGAAAAGCCCTTTGAAATATTCCCTCATGGGGTCGGTGCGCATAAGCGCTTGAAATTTACCGAAAAAGGCGTCCTTAGGAGTTTGTTTCGGAACCTGAGGAGGCCTCTCATGAGGTGGACAAATCCAGGGACGTAATGGAGAAGGGTGCCACACCGGCCCCTCCACCGACGTATCCACATAAATCAAGGGAGCTGCCCCGGCGGGCAACGAAACATTATGCGGAAGAGGCATCCGGGCGTTCCAATCATAAACCGGCTGGTAAGGATGCGCACAAGGGACCTTAGGTTCACCCAAAGGACCGAACCCTACACCAGGGGCCGATGGCGTAGTTGAAGGGGTAGCACCTAAAATGGCAGCCGTGGTCGTGGCGGGAATGGCCGCCATTTTGTCCTCATCTGAGGGGAACTGCGGCACGTGAGGAACTGAGGCAGGGGTCCCCGTCGATGGGTCAGGGGTCTTAATTTTAGCCTTGACATAAAGAACCTCGGCAGAGCCGGTACTATAAGACCTGGAATGTTTCTGCGACATTCCAACCGCCAACTGAGCCTTCGAAGGAAGGGCCTCGGCACTGCCGGTAAAAGAAGAACCTTTCTTCTTTGCCCCCTCAACAGATCCGGTGTCACCACAAGAGCGGGAACGGTGAGCAACCGCTTTCACAGACAGGGCCTTGCCCGGTCCCTCAGAACTGTTGGTAGCCTTAGCCTCTGTACGAGGGACCTCGGACCTACGCCCGGTAAAAGCCTTATCGGCACGGGCCTCGAACATCCGTTCGGTAACCACAAGCCCAGCCAAGACCTCGGGGCGCACCCCTGTTTTGTTTTTGAGGGAAGCCGAAAGAGAGGCCTCAGAGCAAACTCCGGTACCCCACGACTCAGTAGAACTGGGCCTACAAACAGCCCCCACAGGAGGGGACTCGGAGCGTACTCCGGTGTACACAGGCCCCTTACGGAGACCCTCGGAGAAAACTCTGGTAGAATTATTAGGCCTGACAGGCACCTCAGGGCGAACCCAGGTAACAGAGCGATCAACGCCCCTCCCGGGCCCGAGAGGAACCTGCGAAGGTATCCCCCGGTCGGGGTGCGCTGAAAAGTAAAGAACTTACCGGGCGTCTCTTCTTCTCGTCGATGAACGCCTGAAAATGAGAAGGGGTTCGTCGGAACACCTCCTCCCACCGCTCCAACCGACGTTGAAGTGCCCGGACCGAAAGGGAGTCACAGTAAAAACAGGAGTCCCAACGGTGTTCCAGACCCAAACACTCTAAACATAGAGGATGGGGATCCGCCCTCGCGAAGCGACGGTGACATGATTAACAGTCAGGAAAATCTAGTTTAAAAGACATAGACAGACTAGTAAACGAACGCTAGCGAGAGCCAGAGAGGAAAACAGGGAAGAAAATCTTCTGAGGATGCAAGTGCACCCGGCCCCGATCGTGTGGAGAAAACGACTGATGGGCGATGCAGAGCCAAGGTGGGTGGGGTTACGGCCGCGTGCCGGGCCCCGCGCAGGAAAGAGAGGAGGGACAAATTCTGGAAAAAAAATTTGGATGCTTTTTACAAAGTGCTCCGGTCCCGTCCCACAGGACGGAGAGATGTCCCACAAGTATGGAGGAAAGGGGACGGGATGTATGAGTATGCAGGGTTTAGGGACATGTGGCGCTCCGTACCCAGACCTTAGTCCAGAATAAAAGTGAAGTGGTACCCCAGTACCGGCACTGCTGAGGACTGCAAACCTAAAGTGTCAATGACCCAGTCTACTAAAGTCCTGAACTTGGCATAGTTATGGGTATAGGGCTGGCTCTGCTGGAATTCCAAGTCAGGCGAAGGATCCAAACCGCGGGCCTCAGAGGCCCTGAGCTAACTCCAGCAAGCTGGCTTTGGTCTTCAAAATACTTGGCAATACCTAATCAGATTGATAGACCGGGGTGAAGGATTTATCGACAAGTGTGGGCGCTGACGGCTTGTCCTTTGGCGCCGATAGTGTGGCCATAGGTGTCGACTGAGGTTGCTACGTCAAAGCACTGGCACCTTGAAAAGCGCGGGACGGACATGGCATCAAAGGCCTTGGCACCTCCTTCGACGGATTCATCTATGCCGATGGAGTTGGCACTGTAGCATATGACGGGTCGGAAATGCTGTGCGCCGCTCTGACCTCAGAGGCCTGCTGCATGGGGGGTGTCACCCGCGCCTACAGCAGCATGCTTCTTGAACATTTCGAGCATGGAGGTTTTGAATTCCTCCCACTATTGGCGAGTGGTAGGCCCCACCGACTGCTTTCCTCTTTCCGTCGACTAATCAGAGTCCCAACGATGGCAGTGATTCCTCTTCTTGTTACGGGAAGATGAAGAATGGCACCTCAGGTGAGACCCTTTCTTCTTTTGCCAATGTTCTTTCTCGGGGGTATGCCCCTTGGTTTCAGCCTCTGGGGACCAAACCATCGACCAGGCTAGAGTTTTTGAGGGCGGTTGACCTAGCGCAAGTTTATCAGCCCGATCACGCAAGGATTTTGGTTGCATTTTGGCGCACAACGCACACCCTTTCCATCGCGTGACCCATTCAGAGGCACCAGAGGCATAACTCATGCAGGTCAGTGATGGACATCTTGGTGTGACAATCGATACACTGATTGAAACCCGGGCGACGGTCAACTTGCGTCGAGGAATTAGAAAAATGTAAAGATTTCTGATGAAAAACATCGAATAAGTCAAAGACTCTACCGTGTTCCCAAGCAGCGTGATAAGCGCGCCAAAAAAAATGAACTGAGGTATGGGGCAAAGTGACAAGAGTTTATATAGGAGGCCTGACGTATATCCGGGCGAACAATCGTGTGCCGGGCAAGCCAGATCAAGTCGATGTCCACTACGCCCTGTCAAAAGATTTGCTGAAGCAGCAAAGCTGGATGGGATAGCCATCAGATGAGGAATCTGCGGGAGAAAAGCAATCCATTGAATAGGATGGAGATCTCCACCCTTCTTTGGTACCAGGAAGTACCAGGAATACCAACCCAATCCTATCTAGTCAGGAGGTACCTTGTCCACGCACCCTTGAACAACAGGGATCGCAGTTCTTTCTGGAGCTCATGTCCCAGTTGGCATGGAGGTGGGGGGGGTGGGGGGGGTCCTGTCCGGTGTTTTTCCTAAGAATGGCAGACAACCCCGCTGCACGAGCTCTAGGGCCCCAGGCGTCAGAGGTAACCTCTGGCCATTGGGGCCAGTGCTCCGTCAGCCGCCCACCAACCGGAAGGTTGTGGGAGGGGAAAACCAAAGCAGCTTCGAGGGGGGACCCGCCTCACTGCTGCTGTTTGCTGGCCTCTGGAAGCCCCTCTGCACCTTCCAGGGCACGAGAAACACTTCTGCCCCTGCCTGGCATCCAGGAGAAGTGCCTTTCTGCTGTAAGGTTTAAGATACTTACCTGTAACTCTTGTTCTCTAGCATGGGTCTGGCATGGATTCACATGCTCATGAATATTCCCTGTCGTCAGGCTGGAAATCCTCGGTAAAAGAAAAAACAGTTTCACTTTAGGTTTAAAACAATTTCTCCTCTAAACCAATCTGTCCTCTGCGTCATACTGCCCCCATCCAATGACAGTTCTCTCCCCAAGCTCCACCCCTGGTGCCAACCTTCAGATTTGGTAAGCACGTCAAGTGGCAGTATGAACCAAGAAGATCCACAGAGGAGAAAGAGAGAGGGTTTGCATGTGAATCCATGCCAGACAGAACAAGAGTTATAGGTAAGGAATTGAAACCTTCTCCAGCATGGGATCTGGCATTTATTCAGATGCTCATGAATAACAATACCACAGCAGTACATAAACACAACTACATAAACACAACCATGGGAGGTGGCAGGGCTCAACAGAAGTAATAAACACTCAACCCTTGAACAGACTCACTGCAATTGAACAGGTTGCGTAGCAGTGCTCGGCTGACCCAGGACTCCTCCCTGGAATCCACGTCGATGCAGTAGAGCCTTGTGAAGGTGTGTGTGGTCCTCCACGTAGCAGCCCTGCAGATGTCGAGGAGGGGCACATCAGACAGAAAAGTCATTGTTGCTGCAATGGCTCTGGTGGAGTGGGCTCTTGGGCCTGGAAGATGTATCTTAGCCAGCCGATGACAATGCATGATGTAACCAGAGAGCCACCTGGAGATGGAAGCTTTTGACAAGGCCTTTCCGTGATTCACAGGTCCAAAATTGACGAACAACTGAGAAGTATTCCAAAACTCTTCGTGCATGCCACATAAAACTTCAAGGCACTAGCAACACCCAGCGAATGCAACGCCCTTTCCGCTGAGGTGGAACTTCGACAGCACTTTCAGCATAAAGGTGGGGGTATGCACGCAGTACCACCCTTGTACCATGGAAGGATAAGTACGGCTGTTTGCAGGACAGGGCCTGGATCTCCCCGACACGCCTGGCTGAGGTGATCACCACGAGGAAAGCCGCCTTCCACAAGAGGAACTTCAGGGGTGCCAGATGCATTGGCTCAAAGGGTGCCCCCGTGAGTTTAGTCAATACCAGATTGAGTTCCCAAGCTGGAGCCAGAGCCTTTACTGGTGGAAAAGTCCTGAAAAGGCCCCTGATGAACTCCTTGACAAGTCTGAGAGACCACACGGAAGGCCTACCCGGTGTCCTGTTTTAACGGGATATGGCGGCCAAGTGCACTGTGATAGAGGCGTGAGCCCGTCCATCCTTAGCAAAGGAAAGCAGTTATGGTAAGAGCAGCAGGGCCGTGACACGCAGGGAGTGATCTTTTGCACCCGGCACCATACGGAGAGTCGCTTCCATTAATGGCTGTAGCACTTTAATGCTTTAGCCAGGATGTCCTTACATTCCATTGGCAAAGAATAATGTATAAAATGCTGCAGGAGCCAGGCCCTGAGGTTCAACGACACTGGGTCATGGTGTAGAATGGCTCCTCATTCTCTAGCGAGAAGATTGGGAAGTAGCAGCAGCCTGAAGGATGGCACTGTCGACAGGTGCAGCAGGTCCAGATACCATATCTTTCGCGGCCACGCCGGAGCTACAAGTATCAGTCTGCCATGACAATGTCTGAGTGTGTTGATCACTCATAGCAGGAGTGGGAATAGAGGCAAGGCATAAAGGAAGATTCTGTCCCACAGGAACGAGAAAGCATCCCCCATGCTTTTCGGCTGCGGAAACCTGCTGGCAAACCTCTGGCACTTGGGAGTTTGTCGCTGTCGCAAAGAGGTCGATCTGAGGCTGACCCCATTCACCAAATAGAAGATCCACTTAGTCCTAGTGAAGCGCCCACTTGTGGCAAGAATGTAGTTACCTGCGAGGGAGACTGCAATTGTGTTCTTGGTGACCGCCAGGTGGAAAGGGACGAGCAACATGTCCTGATGACCTGTACAGCTCCAGAGCTCCTGGACCTCCTTGGAGAGAGCCGGCAAGCGAGTCCTGCCTTGTTTCCGGGTCAAGAACAGGGTAGTGGTGTTGTCCCTGAAGATACGCACCACCTTGCCCTTTAGCGACGGCAGGAAGGACTTGAGGGCCCAGAAGACGGCCCGAAGCTCCAAGAGCCTTTTCTTCTGCCAGCCAGAGGCCTCTGGCATGTAACCATCCGGTGTGGGCCCCCCAACCTTCCAAGGAAGCATCCATGATGACTGTTAGGAAAGATTCTCTTTACTGCACCTTTCCTTCCATCTTTATGGAACCTCTAAACTTTTTGCTTTTATTTTGAATCTGACCTGTACATTTTGCAGAACAGTGAAGTCAAGCTTCACTGAAATGGCCTTTGCTCACATGTTATGGGGAAACTGATATGTCCTTCAGGCTATCAGTACTGGGAAACAGTGTTTCCCTTAGTCGTGTTACTATGTTGCTACTTGTGGTTACTTTTGTATCACTTGTGGTAACTTTTTATCATTGCACAAAGCAGCTTACACTGCAGTGCAATGGGGTGCATTTTTGTTTTGCCCTAGACTAACACTCTAAGGATTTCTGGTTACTCTAGATGTTCTTAAAAGATGGGCTGGTGTCAGCAGTGACTTTTCCCCACGTTTTGGGGAATTTTGTTATAGCTTTACCGCATTTACCGCGTTTGGCTATGGACTGTGGCTACTAGTCAAATATGGCCGTGCCACGAGATTTCCAGCTGTTCTTTTTTCTATCTTGTTGTTTACCCTTCTTCCTGGCCTCAGAGTCCAGGAATATCCTTATAAGGACTGCCAGTGCCCGGCAAAGCAGCAGCTTTTGGCGGGCTACTGGAGGGCTTCGTGCGTTTGCAGGCAGGATGTGGGCTGGGTCAGTCTGACCCTAATGCACATCTTGGTTTCTGTGTGTCTGAGTGGTATGCATGAGTGTTCCCACCAGTGGTCCAGATTGGACCACTGAGGGGTGTGTGTGTGGGCTAATACTGCTATTGGCTAGTGGGAATTTCAGCTCCTATCTGGCTTTTAGGATAAGAAGGGGACCCCTCCATCCATTCTTCAGAGATCCTGGAGAAACCCAATGGAGCCAAGTATCCTGTCCAGCTGAGAGACCGGCGAAGAAACCTGAAACCGACTTCTGCTGCAGTCCTGGTGGAGCCCTGTCTGTCTCGTGATCTTTAGCAGCTCTGCGAAGGTGCTTCAACCCTTGGAGAGGAGGGACCATCCTTTCCTGACGTCTGCTCGGTGCCCAGCACAAAAAACGCCTTTGGACGTGCCCTGGAATCGTTCTGTGGTTGACGAGCTTTGTTTTTGGGCTACCATGCTAACTTCGTCGCTGTTCCGAGTTTTTGCGTGAAACTTGGCACACCCTCAGCTGCCACTGCAACGACACCCTCTGCGAAAAGCACAAAGACGGTAAAGTCTGACCATGGCTACTGAGTCCTGTTGCATCGCTGTGCGCGGCGTGCATTGTCCGAAACCTGCTTACCTGACACGAGTCCAGTCCTGAGAGGGGTGCTGCATCATTTGTTTTTGCATTCTTCGACCAAGAGCCCTTGCACCAGCAAAAGATCCCAACCGGAGTTATTCTCGAACCTGCAACCCCTGGAAATCGAGGAATGTGGATTTTGGCGGGAAAAGCAAAGTAGGACGACCTTCGTTTGTTCTGCCAAGTCTGGGGAAGATGCAAAGGCAAACGAGGTTGATGCAGGACGACATCATGCGCAGCAGCGACTTGACGGCTCGTACTGCAGCAGACTGCAGCGGCGACAGGCCCTGTCATTTTCCCCAGGATGACTACCACTCTCTCTTCTGAGCACGACACCAGCCACGTTACTGTGTTGAGTGCGGCTCCCAGAAACAGAGCGTTCTGCGATGGCTCCAAGCAGGACTTCGGATAATTTCTGGAAAATCCCAGATTCAACAGCAGACGGACGGTCCTCGGCAATCGTCCAGATAAGGGTAGACGTGGATGCCCTCAAGATGAAGGTGCACCGCCACCGAAGCCAAGCACTTTGTAAAGACCCTTTGGGCAGACTTCAGGCAACAGGGGAGCGCCTTGAACATATAGTGCCATCCGCGTACCACAAACTGCAGGAATTTGCAGCGTTTCCAGCAGATGGGGATGTGGAAGTAGGTGTCCTCCAGATCCAGTTACGCCAGGAAGTCAATGTGTTCCAGCTTGCCGAGCATGTGGTGCAAAGTGGGCATCCTGAACTTCTGGGACTTCAAATACTTGTTGAGGCGTCTCAGATCCATGATCGGTATCCACCCTCCTGTCTTCTTTCGGACCAGAAAGTATCTGGAGTACACTCCAGAGCAACAGAGGCACTGGGGACAGGCTCTATCGCCCACTTTTTTAACATGGGATGGACCTCCTGCAGCAGCCGCGCCACGTGCTGTTGTTGTCGAACCACAGGGGGATACAAGGACACCTGCGTTGGAAATCCCAAGGTGTGCTCCGGTGCGAGAGTGTCCAGCACCCATCTGTCAGTGGTGATGGTCTTCCATGCACTGACGAACCTCGCCAGCCGGCCTCCCACTGGTGTGCACAAGTGGAGGCCTGAGTCCACAGAAAGTTCAGGCTTGTTTCGGTGTTGGGGCCCTGCCCTGCAGGTGCCGCAGATGCTGTACTCTGCTACCATATGCCTGTGAGCCACCTCTGTATGCCTCGTGTGTCGTGGGGCGGGAAGGTTGTCGATAAGGGGTGTTATATCCCTTGGAGGACCTGCCAGACTTTCCTCTCGAGGAACGAAAGGACGACAAATGACGATGCTGCAGGGTACTGTAAGGAACTCATGTTGACAACAGTAAAGACAAACACAAGTGATCACAATTCAAGGGTGTTTATTAAACTGTAACCTAAACCTAAATCTAAGATGGGAGCAAGCGGCGACCATCAAATGAAAAATAAGGCTGTCCTTGTGGCGTCTTGTGAAAGTAAAAAGCCTATACTAAATAAAATAAAAAAACTATTGCCAATTCTTTACAACTAATTACAGAAAGAGTGTGGGATAGGATATTCAAATAAAGGAAACAGTGTTTAAATAATATGTCAGGATGTGATTGCCTTGAGGTCTCCCTTCACCACGTTTTTAGCACGGGACAAGGTGGGACTTCGGAGCACAGCACACGCTGCAGCCTTCCCAGCACAAGCTAAAAGTTCCATATCAGCTATCAGGTTCTTCGATGGTTAAGTCTCTTTTCAATAAAAGTCTCTTGCCTTTGAGGAAAGATGCTCTCAACAAACACTAAAGTTATGTACCACAAACACTTTGGTTGATGGCTTCACCTATGGGTGCCCCTCTTCTAGGCGCAGACCCCTCAGAAATTGTATTCAACAAATTCACAAGACAGTTCCCTTCTCAATGAACTTTGGGTGATAGCTTTCCACCCCTGTTTCTCCCTCGGCCGGGCTCAGATCCCAAATGTGAACGGCCCCTGTAGGCTTCCTGGGCTGTGGAATGGGTGGGTTGACGATAGGGGGTGTTATACCCCTTGGAGGACCTGCTGGACCACTCCATTGAGGATCGAAAGGACCACAACCTCCTCTGCTGCTATGTCGCCCAGCAAGCGCACCGTCTCTTTATCTGTCTTAATCATCTGGAGAGACTTGTCCACAGTCTTGCCAAATAGATTGACCCATCAAAAGGCATGTCCACCACCTAGGACTGGACATCTGCCCTGATGTTAGGGGCATTCAGTCAGCCTTGACGTCAGAGGGACATCCCATTGCCCAACTGTCGGAATCCGGAATCTGCTATGTCCAGTGCCACCATGATGGCGTCATACAAGGCCACCTCTCCTTCCTGTAACAGGGCCAGGGTGCTCGACTTTCTTGTCCTCTGGCAGGAAGTCCAAAATGTCGTAGCAGGACAGGATGGCCAGGACATTGGCGGTCTTGGCGGTGGAGCACCCAGTGTAAATGATGCACTTTCCCACCACATCAAGCTTCTTCCCCCTCCTGGTTCAGAGGCACCATAGCCAAAGAGGATGGGTTTGATGAGCGCTTCCTGGTGGCGGCAGCCACCACAGAATCTGGAGAAGGCTGTGATCGCAAGCACTTGTGGGCTGAGTCCGGGACCCTGTACTTTTTCTCCAGCCTGTCTCTCTTAGGAGGAGCAGTGCTAGGTATCTTCATGAGGACCAAACCTTCCTCCCAGACATCATCCAGCAGAGAAATCGACATGATGGTCTACCGTCTGGACTCCCAGCACTGGAAGAGAAACTCCTCCTTCCTTATCTACTCTGGCAACAAATTGAAGAGGGTGGAAATGAAACCACTGAAACCACTGACAACTGAGAAGCCACTGAAGCGATCTCATGCGCAGTCGAGCCTCTGGCACTACAAGAATGCAGGATGCCATAAGACCCAGCAGGTGCAGAAAAGCAGAGGGCAGAATGTTTTCCTGAGATTGCAGGACATGTGTCATGTATGAGATGCTCGCTTCCCGATCCTCTGAGGGAAGGACCTGCCCAGGCGAGTGTACAAGACAGCTCTGAAAAATCTGAATAACTGGCGTGGTGAAACTTGAGACTTCTGGAAGTTCAGAGGGAAGCCCAAGCTGTGTAATAGGCTGCACCTGTGTAACAGATGTGCTGCTGCCTGGTGTGCAAGCTCGGACAAGCCAGTCCAGATAGTGAAAAGACATGAATGCCTTTTCTTCTGAGGGGAGCTGCTACCACTGCCAGCAGCTTGATGAACACACCGGATGCCGAAGCTGGACCGAACAGTAGGACCTTTAAGTGGCAGTGGCAGTACCCGACTGTGAATCTCAGGGGCATATTGAGGTAGGCGTCCTGAAGATCCATAAAGATTAGCTCATCCTGCAGGATTTGAGGATCTGCACCAAGGTGACCATCCTTGTAGTTGCGCAAGTATAGATGATTCAAGAGCCGCAGATCCAGAATGGGGTGTAAGCCTGTGCCCAGGGTGAGTTCCCCTTTGGTTCCAACCCAAAGGGGATGTGATAATCCTCCTGGTCATTAATGTCTTCCATATGAGACATAAAAGCACAGCTAAGGAGCTTTGAACACCCCTGAGGAACTTCGGCACCATGGAGCTGGGGCGGAAGACGGACGTCTGAAGATGGAGCAGTGTGACCTCGAGACAGTACTTGTCCATCTTCACGAGGGGTGACGGTCATGGGATTTAACAGTCCCTGGCAACTCGTCCGAGCGAGGTGGACGCAGATGGCACTGGCAGGGCCGAGGCCATCAGCACGGCAGCTAAAGCCGCCGGTGTTGTGACCTTAGCAAAAATGTCGAACATCTTCAGCCGAAAGGGCGCCCTTTCCCAGGGGTGGAGGATTGACTAGGGAAAGTTATCTGTGGTGCTTACTCCTCAAAGTCGTCCCTGGAGTTGTGACTCCTTTTCCTCAAGGAAGAAGAACGATGTTTACAAGACCAGCCAGGGAGCAATGCTTCTTTTTCCTTTTGTTCTTGCCGAACGGGGTACTGTTCTTCGACTCGACATTCTGCGTCAGATGACCTGGAATGTGTCCGTTTGTGAGTGGGTAGAGAAACTATTTACTTTTTTCCACAAGGAAAAAGGGGATCAAGTGCCTTCGATGAATCGACTGACAAGAACTGCAGTCCTGAGAGTTGGGCTTCTCTCCAAAACAATATAGACAGATCCTGTGAGGATTGGAGACTGACATCCAACGCCTGCAGTCGACAGCAGGGTTTAAAACTAGAGGGCTTTCATGTATTCGGCATGGTGCAAACGATAAGAGAACTTCGAAAACAAAGCAGTGTTCCTGAGGTAAGCAGGGTGCAGAGAAAAATAAACAAAGATCAAGGGCGTTGCGCCTCAATGTATACTGGCCCAAACGTCATGTCCATTGCAGAGAGACTAGAGACGGTGGATGGAGTAGATGCAGTGTTGCGCTGTGCCCCGGGCCGGCAGAAATGTTTCCGAAGAGCAGCTGGACCGAGGAGATCGATAAAAAAGATGAGGAATCAGTGGGAGGAAGGTATCCATCAGAAAAATGTAGGAGCATAGGAAGGATGAAGATGATTGTTCTAGAATACATCTACCATCTGCAGGATATTGCTGAGCCTGTCCCCAGGCAGAAAAGCTTTTCCAGACCGAGTGTCCACTACTGCCCCGATTTACTGGAGCAAATGAGAGGGTGTCAACTGTGAATTTTTTTAAGTTCAGGGAAAACCCCAACCTCTGTAAAAGATGGAATTTGCAGCGTAAAGGCGTTGATATCCGATGAGCGAGCAAGTGAGCCCTAATGAGCCATTCATCAGGTAGGGGAAGACATGAATCCTTTCCCTCCCGGGATGAGCCACCATGACTGACATTAGCTTGGTGAAAACATTTGGAGCAGAGTTAAATTCAACAAGAAGGACCCTTAACTGGTAATGGGTACTTCCTATCACAAACCTTCAGTACATCCTGTGTTTTGAATGACTAGGTACATTGATGGAAGAGCTCCGAAGGTCCAGTGACACCAACCAATCCTGCAATTCTGGGGCCCGATGGATCTGATCTAAACGTAGTGTACTTAAATGTGTCCTTTTGGAGGTACTTGCTTCAAGTACCTCACGTCCAATATGGGACATAGGCACCAGTCCTTTTTTGGTACTAGAATGTAGTGAGAGTACTACTCCTCTCCCTTTCCCAAAAGGGATTTGTGGCAGAGACTGGTGACGAGGTGGATTATCCAGGAGCAGTTTAGTTTCAATAAGGGAATAACTCTGTGACAACACCTGCAATTCCCATGCCTAGTAAGTAGTGCTGCGCTGGATGAAAGAAAGGTAGCTGCGGCTACTTGGGCCCCCATCGGCACGCATAGCTCTGCCCTGGCTATAGAAGATCCTTCGTACCTTGCTCCCAGCAAGAGGCGTGACCTTTCCCTTTGTTGGTGAATGAAGAAAAGTGGTGAAAACCTTGTCCATTACAGAAATAAGTCTAGGCAGGGGGACCCGACGAAGATGGCTGAAAGAATATGTTACTTGGGCTATACTTTGTATGCAACACCTAGAGTTTGTACGATGTGGGCAGAGATGCTACAAAAATGCATATAATTGGTGGCCCAATTACAGAAAATAATCAAGCAGTATTGTAAGTTCTCTCTCCTACCCGCTATTCCTTTCTATCGAGCAAAGATCATTCCAATTCTTTTATACGGCTTAGAGGCAAAACCTTTGGCTTGGAATATGGATTGGCAGATAATAGAGGGCAGGATTTGGAAAAAAGCGTTACACCTTCCAAATAGTTTACCAATGGCCAGCCTGCGATTTGAGCTGGGCCTCTCCTCATTTGGGGTGCAGGCCGATTGGAAACTCTTATCACTCTATAATCTGATAACAAATCCAAGACGAAATACATTGTATGAAGATCTCCAAGTCCACCTGAGCCGAGATTCGGTGGGGACACTACAGGCCTTAAAAAGAGTATCTCATGGAATTCTTTCCAGATGTAATAGTGACATAGATACTCTAACTACAAACCCCATGAAGATCAAGAAGGAACTGTTATTATCCGATTGGATAAAGACAATTGACCACACACGATCCTCCATTTTGGCACCCTCGTTTCCCCCGACTGATAAGAAAATCAATTCTGTAGCAAACTATTTGATGAAGTTCCCGGACGCAAAAGGGAGGCAAAACTTTCTCAGATTTCGCCTGGGTTTGATTCATACAGGAGTGGTTCTTGTTCGTTGGGGTGAAAGAAGCAGACATTTATGCCCACAATGCCAAAACCCCAAAAAGCAGTCATTGGAGCATTTGTTAAGATTCTGCAAAGGCACATGGGAGGTGCGAAAGAAATACCTGGAACACTTTGTCAGCTCAAGTGACTGGCTGACATCTAAGAACTTTTGGGTGAGAATGACTTCGGGCCATGAAACGGCCCTGACCATAAATGTGGTCAGAGTTTTACAACAGATAGGTTTTATTTGAGACCAATATGTTTGTCTATTTATCTGGACTGAAATTGTGAAGATAAGAAATTTTGGAAAATATATATTTTTTTATCTTTTGTTGGTTGGTACTTGTGAAAAAAACATGTTTGGTTTATACCACAATAAAATAAAAAATAAAAAAAAGTCATCACCTTGTTGGCATAAGGTGCATTTCACAAGGGCTGTCTCGTCTACCACTGCCATGCTCTCTGGTGTTCCCCTCGTGGAACTCTGCAGGGCAGCAAACGTGAAGGCCTGTTCACACCTTCACAAGATTCTACATTATCGACAAGGACCCAATGGAGGAGTTCGGAGTTGTACAGAGAAAAACAGATTGACAACCCCTCTCTGAATAGTCCCTTATGCACAGCCGGTTAAAGTGATGTGGACCTACTTCATCATTAGGTAGGAGAATCACCTGGAAGGGCTTTGATGTTCCTATTAAGCACGCAGCTTTCATTACCAAAACAATTCTCTTCATTGATTTATCATAAAAACAATTTAAAAAACATTTACACAAAATAATCTACAAGTGTCATTCACCACTTTCATGCGACATACATTTCTACAATAATGGGGTAAACTGAATTTGCTTTTCTTATAACATAACAATTGATGGGTTATGCATATGAGAGATGGAGAACACATTAAATTCCCTTTGCGGTCGACATATGTTTCGGCCCTTTAGTCGTGGACCAAACCCTCTCTTGGGTTGTCACTTGACCAAATATTGGGCCATCTTCAGGACACAAACAGTTTTTTCAGGGAGTTGAATTTCATTCCCCAGTGGTAGATTAATACAAAAATACATAAAACATATTTAAAAAGAAAGCCATGCTAGCCTGCTCATTTAAAGGTGATGACTCATATTGTTTATTTGAAAAATCAACCACTTCACTAACCTGTTGTCCATATGGTATAAATTAGGACTTCTGAGAAAGCACACTGGTGAGTTATATAACATCCAGCGTCTTTGCAGTCATTTCCCTAAAGGCCTTCAGTTACTGTAATGGCAGGAACCCCCCGAGCCCCAATGTCGTGGCTGGAACTAGGACACTGATGTTATTCGGGAATATTGCATAGCAAACCTTTTCCACACGGAATCATTCTGAGACTGCAGGATGAGTGGAAAAAATGAATTGAGGTCTTGTGGCGTGGTGTATTCTATATGTACCTGGTGTCACTTTCAGCGCCATTTTAAGGTTTCTCAGAATCTACAGAGATGGAACCAGACTTGGACCCGTAGTGTAGCCGTAGAATTCTTCCTGCAAATATAACCCTCTGAACATCCAAGGTAATTACAGAGGGATCTATAAGCCGAAAGATAAGGGACACCACACGAACGACAAGGCGCTGCAGGAAAACAAGAGGAATAAATTAGATCACGGAGTATAACCAAGATACAGTAGAAGGGAGAACAGTTGATTAAGAACTGACCAGACTAAGAGGTCTACCAGTATGTTCTGGTCGACGTAAATAACAAGGCTGAGCCAAGATGTGGACTAGGAGAAAGCACGAGAGAGAGTGATCTTTACTTGTTAGAAACAATAAAAAAAGCAGTGGAAAAAGGGCAGTAGTTGACAGAATGAAATTGAAGGCTTACCACTGGTCCTGATGTAGATGGCGTACCAAATTAACACCCAGTGTACTAGTACCTGAACCGACGACACGAGGACGCCTAAGCGGAAGGAGGCAGTCTCTAGTCCAAACCCTATCCCGCTAGCACGAGGACGCCTAACGACTAGCGCAGGATGGCAGTCTCAAGTTCTGCGCTATTCGTACACTTGGGTGTAATTGGTAGGTTTTCAGAACCAAGATGAGGTGTTCCTTGAAGAGGTAAATATGCCAGCAATCCAATGGACATAGATTGTAAGTACGAGTTCCAAGTTAAATGCACGTGGAGGCGAGCAGATTCCAAGCGGCAGGTAGAGATTTGTAAGTGAACGTTCTGGGTTCGGTACACGTGTAGACAAGCAAATTCCAAGCGGCAGGCAGAGACTGGTAAGTGAGCATTCCGGGCTCGGTACACGTGTAGACAAGCATGTTCCAAGCAGCAGGCAGAGACTGGTAAGTGAGCGTTCCGGGTCCGGTACACGTGTAGACGAGCAGGTTCCAAGCAGCAGGCAGAGACTGGTAAGTGAGTGTTCCGGGTTCGGTACACGTGTAGACAAGCAGATTCCAAGCGGCAGGCAGAGACTGGTAATTGACCGTTCCAGGTTCGGTGCACATGGAATACCAAGGAAAAGGTAAAGGAGCAAAGGCAAGGCGAAGGCAAGGGCAAAAGGCAAGGAGAAACACAAAGCACAAGATGTAGTTGCCGCTGATTTCAAATCAGAAGCAGAGAGCAGGCAACCCGGAAGTCTTTAAGTAGGTTGCCAAGGAAACGCGTTCCTAACGTCACCCGTAACGCGAGGGACGCAAAGGACGCCATGGCAACCCATATCCATGAAACCTATGGAATCGGGTATGGAGAAAGTGCCGTTACACGTTCTGTTGTTTATTCTTACGAGAAAAAGAACGAAGAAACAAGTGACCAGGTCGGAACCTGACAGCCATGGAATCAGGGAGTGGAGGTGAATTGATGCAGAGCTGTATTATGCTTGACAAAAGTGTTCCAATGACAGCTACTGCTATAGGTATATAGATAATTCATGTTATCCGTGGGAGAATGCAATCCATTAAAAACATCAGTATTGTGGAACACATTTTAACACATCGGAAAAAAAGAAAACTACTTAAAAAAGTGAAAAAACAAAGGAATAGAAAGAAATGTAACTATGTAACTCTATTGCCCAGATAAACTATGGAACATAAATCAAACAGTTTTGGCTTTCCGTAGCAAGAAGGCTTTGTGTGTGTCTAGCTACTGCCATTATATGTTCATGAACTGGAAACATTTGCTGGGCACTGCCATTCTGTGCTCTGGTACTCATATCACACAGCAGGTAATGCCATCATATATGCCCAGGTACTCCTACAATTTGCCAGGTAGTGCCATAATATGGCAAGACACTTATACCAGGCGCCAGATTGTGCCATTAAATTCAGAATTCCACAACATTTGCTAGGTAATGTCATCATAGGGCCAGTAACTTGCCTTGTAGCTTAGCTAGTACCCCCCATTTGCCAGCTATTCTATCATCTGCCAGGTGCGTGCACCGTTTGCCAGGTTTTGCCATTACATGTCCAGGTGTTATGTCATGTGCGTCATTTGCAGGTATTACAATAATGCTAATACCATATGGAAGGGTTTGCCATTATATGCCAAGTTACTTGTGCCATCCGACAGGTTTTGCTATACATTGTGTAGGTACTCGCACTATTTGCAAGGTATTTCAGCAGATGCCTGGGTTTTAACACCAAATGCTAGGTTTTGAAAGGAAATTCTCTGGCACTGACATATGTTCATTTTTCCTGCTGTGTGTCCTGCTACGCATACAACAGGCCAGGTTTAGCCATGAAAAACCCAGATACCTACACACTTGCCACGTACTGCCATTGAATGTCCAGGCACTCACACCACTCCTCCAGTTATTGTTATCATATGCCCATATACTTGCTAGCAGAAGAGGTGGGCTACAAATCTGCTTCCACTTTGGCACATGCTCAGTTGCCAGCATGTCAAGTGTATCTCTGCTCATTGTACCCTGTGCCACTTCCCAGCCTCTCTGCAGAAGGACCTGCATCCCTGTGGATTTTTTTTACCTCAGAAATCTCCTGACTCTGTTGCCACAGGCGGAATGCTTGTGGAATGGATATGGTAAGGGGGGCATGACCATCTGTGTCTATCTGCTGCCCCTTTCAATGGATAAGAGGCAGCAGGGGGATTGGGGTGTTGGGACACTGCACTATTTCCAGCTCCTGGTAGTGCAGTGAGAGACGTGCACAGCATCCCCGATGTCCCCATGTAAGGTTGCATGTTGGCTTATACAGATTTGTGACAAGCTCTTTGTTGAGACAGAGCACTGCCTCGTCACATCTGTGTATGCTAGCATACAGCCTTATTTTGACTCTTTTGTTATGTCATGTTAAGTTGATTTATACTGCACGCGGCTGCCATTGTCATGGTCTCCAGGGTGACACCAGCAATACCAAAGAGCAAAACTAAAATGGATTTATATTAAAAAAATGTTATTTCTGCGACTTAAAATACATAAAGAGACGTCACATATTGTGGTTGCTCAGCGGTATGAAATAATTACGAAAATTAAAGTAGAATTCACTCATGTGGGGGGTGACCCCATGACAATTGATTGTCAAATGCATGCAGCATGAGCCATCGTTAACCCTGTGCCACTATGTTTTATTATCAAGCAAGGAAAATTTATACCCACAAATAGTCAACACACTTTGCAGAAATTAGCAATTTGTTTTAATACATATGTAGTACAGAATGTATAATTACAGCAGGTCAGTGTTTCCAGTTAAATAAAATAAAACCGTTATTCCCCGTCCAAATATAAAATTACCAAATTAAAGTTTTATAAGATCAATAACCTGGTCAACGCTTTACGTTACAATACCATTTACCACAGAAACCAGGATCAACAACCAATAAGATACTCCATCGCTTTGGCAAAAAGGGATGATTTTGTTTGAACAGTGTATAAAACTAACATAGCAAAGACTGTTTACATCTTCATATTGCACTCCTCTATGTACAAAAAACAGATGGTAACTTAAAATACACAGTCGAAAATATGAATCACACAACCACATCACAATTAAAATGTAAAACTGAGGCCCAAAAACTGACTGGTATGAATATTTTAAAAACGTATAGAAATGTAATACAATTATGTACAGAGTGGTATGGTCTGTGTCAATAAACAATATGTACATTTAATTTTGACATGTGTTTTAAGTTTAGTGTAACTGTGTTCATTAGTACAGGCTGTTAAACAGCGTTAAGCTCAATCACATTTTAAATACGGACAAATAAAAAAAATAAAAAGAAGAGCAGCATACCCCATCTTCTTGTTTACTGGTAGAAAAACTAGAGATTGCTTGGTCATAAAAAATAAAAATCTTTAACATTTCAAACTAGGCACAACAATAACAAAGCAAGAGCTCTTGGGTGCTTGATCCGCTTGAATGTGCCGCGGGTAAACAGAGCCTTGTGAAGATTTCTAGATCGACGACTCAGGTCTGAAAACGGAGAGAACGCTGCCCAAAGTTCAGCGTTACTTTAGTGCTATAGACCTACATTCCACAACGTGTTCCTATGTTTGGTGTGCCATTCTTTCAACCACGACTAAGTGAATGAGAGCTCAGTAACTAGCATATCATTTGCAGACACGCCTTTGTCAAGAAAATATTGCCACCGAAATCCGCCCTTCCTTTGAGGCCTGGTACTGAGAAACGTAGTCCAACCCTGCTTGCCCGAACCTCATTTGTTTCCAGTCCTCAGTGGTATGAAGCGAAGTGATTTGCACATGCCCAATACTTAACTTTGGAAATGTTCCTGAGTCTGCTAGCATTCGAGCAAAATCACACATAACGCAAACAACTTTTCATTTTGAAAGGAAATCATGCGGACGAAGAAGAGCTAGAGATTCCATGGACGGTTGTGCTTGTCGGAGTTCCACTTATGGCATTGAAAATGTGGAGAGAGTTCGGCATAACACTGATTTTTTCTTCACCAAAGGAAATCTTAAAAACGAAGATAAAGAAAACAACTCAGCAAGGGTTGTTACAAACAATCACAAAATGCAATATAATTGAAAACAGCAATTAAAACCATTCTAACATTTAAATCACCATTTAATTGCATTTCTGTAGATAATACCACTAATTACAAATGTCCAGATGTCTTAAAACACGTCAAGCAGTAGCAACCAATGTCTGTTTTATGAAAATCCAAGTTCAAGAATTGAAACACAATGAAACAAAAAACAAGAAAAACATTACCATCCCATCTGATCATGTTTGCAAGAAGCATAGGGGGAAAAAGAAACAGAACATTTTGTTAGGTCTTGATACTCATAAGACGCCGCCAATTAGTTATCTCCCAATGCAGCATTTCACAGAAGCAACCTGTCCATTCAATTCTCTCCAGTAGCTTTCATTTCTTCAAGGTTTACAAGGAAATGAAGTACATTTGCCATCCTCAGGGGAATACAGTACATAGTCTTTAAAATATGGCATTGCGTGCATTTTATGAACTCAAATCATTACGCAGTATGTTCACAACTTAATAACCAAACATTCAAAACGTTTGGCTCCTATTGTTGGCCAACAGGTCGGAAACAACTCAACTATGTTCGTTTCAGAAATTAACACACTCTGCTCAGGAACCCTGACATTTCCCCTAAACTGGGTGAATTGTAATCCATCAGCAATCCTGTATTTGTTTTTTGGACTTGAGTGGATGTTCGGGATCTTTTTTATCAGAATCTATTTGTATGCATGAGCAGGTGCTTCTAGCAGAAATTATTCATACTGAACATAGTCCGTTTTTACTTTGCTTTTAGGGTAAGAACCACTGGTAAAATAACAAGAAACATTTCTACTGTGTATTTGTCCTAATTTTTGGTTCTACTGACCATAATGCTATACAATCTACCCAACTATAAGAATTACAATGTCCATAATTAGTCCCAAACGGGAAGACCAAACGGGAAGACCAAAAACTGTGTGAATGACCAAAGGTAATTTAAAAAAATGGCAAAAAGAAACAAGCGTACCACACAATACCCTGACAAATGTGGGCCCCAACACCATATATGGGATGCAGGTCATGAATATGTTTTTAATTATCTGTGGGTCCTAGCTAGTCCATCTATTTTATATGGTGAACACACAAATCTATATGAAACCACTGTCTGCTGCTGCTAAACGTGGTTTGTATTTGATGCAGGCAAAAGAACACAGTTGTATAGATTCTGGCCTCTCATTAGTGCGACCTACTAGGATATTACAGCTCCATATTCCCGGCAGCATTTCCTTTTTCAGAGGGATACTCCTCGAATCCCCAAAACATTGCCCCTTCTGACCCTTCTCTCCCCACTCATCTGTACACTGCCCCTTTCCTTCTACACAGACATGTCTACCTTTCATTTTCTATTGGCTGATCAGTTTCCACAGTCAAGCTGCATCCCTCATGCAAAAACCACACCTATAGGAAAAACAAGTGACGGATTGCTTGCTGACATGCAAGAGCAAGGCATTTTAGATGAGTGGCAGAGTTAGGCACTGGTACAAATTCGCTGGCATATGTGAAATGCGAAATGATTACACTGCATTAAGAGCTTTTTTATCCTCTAAGGATCTCAATAGGAGGGAGCGCTCGAGAGCCAGCCAAGCTGGCCGCTCTCCTTCAGCTCCGCAGCACTTGCGGAAAATCCTGCTCCAATATCCTGGCATCAGAGAATTTCAGATGATTCCCCTGTTGCACATGAGACACGGCAACCCGGGGCATCAGAGAATCGATCAGTTTTCCTAGAAGACTCTGTTCAGAGCCTGACACAGCCTTGGTGGTAGGGTGAGGGACAGGGCTGCGCTGAAACCCCGGCGCACACTTTTGCCTTAGGGCGCACAAATGGAGTAGGCGGGGAGGAAGAGGAGCTGCGTGTTGCTAAGCGGGCTTGAGGGCAGGAGGAGGGGGCATCCAACCCGACTAATAGTGCTTTCACAGGCGTTTCCAGTAACAGTTGCCTGCTGGCGATAAAGTCCCAGAGAGGAGGAGGTCGACCCAGGCAATCCTGGCTTGGGGTTCGGCATCCCAACATGGCGGATGCAGTATGAGCGAGGCCCTGTTGAAGGTGGATTTCAGGCGGTCTGACCCGTGACTGTGGTTGGGCTGACTGGTGAGGCTGCAATGTTCTTTCTATAGATTCTTCTCCCGCAGATTCCTCATCAGATAGATATCCATTCCAGCAACAGCTATTCAGAAAACTTTTGACAGGGGCGTAGTGTACCTCGACTCTGCCGTCAATCTGTCTTGCCTCAATGCCGTGGTCTACTCCGGACGTGAGATCTGTACATATACTACGTCACTACACCCCTGTACCTCAGACCTCCTCCCCCTGAGGTCAGCTGCTGCAGAGGAGGAATCAAATGATTCGGTTGAACAGCCAAAGCTCATAGAAAAAATGAAAAACCTAACAGGGTCTATTTTTTTTACTGTGAGTAAAGGGCCTGCAAAAAGAATGTGAAAGGTCTACGGTAGCCCTTTAAACGCAAGCTCACCTCTTTCTCCCAATAGAGAAGGCAATCATTAACTGCAGGCACTTTAATAGACTGGTTGGAAGGGAGGGTGATGAGGAATCTGCATGAGAAGAATCTATAGAAAGAACATTACGGCAAGTAATTTCTCCTTCAATGGATTGCCTTTCTCCGGAAGATTCCTCATCAGATAGACTCCCCAATCAGTATGTGTGAAGGAGGCGGGATGAAAGTCCCTATACTAGGAAACTTTGTAAAACTGCTCTTGGAAAACGAGCGCCAGCTCCACGGGTTACATTCAGGCAGTAGTGTTTAGTGTCTGGTATGGAGTGTGGACCAAGTTGCTGCTCAGCAGATGTCCCTCACTAGCACCCGCCCGTTGAAGAGGCAACCATCCACCTTGTGGAGTGGCCCTGATGCCCGAAGGCAACTCCTTTCCTGCATTGAGGTAGCATTCTGAAATGCAGCGTGTGATCCACCTAGAGATGGTTTGCTTGGGGAATGCCAAACCCTTTCTCGCCATCTAGAAGGCTATGAACAGCTGGTCCTCTTTCCTAAACTCTGCCGTTCTCACAACATAAAAGCTAAGAGCCCTCTTCGGGTCTAGTTTATGGAACCACTACTCCTCCATGGAGGGGTGCGCAGACAGGTAGAAAACTGGCAGGTCAATTGCCTGGGGCAGATGAAACTCAGACTACTATGGGTAAAAAACTCTGGTCGTACTTTAAGAGAAACTTTCTCCCTTAAAAAACAGAGAAATTACGGCTTGTATGACAGGGCCTGCAGCTCACTGACCTCTCTGGCTGACATAATCGCCACCAAAAGAACAGTCTTTAGAGCGAGCAAATGAAAGGAACAAGAGTACAAAGGCTCAAAGTGAGCAGACCATGATGAAAGTGCGAACCAAGTTTAGGTCCCAGTCTGGGACAACAAATGGAACAGCTGGAATCTTATCCACAAGGCCCTTCAGGAATTGGACCATAACCGGGATTGTAAAGAAAGACTCTTGATCCGGTGACCTTTTGAACACAGACAAAGCTGCCAAGTATCCTTTGACTGTGGTAACCTGAAGGCCTGATGATGCCAGTGACAGAAGGAACTCCATCACTGTAGTGGTGGGGCAAGAGATAGGGTCCATCTTGCGTTCAATGCACAAGACCTCAAATCTTCTCCACCTGGATGCATAGAGTGATCCTGATGACAGTCTACGTGCAGCCAGTAGCACCTCAAGTACTTCCTCTGAGAGGTGCCAGTTGTCATACCTCATCCTCTCCAGAGCCAAGCATGTAGGTTGAGGGATTTCGGGTTCGGGCGGAGTACCAGACTTTGCGAATGAGACAGGCGATCCGACAACCAAGGTAACCAGAGAGGTGGGCAGATGGCCAACTCCAGGAGTTCCGAGTAGGACGTTCTCCTTGCCCAATCCAGGGCGATCAAGATCAGGGTTGCTCGGAGGCTGAGGAGGTCCTCAGCCTCCTGAGAATCCACAGAATGACAGAAATTAAAGGGAAGGCATAGTGGAGATCGAAGGTCCTCTCCACCAGAAATGCATCTCCCAGTGCATCACTCGCTGGGAATTCCTTCAAGCAAAACTGTCTGCACTTCCTGTTGGACTCTGTGGCAAACAGATCCACCAATGGGGTACTCCACTGAGAGAAGACCTCCTCTAGGACTTCTTTGCACACTTTCCACTTGTGTGAGACAGTGCTCTGCCAGCTCAAAGCATCCTCCAATCTGTTCTCTTTCTCTGCCAGATGTACTGTTGGGACTGAGATCTGATTCTCTAAAAGCCAGAACCACAGCTGCATCAGCTCTCTGTAAAGTGGAAAGCGCACGCCACCTTGGATGTACAGGGAGTGCATGACTACAGTATTGTCTGTCATATTCAGGACGTGCTTCCGTTTTAGAGAGGGCTCAAACACCTTCTGGGCTAACCTGATCGCTTGCAGCTCGATCCTGTTGATGTGCCATTGAGTATTCCATCGCGGACCAAAGACCGCTCACCCTGCAATTCCTCACAATGATCGCCCCAACCCTTCAGTGACACATCCGTGACCACTGTGGCCTGGGGCCAAGGAGGCCAGAAAGATTCCCCCGCCAACATGTTCTCGCTGCTGGCCCACCAAGAGAGATCATTGGCCACTGAACTGGACACTTTAAAAGACATTCTAAAAGTGCCGAAAAAATGGGGCCAGTGACCCCGCAGGAGCCATTGCAGAGACCACATCCATAGTCTGGGCTCTGGCACTAGAAAAATGCAGGAGGCCATGAGACTTAAGAGGCAGAGGAAGGAAGTTGCTGCAAGGTGTTGTGGCACAGGAACAGTCGAACCATCTGCCTGACACTGGTGACTCTCCTCTGGGGGTGGGGGCGTAGGCCTTGCCCACCCGAGTGTCCAGGACTGCTCTGATAAACTGGAGCCTCTGTGTTGGTGTCGTATGGGACGTCTATAAGTTTAGGGAGAAGCCCAGCCAATGGAGTAGTGAGCAGGTGTCCTCGAAATTGGACAAAGTCTGCTCCATCGACTTCCCTCATTTCAGCCAGTTGTCCAGGTAGGGGAATGCATGGACCCCGGATCTCCTGAGGTGAGCTGCGACTACCGCCATGAGCTTGGAGAAGACCCTCGGGGGCGGAGGTCAACCCAAAGCGGAGCACCTTGTACTGTTAGAGCTTGTCCCCTATGAGGAATTTCAGGAATTTCCTGTGCTTTTGGTGGATCGGCACGTGGAAATATGCATCCTGGAGATCTATCGACACCAGCCAGTCCTGAAATCTGAGAGCGTGGACAATTTCTCTCAATGTCACCATCTTGAACTTGTCCTTTCTCAGGAACTTGTTTAAGGCCCTGAGGTCCAGAATCGGGTGGAGTCCTCTCCCTTTCTTGGGTACCAGGAAATACTGGGAATACCAGCCTGAGTATCTCTTCCACAGCAGCCTTAAAAAGCAGGGCTCACACCAGTTCCTCGAGCTCCTGTTCCAGTTGCTGTGGAGGAGGGGGGTGGCCTGTCCTGTGGTCTTCATAAGAAGGCAGACAGTAACCCCACTGGACTTGCTGGAGCGCGCAGGCATCAGAGGTAATCTCCTGCCATTGGGGCTGGAGCTCGCCTATCCGTCCTCCAACTGGGGAAACGTGGGGGGAGAAATCAAGGCAGCTTTGAGGGCAGAGCCACTGCTGCCAATGTCTGCTGGCCTCTGGAGGCCTTCTGGAGCACGGTAAATGCCTCTGCCCCTTCCTGGGTTGCAGGAGCTGAACCTCCCTGCCAAAGGGGCCATAACGCCTGTGACCTCTTGCTTTTGAGGTGAAGCTAAAGGCAGGTTTTGCTGGCTGCTGGACAGTTAGGCCCAGAGACTTGGCGTCAAGCTTTGAGTCCTTACATTTCTCCAAGGACTCATCAACCTTTGGGCCGAACAGATTCTCACCATCAAAGGCAATGTCCAGTAGTTTGTTTTGGACGTTGGGCGAGAATCCCGATGTGTGCGGACACGCCTGTCTCCTCAAGACAGTTGCTGACCCCATAGATTGCCAGATGCAGTCCGCGACATCCAGGCCTGTCTGCAACGACTGCCAGGTCACCTCCTTGCCATCATCCACAATTCTTTGCAAGCCATCCCGCATCTCCCCTTGGGAAATGTACTCAGCGGCTTCCCTGATAGCCCTCCACAAACCAAACTTCTTATCTTCCCTATCCAAAGGGAGTAGAGAAATGGATGTGGCTGACCTAGTGTTCATAGTGGCCGCCTGCACCACTAGTCCCTCTAGTGCAGGGTGAGTGAAGAGATAATCATGGTCTCCCCGTGGAGAGTGGTGCATGGTCTCTGCCATGAGGTGGCGATAGGGTCGGAAATAGCCTCATTAAATGGCATGACCGTCTCAGTAGAGGGTTCTTTCTCCAGAATGTCTGTGAGCTCGTAGCCTGACAAGGGTCTGGCTGGGGCACTCCAACTCAGGGTATCCACCACCAAGTCCGCTGTGGCATGGCACTTGCATGCCCATAAGGGTGATCTTGCTGTGTCTCTATGTCAGGAGATGTGTCGAAGCCCCAGGCATCCTGGAGGCCCCTCAGCTAGGGCAACTAAATCCACCTGATCAACGAAAAAAATCTCTGCCGCCAGTACCTGCATAAGCAGGGTCGAGGCCACACGACATCTGGTCGTCATCGTCGTCAAAAATCGTTACCATAGTTAAAAAACTGGGTTCTCAACTGTTGAGCATACGAATGATGTGCAATTGGCACAGATACCGATGGTACTGTCACTGTTGCTGAAGCCTGCTTTGGCGCCTGGGGCACACTCGTTACTACCGGTGCTGATGCCGAAACTCTTACACTAAGCCTGAAGCCCTAGACGATGTCGTCACAGTGGTCAGCTTCGGGCCGGGGTCACTGGTCGCTACTGGAGCCATCAAAGCCTGTTGCTTTGAGGGGTCACCCTTACCCGCAGCCACTTTCTGAAACATCTCAAGCATCTGCTCTTTAAAGGCCTCCCACTTGGCCCTGGATGTAGGTATCTCCGACGACTTGCTGGGCTCATCGAACGAGTCAGATCCATGTCTGCGCCGATGACGCCCTTTCTTCTTATGAGAGTAAGAGCAAGAGGAATGGCTCAGAGAGTGTGACCTCTTTTTAGCTTTCTTCTGATGCCCATCCTCCTGTTCAGAAACAGGCCCCTCTGTATCGAGCTCCAGCGACCGGGTGGTCGAGCGTGCTGGGGATTTAGACGGAGACCGGCATATCGCGAGTTTCGCAGCCCTCTCTCGTAGCAATTTCTGGTTTATCTTCATACAAGAACCATAGTCCTTGGTGACGTGATCGACACCGAGGCACCACACGCAGACATTGTGCGGGTCTGTGATCAACATTTTGGAACTACAGTCCTTGCAGCACTTGAAGCCAGACCCCTTTGGAGTGGACATATTATAGAAATCATGTCGAACAAATGACAATTTGTCTGTAGCAAAGATTCTCGTGAGAGAGTTGTTCTTCAAGCAGCATGCTGATTGTGCTGAAAAAAAGCACTGAGGTACAGGGGCATAGTGACATAGTATATGTACGATGACCGACGTCACGTCTGTAGATGGCAACCACAGCATCGAGTCAAGATTGACCGACGGCCGAGTCCAGTTGCACAACGCCCCCTGTCGACAAGTTTTCTGAGCAGCTAACACTGGAATGGATATCTTTTTTTTGTTTTTTTTATATTATGTTTTATTGGTTTGACAAGAAAAAAAGAAAACACAAAATTATTTCTGTCCTTACATAAACCTTTAACATTACTTTAACATTACTAACTCCAGTTTAAAAAGAAGGAAGAAAGGCAAATTAAAGCCTTAATTCACTTTCAATCTTTCATTCAATTCATTCCATTCCATCCTCATCATTCAGAGTCATTCATTAAATTTCCTTATCCAATATACAGTGCTATTTGTCATTGTATCTCAATTTTTTAAAACCAACATGATTCAATTACACCTTTTCATTCCATTCACTCTTCATCTTTAAAACTTTTTCAAAAACTTGAGAACTGCAATAGTTAGACTGATCATTTCCCGCATAATAGCCCAGGCCCACCACTCCTTTGGACTCAAGCTACTTTCATCCATCTTAAAATCCGCTAGGTAGAATTCTCTAATCTCTTTTAATGACTCGCATACCGTTACCCAATGACCTAGCGACTCAGCCATGTTCCTCTTCTTACAAAAAGTGCATTTATCACTTTCGATACCTGGCATTTTCCGAGCCCACATCACTTCTTCTGTGGCTAGACAATTTAGTCTACACCTAAGGAGCAAATCGCGGGAATTTCTGCAAATAGCTTGCAATGGAGTTTAAGCCCTTCCTTTCAAGGGTTCTTGCACAACTCAGTTTAAATTGATCACATTGTTCCTGAGCCCTCATCCAATCGCTGTCTTGCAATTTCAGCTTGACTTTGGTCGGGTTTATCTCTAGAACGTTGGGACCAATATCATTCTGTTGTAGAATCCCTCCAATCTTACCTTTCCACAGCATTACATATTTATCTTGCATATTTTTGGTGGGATCGAAGATCCCAAATGGGGCAATATTTATTTCATATTTACATTTCCTGTACAAGGCCACTGATTTCCACTGGACCATAGATTTGAGCGATTGGAGCTTAAATTCTTGCCTAATGGTGCGCATGGATATCTATCTCATGAGGACTCTGCGTGAGAAAGGCAATCCATTGAAGGTGTTATTACCCCAGTTCATGTATGTTTTTCTCAATGTCCCTCTGATGGCCCTGAGGTGTTTTTTCAGAGAATTAAAAACGATTATTTTGCATTTTAAATCGGCAGGTAAACGATGGGAGAAATGAATATCCCTGTTAGATAAAGGGGGGCTGGCACTCCCTGATTTTGAGTTGTATTACTTGGCGGCTCAACCCCCCCTTTTTGTCCTATTTGTATGACCCCTATAGGCTGCCTGTCCAGATCGAGAGAGCTCTGGCTGCCCAGTCTCTCTTGAGAGTGGTGGTTCTCACAGCTTTTCCTTGCTCAGCAGGGATGAAAAATATAGAGGAGTGCACAGCATGGAGGAAGTTGAAGCGTAGACTGAATGTAGGACCCCTCTATTCCCTGTTTTTTCCTACCACACATGTACCTACGTTACCAATTACTAGTGAGAAGGGTTACATGGGTAGATAAGGCCTGGATAGCTTCCAAGATCTGTTTCCCTCAACATCAATTCATGACACTGAACAGGTTTAAGGAGTTGGTTGATGTGTCCGTATGTGACATATTTCTCTACTTTAGAATCTTTAACACACTAAAAGGGATGTTTGACGTCTTCTCTATGCAACCGGTTACCACACAACTACTTCATACAACTATAATTGCGGAAGCGGCTGGGAAATTGGCCTTGAGCTTATATGCAAAGATAATGGAAGGCATAGTGGGGTGGTCAGAAGAGGTACATAATAAATGGGAGGTTCCATTGGGCCAATCCATTCCAGATACAACTTTGCAGTATTGTTGTAAACAGACCAGGATTGGATTGCCCTTAAAAATAGGTTTAAACTCTTACACTCCAACTACCTGCACCAAAACTACTACACGCTGGCAACCCGTAGTAGATTTTTTTCCGAACAGCTGAGCCTAATGTGTGAAGTGTGCCCATTCACCAGCCACCTTTTTCACTTAGCCTGGCAGTGCCCGCCAGTCATGACCTTCTGGACTGAGGTATTTCATACGATATGTTAGATAGTGGGTAACAAGCAGAGATTTCACCTTTGGTGGAGTTGTTGGGGCATACAAAGGAGATCTCCCAGCCATGTTAGACGCCTGGCGGGGTTATTGTTGGCTCTGGCCAAACGGCGGGTGGCAATGGCTTGGTGTGGTGGCCTCCCTTCATCTCCCGAAAACTAAAATTGGTTGAAAGACTTAATGTACTGTCATGCTATGGAATCAGATTACAGGAACCTGGCACCTATCAACGTGAGACCAAGAGACATATGTGGCCCATATACACAATATTTTCTGTCAAGGTCACAGACTCCTGCTCACTCAGATACTGAACTCGAAACTGCATGATGTTGTATGCAACTCATCTTTATACTGTACAACTGTATCATTAATGCCCTGGAGTGCTTGGGAATGCTGTCTCTGTTTGTGGTTTATATAAAATAATACGAATAATAAAAAAATATATGGATCGCCAACCAGCAAAGGCCTGTAGCCCCTGTTTCCCGGGCCTAACCCAAACCAGGGAGCATCTAATCCTCTCTTAGGTCAGGGACAGTTCCCATGGAAACCACCACCTGCAAGCCTGCTTGGTAGGGAGGGGCACTGCACCTACTAAATAAAATTGCTAAGAACAGGAGATGGGCCACACCAGAGTTCCTTGATCACTAAGAGACACAGACACCCAAATTAATTTTATAGGGATTCCTACGGCGACCCCTCTTTATTTAATAAAAACCCCAATTCCTTTTCCCTTTCCCTAGGTGTTCCATGGTGTGAAATCCAACTGACTGTGGATCCACTATGTCAGCTCACTCTGCCTTGGAGGGGTCTCAGGGACCCTTAGAGTGAGAATGGCGCAACACACCCTCTAACTAAATGTAGGTATCACCCATATGGAATGTGAGGCCAGGGGATCTTAACTGTGTGAGGGACCCGAGCTTAGACAGATCTGAACCCCCACAGAAACGAGTGGATAGGACCTCCCGGGCACTGAACAGCCTGCTGGAACAACTGGACCTGGTGGATGTCTGGAGGGTACATCACCCCGCAGACAGAGAATACTCATACTACTCCTCCCCACACAACCTCCACACAAGAATCGATTATATGTTTATAGATAAAACACACCAAGCCCAGGTTGAATCAATACAATACATGGGTAGATCGATCTCAGATCATTCCCCCCTGTTAATGAACTGGGCATTGAAAGGCCCAAGACCCCCTGTCCCGCTGTGGCGTATGCCCACGGACACACTGACGGATCTGATGTTTAGGGAGGAACTGGGAGAAAAGCTGGCAGACTAT
This sequence comes from Ambystoma mexicanum, assembly GCF_040938575.1. Lineage (NCBI taxonomy): Eukaryota > Metazoa > Chordata > Amphibia > Caudata > Ambystomatidae > Ambystoma > Ambystoma mexicanum. Next base: position 171,472,055 of record NC_090941.1, on the reverse strand, counting down.
GTCACCACTAACAGCGGCAGCGTCGAGCACTGGAGCACGGTCTGGGAGGCCCTGAAGGTGGTAGCGAGGGGAGAAGTCATAGCCGGGACAGCGGGAATCAGGAGAATGCTGATGAGGGAACTGGAAGAAAGGGAGGAAGAAATAAGGCAAGGGGAAGTTAATAATTCAGGGACTAGAGAGGAAGAGGAACATTTGCAAGAGGCACGGATAGTCTGTCACCAGGCATGGGGACGGTTAGCGAAATTCGACTACGCAACACGCACCACCAGAGCACACATGCATGGTGACAAACCAGGCAGGTTGCTGTCCTGGTTATGTAAACGAGAGCACCCCAGACACCCAGTGACCGCCATAAAAGACATGAACGGTGACACTAAGACAACCCAGCACTCCATAAACACCACATTTGCTGACTTCTACACCACACTATATGCACACGACACCCAAGTCCCGCTGATAGACATACAAAACACCCTGGAAGAGATAGGACTCCCCAAATTAAGTGAGCAACAACGAGACTTGTTAGAAGAGCCCCTCACGCCCGAAGACATTACAGACGCCATTAGATCCCTGGCCACATGCAAGACCCCAGGAACGGACGGGCTCCCCCCGAGTTTTACAAGGCATATGAGACAACACTGGCCCCACTGTTATATGAGGTATACCAGGAGGCTTATGAAACAGGAACCTTACCCAAATCCATGACAGAGACACTAATAGTCCCGATACCCAAACCACATAAACCGGCCGAGGAATGCGACTCTTACAGACCAATAGCAATGCTAAACTACGACTGTAAGATACTGACCACCATACTGGCCAAAAAACTGTCAAAAGTGGTAGGAAGCCTAGTTCACGAGGACCAGAATGGCTTTGTGCCCGACCGCAATACGACGGCCAATCTGCGTAGATTACAGCACATTATAGCACACACAGAGGGAGACCAGGATCATATGGCGGTAATGTCGTTAGACGCCATAAAGGCATTCGACTCCATATACTGGGAGTGGCTGATAGAGGTGCTAAAGGAGTTCGGATTCGGGGAACGATTTGTACGCTGGGTCAAGATATTGTATAATGGACCCACGGCCAGGGTGAAGACGGGCAAATGGGTCTCGGGAGCCTGGAACATACAAAGAGGCACAAGGCAGGGATGCCCCCTGTCGCCCATGCTCTATATCTTGGGGCTGGAGCCAATTGCGATCTACATTAGGAGTCAATTCTGGGACGCTGGGATAAGGGTGGGCAGGACACATCATGTTATCTCGCTATATGCGGATGACGTCCTGATCTACCTAAGGGACCCAAAAAACAACGCCCCAACAATCTTGGAAGTGTTAGATAATTTTGCGCGTTATTCGGGGATACATTTTAGTAAACAGAAGTCCTGCATGTTTCCGCTGGCGGGCCTAAGGGAGCTAGGAACAGACAACCTACCCCAAGTTGGGATAAGATGGCAACCGGACACGTTTAAATATCTGGGGGTCTGGATCAGGCATACACCTGAGCTTACACACGAGCAAAATACGCTGAGGGTAACTCAGGGGCTTCACAAATCTATGAAATTTTGGTCTAAGCTACCACTCTCAATGATGGGAAGAGCATCAATAGTAAAGATGATTATACTCCCCCGATATTTATACTTCTTCCAGACTATTTGCCACTACATTAGACCACCCTTTTTTCGAAAGTTAGATGCCCAGATTAGGGATTTCATATGGGGTAAGGCACGCCACAGACTGGCACTGAATATTCTGACCCTCCCGCATGATGTAGGGGGCATACAGCTCCCGGACTTCGAAAGATACTATCTGGCGGCCCAACTTAGCCATGTCACCAAATGGTTATCAGACGAAGTTACCAACGAAACAGGCCTCCTGGGAGATCTAATCAAACCTCTGTACCTCAAGGAGATAATATGGGTGCCCCCAGACCGTCCCGACAGAGCACCCCCATTGGCTGGATTGGGCAGACTGATATGGGAAAGAGTTAAAGCCATCACGCACTTAAAGAATCCTTATTCCCCAGAAATCCCAATAATGGCAGGCTTAAGAAAAACACCAGCCGACACTAACACGATCAGGCAGTGGGAAAGACTGGGTATCTACGCCTGGGGAGACATGTTTGAGGATGGGGAGTTCAGAGGGCTGGAATCACTGCACGAGACAGAGGGAATACCCATGGGACAGTTTTTATGGTATCAGAAGCTTAAGCACGAGGCTAAAGCGAGATGGAGCAACTGGCCAGAGGAGCCAACAGCGACCCCTCTTGTAACAGAAATGTACAATCTAAGCGATGGGTGGAGGCCAGTGTCAAGAATCTATGCGCAGATGAATGATAGGCCCAACCCCAGGGGCGCTACTCTAAAAGCTAAATGGGAAACTGACCTTGGTGAAGAGATTTCAGACAATGAATGGGAAAGAGCACTGAAGTTTCCGAAAGCAGTGTCCAGAAACACCAGATTCAGACTCATCCAAACAAATGTCTTATACAGAACGTACATGACCCCGAAAAGAGTAGCTAGCTTTAAGCGGCAACCGGAAGCGCAATGCCCATGGTGTGCCAGTGAAAACGCAGATCTAATACATATGTTTTGGGGATGTGCAAAGGTGGGCACTCTTTGGGCCAACATCAAACAGGCATGCGAGAAGGGCGGAGTAAGCAGATACGACTGGACAATGAAGGAGTGTCTGCTAGGCACGTACCCCAGGATCAGCAAGTTAAAACACATTGTGAGGGTGATGGACATAGCATGCATCTTGGCAAAGAGGGAAATAGCAATGTCGTGGAAGTCAAAGAAAGGCCCGCAATATACAAGATGGAAAAGGGAGATGGAGCGGTGGACGACCGCAGAGACGGAAGCGTGGGGCACCGGGACCACCAGAGGGCTAGGGGACGCTAACGCTAAATTCGAGGCATGGAAGGCCGTGATCAGAGACATGTTCCTGCCGTCGGATGATATGCCCCCATGAACTAACGAATAGGTGGACTGGCACACAGCCCCAAGAGACACGTGGTTCGTAAAGAAGAGAGGAGAGAGGTGTGGCACATTGGGAATGAATGCTAACCTTACCCTCAACCCACAAGCAGAGATTGGGACGGGCCACCAATCCGACCCTAAGTAATCCAGACGTCATATTCGCTACAAAAGGAAGACAATGTATGTTTGTGGTATGTTAGAGTTTTGTTTATTATGTATAAGAAATAATAGAACATGTTTCAACCTCATAAAGAGGATGTAATGCCAACTAAGAAATGCTAATAAAAATATTTTGAAATGGAATGTGAGGCCAGAGGATGGCCTCTATGGGTAGTCCCATCTTGCTAGATGGCCTTAGGCAGGCCGCCATACATTATCCCACTACCTCACGCCAGAAAACCTCCGCTCTACCCTCTTCGTTAACTAATGGTCATATATATGTCCTAGCCCTACTTAATTTTTCCACTTACTTAACATACCCCCTAATATTTACCCCAACTCTATACTTCCCCCTACTTAACATTTAACCTAATTAACGTTGACTTAAATAGATATACATATATGAATACACATACATATATACATTGATTCACAACATATATACAATGTAAAACTATATGTAACAGTCAGGTGACTGCTGCAGTCAGTTGCTCCTTCACAGTACCTTGAGTCTGTCCCTGGGGTGCTGGCTCTTTGCAGGCTGAAGCAGGGATGGTCCGGTTGAACCTGGTGGATGGGGTCTGTTCCCCACAGCTGATGTCTGTGGCCTGGCCCCTCTTCTTTCTTCATGGTGGCCACATCCACAACATGGTGCCACCCACACTCAACGCACAGCCCATGCTTTTTTCCTAGTCATGGACAGCCCCCTGCAGGAGGGGGGGTCTGCCCAAACTCCAATGCCACACCCTGCAGCCTATCTTTAACTTCAGGGTGGGCGCCGTTGACTGGGGGGCCTACCCACACTCACCGGCACACCCACAATGTTATTATTCTGGGTGCGCCCCCTTGGCTGGGGGGTCCACCTGACATCATCGCTGCACCTGCGGCTTCACTTTGAATTCAGGCGGTGTCCTGATTGTCATGGGGACGTCGCCACGCTCACTGACACTCCCCGTAGCTATTTTGGGTCGTAGATATTTTGAGTCAGTCTCCCCATGACCTCAGGTGACGCCACCATGCTCACAGTCATGCTCCACGGCCTCGCCTGATACTTAGGCCCGTGCCTCTGCAACGTTTCACGAGACACAGGGGGTGGACCACTTACCTTCACCCGGGCTGCTCTGCTGAGCGGCCCAAGGCTTTCATCCATTGGGCCCCTCTACGGAGCAGCCCAGGACTTCAACCTCCTGGGACTTTTGTTCAAGGCTCCACTCTCCTGGGTGGAGTGGGCTTTACCGCTCCCTCGCTTCACCTCATACGCAGCCCAGGAGGACTTCATTGAAGTGCCCGCGTTGCTGGCCACAAGGCTGGTCTTTGGGATCATGGCCGGAGAGCCCGATATGGGGTTCCCCCCACATGCAGGCTGTGCCGGGCTGTTCTTTGTGGGCCCAGCAAGCCCCTGCCCCGCTGCCTGGGTCCAGAACATCACTGGGTCTGTCCAGTATGGCCCCTCTGTGGGCAGCTGGTGCCAACCTCGGGGGGCCGAGCTGCCGCAGGCATCGCAGCTTGGCCCCCTTGGATTAGTCCATGTGGAGGCTCTCCACGTGCCACCTGGCACTATTTGACGGATTCAGGCCCTGGGGGGGCGCATGAGGCAGCGACCTCCCCAGAAAAGTATTTTTGTTGTCTTCTTTTGTTTCTCTCGCCTCAACTGTCGGTCCCAACTGTCTTTTCATTTTTAAATCTTCTGGATTCTTCTTCTCTCCCCAGTCCAGCCCATTTTTGGGCAGCGGAGTTCTTTCCATTGTTCTTTTATTTCTTCTCTCCTTCAACATTCCATCCAGCGCCATTATGGGTTGGATTGTTAAGTCCAAAGCACAAACATACACAAGACACATCTAAATAAATGAACAAACTATACATTTAATAAAACCTTTATTGCTCTAGTGTCTGTCTCTTTATTTCTAGGTATTCCCTCAGGGAACAAGCATGAAGCCGCAGTAGCCAGACCCCATGAGGCCACGAACTACAGACCAATCAAAAATCATTTGCCTCTAGCGGACAATCTGAAACACCGACGAGCTTGAGTGATTTGGGCTCAATGGTAGGTAAATTAGCAGATTTAAATGGTTTATTTCCTCCCACAGTCAGTTTCGACTTCGGCAGTTGACGGAGAGCTGGACAAGAAACTCCGGCCAGCCCCTTCCGACCCAGTTTTTATCTCCACTTATACCTCCCCAAAGAGTTTGGCGGGTCGCAACTGCCATCGTGAAGTCGTTCACTTTCCCCCCTCTTCCACCCAACAGGGAAAGTAAGAGACTGGATACTTTGGAGGTAGAAGGTGTTTGCATCAGGCAGCCTGGCACTTTGTGCGGTGAACGTTTCTTGCACCGTGGCAAAATTATCTTTTGGCATATGGTCTACTGTGGCAAACACAGCTGAGCACATCGCTGAGGGGGGAGATGAGGGCTGGCTTCCTGTCGATGGCTACAGGCAGCAGGGAAGCTTGCAGACAGGTTTTGCAATCTGGGTTGGACACAGTGGACTGCCTGGGCACATTAGGGGTATCGCTATATCCAAGGAGAATGGAATCCTTAAAGCGATTAGTAGGAACCTCAGTGAGCGCGAATCAACTTTCTCCTCCCTTGAGGAGCACTACTCAGCACATCCATCCTCTACTACCCTTGCGGACATAGGCGTTGCTCTCGATGCCTTCCGCTCACATGCGGATCGGGAGCGTAACTTTCTTGATGGTCCTGGCTTGGTCTGTAGGTATGGGGAGGGGGAGCGGCCGGGTCGGTTCTTGGCTCGCCTGGTCCGACATGAGCTGAGATCTCCGGGTATCCCTGCCATCCAAAGGCCTGATGGCTCCCTGGCTACGTCACCACAAGATGTCAACTCTGTATGTCGCTCGTTCTACGAGTCTCTTTATTCCAATGCTGATTGCGCCACCATCACTGAGGTTGATACATTCTTAGATGGCCTCCCCCTTTCTGTCCTTTCCGCCGATACCCGTAATCTGCTAGATACACCGATCACGGCGGAGGAGATTTCCCTTGCGATTGACTCCTTGTCCCCGGGTAAGGTACGGATGGGCTCCCCGTGGAATTCTACCAAAAATACAAATCCTGTCTGATCCCCCATCTTTTGGCGCTTTGGGATGAGTCCTGTGGGGCTGGCAGACTAGCCCCCTCTCTCCGCGAGGCCATAATTACTGTCCTTCTTAAGCCAGGCAAAAACCCTACGCAGTGTGGTTCATATAGGTCCCTATCGCTTATTAATTGCGACATGAAAATCTATGGCAAATTATTGGCCCTCCGGCTGACGCCGTTTATGACACGCATTATTCACCAGGACCAGGCGGGGTTCATCCCTGGGCGCTCCACCTCCCTTAATTTCAGACGCTTGTGCAATATTATAAGTAGAATTAACCCTGGGATTCAAGGGGTGGCCGCCACACTTGACATGCAAAAGGCCTTTGATTCTGTATCATGGGGTTACTTATGGCGTCTCCTCGAGAAGTGTAACTTTGGTCCTGTTTTTCGTTCCTGGGTTGCGCTACTCTATTCCGACCCGGTAGCTAGGGTCCGAACTGTGGACAGGTATTCCTCTTCGTTTCAAATTGCTAGAGGTAGTAGGCAGGGCTATCCCTTCTCCCTCTTGACATTTGCCATCGCCATTGAGCCGTTGGCGGATATGATGCGCCACTTCCACGCACATAGAGGTCTGCGAACTGCTTGTTTACCTGATATCATTTCATTATATGCTGACAATGCCTTGCTGTATGTCCGTTCCCCTGCCCTCAATCTAGCTCCTATCCTTGCTGATGTTTTACACTTTGGGCGTATTTCTGGCCTTATGGTGAATTGTGGCAAATCCACTCTATTTCCCTTAACTGATATCACGATGCCCCCCCTGATCTGGAGGGCTTCACCTGGGCTCAAGCAAAGTTCTCCTACCTGGGGGATGAGATGGCACGTCACTTTGATGTCTTGTATGAAAGCAACTACGGGAATTACTTAACTACGATCACGGGGAAGGCTTCAGGGTGGGCGGTACTCCCTAGCGGGTAGGATTGGGCTCCTGAAGATGATAGTCCTTCCGCAGTTACTCTACCGGTTCTCCAATATACCCTTGTGGCCTGGTGAGGGCTTTTTTGGGGAACTGACCCGTATTGTTAACTCCTTTTTATGGCACTCTGGAGCAGTCCGGCTCAAATTGGAGACCTTGACGGCCCCTTTTGATAGCGGGGGGCTTGCTCTCCTGATTTCACCAAATACTGGGTTGTTGCCCGAGCCAAATATGCCTCATATTGGTTTAATACTTCAGATCCCCCACCTCACATTAGACTAGAACAACTGGAAGTAAAGGGAAGGGATGTTCGATCCTTAATTCTTGAGTCTTTACATCCTGAACGCAACTCCCATGACCCGGTAGCCAGCACATCGATCGCCCTTGTTAGGCTCTGGAAATTGACTCATACTCCTCATCCTTTCCATGGGCAACTTCCTCTGTGGAACTTTCTGCCGGGGGTCCCCCGTATCCCTCATCCATGATGCTCCGGTGGGACGAGGCCGGGTTTGAATGGGTCCGTGATGTGTTTGCCCAGGACAATTTTCTTGAGTGGTCAGATCTTCCCCTGACGCTCAGACAGAAGCCGGCTGCATGGCTCCAGTACTCTGGCCTGTGCTGTTTCCTTAAACTTAGATACCCCGAGTTTCCCACGTTACCCCCCGATGATCCTATCATGGCTGAGTTATGTAATGCTGCCTCCTTGAAAGGGACGATCTCCAGGCTGTACACATTGATACAAAATAAATCCATTCCTTCGTTTAATAGGCTGAGGGGCATATGGGCGGAAGACCTAGGGGTCGATTTGTCAGACCAGAGGTGGAATTATGTGTGTGCACGCACCCGGGAGGTGTCCTTTAATTCTCGCTTCAAATTAATTCAATTTAGAATCCTGCATAGGTATCATTATACCCCGATCCGTTTACATCGCATGTCCTCGGAACTCTCACATGAATGCCCGAGATGCGGGTGCGATAATGCCACGTATATACATATGATTTGGTCCTGCCCCCACCTAACTCAGTTCTGGGAAATGGTTTGTACAACGATGTCTTCAGTCCTGGACTACACTATTAACCATTCTCAAATGCAATGCCTATTTCATGAGTTTCCTGGGTCGGGACGCCCAAAAACTAGCTGGTCTCTGCATGCTCCTTGCTGCACGGTGTATCCTGCTATGCTGGCTCCGTCCGGGAGCACCATCCCACACTAAATGGCTTCACTCTGTCACATGGGCCTCTGACATTGAAGAAACTTGGTTCAACCAATTGCCACTGCACTCTAGACCTCGGAATGTATGGTCACTGTTTCGCGCATCGATGGGCTCCATGCGCGCGAGCTCGGAAGGCACACTTTCCACACTATCATCTCCTGCCGATACCGCTTCCTGAACGGGGTATTGTTCATGTATTATAAGCAGTCCTAACTGTTTTCTGTAGAATGTTAACTTTATTTACATGTCCTTGAACGTCTGCTGTATTCCTGCATACTCTTTTGTTGTGTTGTACAATATTGTCCTCCTCCCTTGTTCTTTGTCATCAAGCTAATAAATAAAGGTTTAAAAAAAAAAATAAGAATGCTACGACCTGGCTGGAAAGGATGAAAGGATGTTCCTGAGTGTCTCAGAGCACATTCTACAAGAGGAGTGGCTGCCACTTCTGCTCTGCAGAGAGTCCCTGTTCTGGACATCTGCTATGCGGCAACATGTGCATCTCTGCACAAGTTTGCTAAGCACTATTGCTTGCATTTCCTTTTGGGACAGGATGCCTGCTTTGGTAGAGAGGTCCTCCAGAGGCCTCTGGTCTAGGTGGTGTCCCTGCTCTCCTCCCTCCTCCAGATTTTCATACTGCTTTTGGAGTCTTTCATTGGTGAGGAATCCATGGGAGGAAGGAATACCTTAGAAGAACACATTTCTTACTCTCTGCAATGTTTTTTTCTGATGGATGTTCCTCCCACGGATTCCTCATTGCCCTCCCTACCTGCCCCTCCCTACTTGCTGCTCTTGACAGATAGATAGTACACTATTAGTTTCTGCAGTCTCTCAGCGTCCGAGTGCTAGGGAAAAAGAGTGGTACTAAGGTTAGGGGTGCAGAGTCTCAATATATACTGGCCCGACATGTCCAGTGCGTAGCACGTGGAGGCGTAGGATGAAGCCGAAGTGGAGCCGTGCTGAGCCCCCTGGCAGCAGAAAAGTTTCTGAAGAGAAGCTGCGATGTGGATAGGATTATTAAAGATGAGGAATCCGCTGGAGGAACATCCATCAGAAAGAACATTACAGGGAGGTAAGTAATTTGTACGCTCTGTCCAACATTGACACTGCCCCCTTAACTAGGGGAAAACAGGAGCCTTTACTTGCCACCCTCACATTCACAAGCATGTCTTGTATTCTTGGCTGGTGGAAGGTGATGGCTTGTAGTGTAATTTATGCTTAGATGAGAGAGAAATAATTTTTCGCAGATTACTCAGTATCAAAACTTGAAACTTCATTAGCACCCTTAGGGAAGGTGCCAGCCAATCGGATGCCTCTGAAAAGTGGCCATGAAGAGCAGATGAAAGCCCACATTCTCTCCAGTCAACCTGCACCTTCCCCTCTGCACACCGCCTCACACTCTTCTCCTGTACTCTTGCAGCTGATGTCCACACTCAACCACTGGCAGGGCTCTTCCTCTAAGAGGACGACACGTTGAAGAACGAACTGAAATCGCTGTGTGCGAGGCCATACCGTGGCTGCTGAGCCGGTTTCGGGCAAGCTAAAGAGACAGAAGAAGCAGACTCAACATAAACATTGCAGAGACCACCAGCACAGTTAAGGTGCTCAGAGGCTCATATCCTACTGGGATGGTCAACAGTGAGCAGGGTACTTACTGCTTGATGATATAGCCTGCCCTCAGCTAACATCATACGGCAACTACTTAAACCAACCCGTATGGCAGTTGATGATCCTGTATTTATGCTGAATTCTGTGAGGGGGAATTACATGACTAATTAGGCTTTTGGGCAACATAGCTGTCCAGCCTCTGATTACCAGTACGTGTACGGGGCAGTAGAGGTACAAATTCTGAACCCCAAACTCAAACGAGTGCTGCAGGGAGCTGGCGGGCTAAGCTGGCCCCCCACAAAGGGCCACCGCTAAGTGTTGTGACCCCTGTTTGCCCCATACCATCTCCTGCAGGCATAGCATTCTTCAGCAGACTTCCTCCTCACCCATCTGGCCACTGGGATCGGGCTGATGAAGGTAAGACCTATGGAGCCTTGCTTTACTTTATTTGATTTGATTAGCAATCCCCTCTTAAGATGGCCACCGCTGCCCTATGTTGTGTTCATGGAGACCGTGATCTCCAATATCCTGCCTCCTGCAGCTGCGGATTGGTTGCCGGTCTGCTTACACTGCAGTGATGCAGGGAGCAGGCAGGCAAAGCTGACCCCCCCACAAAGGGCGACAACTAAGGGTTGTGACCTCTGTCTAGCCATGTCAGGTCTGGGAAGGGCCCTTACGACATCCATCAGTGAGGTACGTTCTGCCTTCTGGTACGTCTGTGACTACCTTTCTTCCCAAACTAGTCCTGCTCCGCCCACTCTGTTCACTCAACCCTGTTAATTTTCTAGTTGCGCCGTCTCTGTTGCAGGGTCTCATCCCAACCTTACTATGCCTGCAAAAACGAAACCTGTTTTACCTTCACTGCAGCCGCTCAACCATGCTTTGGCCTTGAAAGACAGCTCACCTGACCGCCTGCGCTTCTACCTTATATGCCCATAAGTCTAGACCACTGCTGCTAGTAGAAGCAAATGTATGCTTGCCAACTGGCACAATGATGACCCGTAAACCCTGGAAAATTTCCTCTGGCACTCACAGTAAGACAATCCTGGCAGGCATGCCTACTGCCAAGCCATCACTCAAAACCATACTCCTAAGTCAACTTCTGACTTATAGGCACCACTCAGCAATACCAACCCGCCCCACGACAAATGCTTCACATGCCCTCCCCTGTACCAGCTACATTGGAAAGTCCTCAGTAACGAGTCTGCACATTCAGGCACTCTCGGGTACAGCCTACATGCCCCACCATGCTTTCTCAAGTCCAGACTACTACCCAGGACCTTGCACCGGCCTGCCATTTCCTTCCCACTCCAAAGAGGCTAGCAGAAAGCACCCCACAAAGCAGCCAAACTCAAATGCAGTGGTCTGCACAGCACTACAGAGTCTCTCTAACACTCTGATCCCATGCTAGATCCAGGCCCACAACCTAGCTATACCCGAGCCGGTCTACACACCAGCAACCCACCTAGACACATACCAGGAGGTCTCACCTTGTTATTATCTCTATCACCTAGCCCCAAGCAGGACTCCTCCAGCCTCAGGCCACCCATTGTCTGCAAGAACTCGCCTACCTCCCCTACTACCTTTCTAAAAGGAGCCCTTGTCAATGGGAAGTCCTTACCTGCACACCCTCTAGACATCTCAGATCTAATTACGGAGAACAACCTGGACCTACTAGCCATAACTGAAACTTGGCTACACAATGCCTCTGGTCCATCACTGTATATTGCAATACTGCTGGGTTATTTATTTGTTGTGCATTTGTTAGGCACTTATACAATAAGTCAATTCTGTTTCAAAGGGCCCACAGGACAACAGGGAGGGAACATAGGATTGAAAACAATACAGTGGAAGATAAAGACAAACCTACTATGCCTTGTTAGTATTCCGAAGGTCCAAGTGCAGCGAGAAGAGCGGAAGTGGCCTTGTTAGTATTCCGAACGTCCAAGTGCAGCGAGAAGAGGGGAAGTGGAAGTAGGGTAGGTGCTGGAATGTCTGTACTCGTGGGTGGGTGAGCAGCAGATGAAGTGCATAGTATGGAATGTGCTATGCGGCCAAGAGCCGCATTGGGTGGATAGTGCAAGACTAAAGGACCAAGGCCGGGGGTGCTGAGGCAGGTGCTGCGAGGAAGGCAGAGGTTGGGGCGATTGGGTGTGGGAGACCAGGACCCTGAAGGATACATAAGGGACCTGGTCACCAATCACAACAACTGTGAGATTAGCAGAGGAGGTGAAGAGGAAAGTCTTGAGGAGCTTCCGGAATTTGAGGAAGTCCTGCTCAAGATGAAGAGGAAGGGGAGACTGTTCCATAAGAGGGAGCCAGCTGAAGAAAGTGATCGGCCTCCGGCCCTGTGTTTAGCGATACCCTTTACACAAAGAGAGTTGGTGCCATAGGACCGTAGAGGTCTAGAGGGAGAGTATAGTAAGAGAAAGTTGCAGATAGCATGGTCCCAGGCCCCAGACAGCCTTGTGGATGATGCAGAAGGATTTAAATGTAATCCATGCAGCTACCCTATTCTGGATTAACTGGAGGGGTCATAGTGGAGGAAGGTAGATTCAGGAGGAGGCTATTGCAGTAGTTAAGCCTAGAGAGAACCAGAGCTCGGTTAACATTGAGCTTCTGTGGGAAAGTGAGAAAAGGGAGAATTCCTTTGAGAAGGAAGAGTTGATAGTGGGACTTCTTGGCGGTTTATAGTAATTTTTTCGAAAAATAATATCATTATCATAGCATTTTTTTTATTACGTTTTTTATTCGGAATGGGGGGGTGCCCCCCCAATTCCCCCTTTTCTTATTTTTTTTTGTTTTACCCATTTTTTTTATTCCCGGACCCCAAAATAAATATATAATTTAAAAAAGATAATTTGATTTTTTTTTTTTCGATATTTTTTCTACATTTTTGTCTTTTGACATTTTTTTCATAATTATGACCGCACACCCTTCTTGGCAATGTCCTGAGTTTGAGGGAGGAAGGAGAGAGAGAGAGGAGTCGAAGATGACTCCAAGGTTTCTGGCTTCAGATGAAGGAGCAGGTGAAGAGCCCATAGAGGATGGCCAGATTGAGGGGAAAAAAGAGGGAGCAGGGGTCCAAATAGGAATGATCTCAGTCTTGCTGGCATTGAGGCAAAGACTGTAGAAAGAGCACCATTACTGGATGGCAGATAGGGAGAGGGAGATGATGGAAGATGTAAGAGGTTAAGCAGGAAGTTTGAAAAAGAATTGTGCGTCATCTGCATAGCACTGGAAGTTGGAGGAGAAGGAGGAAATGAGGAGTTCCAGCTGAGCAAGGTAAGTGTTGAAGGGCCAGGGGGAGAGGTGTGTGCCCTGCGGGACCTCACAGGTGGAGAAGGAAGTAGGTGAGGAGAAGGTGTCCAGAATGACTTGGGATGAACGGTCAGTTAGGAAGGTCAGCCAGTCCAGTGCGCTCTCTGAGATACCCAGGGTATCATGGAGCAGTTTTATGAGGATAGAATGGTTGACCGTGTCGAAGTCAGAGGAGAGATAGAGTAGGATGAGGAGAGCTGAAGAGTTAAGAGTCCAAAGATGCAAGCAGTTCTTCACAGGTGTTCAGAAGAGCAGTTTCCGTGCCTCTGGACACTCGGAATCCAGATATATGGTCATGGAGACCACCAAGTTCAGTGTGTGAGGTAAGTTGTGGAAAGGCCAGCTTCTCCTGTAATTTCCCAAGGAAGGGGGTGATAGAAATAGGGAGGTAGTTGGCTGGACAGGTAGGGTCTGCTGAAGTTTCTTTCAGGAGGCTTGCGCAAGGGAGTGTTTGAAGGAGGAGGGGAAAGATCCAGTGGCAAAAGAGTGGTTGCAGAGATCAGAGAGTACAGGGGCAAGAGAGCCAATGTTGTCCTTGATGGTTCTGGAGTAGCAAGGGGAACCCTGTTTGGAAGAGGTCTTCATGGAGCGACAAATCTGGTGACTTCTTCAGGTGCGACAGGGGAGAAGGAGGGGAGAGAGAGAGGAGGGTGAGGAGCCATAGGAGGCAGGTGAGTGAGGTACGGGTTAGGCGGGAGGGCAGCAAGGGTGCTCAGGATGTCCAGAGTTTTAGTGGTGAAGTGTGTGGCCAGTGTGTTGCAGAGGGCCTGGGACGGAAGAAGGGAGGAGGAGACTGAGGAAGGGTTAGCTAGTTCCCTGCAGATTTTAAAGAGTTCAGCCATGTTGTTGGATGCATCAGATACCCGTGCCTGGATCTGGGCCCTTTTCTTGGCACGGATGGGGAGCCTGTATTGCCTTTGGAGCAGGCGGCAGGCCAGTTTGTCAGAGAGTGAGGCTGAGGTTTGCCACTTCCGTTCTGCAGCCTCAGTTCAGCATCGTACCATATATTGCGTTTGTAGGCAGGTTTCAGACAGATAATCATGACTGGGGCAAGAATGTCATGGGTGTTGGTAATGGCCAAATGGAAGTTGCTAAGAGCAGAGTCGGTGGTAGAGTCTGGGAGGAGGGGAGAATGAAAGTGGATGCGAAGGCAGCACCTGACACTCGTTTCATCGGATGGATGTTCATGAACGAGGTTGGCAGGGCTTTTGGAGGTGTGGTCAGAAGGCCAAGGGGACCCAAATGAGAGAAAATGAGAGAATGGTCTGACCAAGAGAGTGGAGTGACCAGAGGGGGGGGAAGAGGAGGTCGGAATGGATGAAGGTGTCCAGAATGTGTTCAGCCGAGTGGGTCGGGCAGAAGGGAAAATGAAGAGGGATAGTGAAGTGCAGCGGTCACGGAAGAGAGTGGATGCTGTGACAGGGGAGTCCAATTGGATGTTGAAATCGCCCATGAGGAGGAGATTGGAGGTGGTTCAGAGTAGGGAGGAGCAGAAATCTGCCCATTCAGGGAGGAACAGGATGGTAGCACCGTGAGGCCTGTATATGGTAGCAATGGTCAGAGAGGATGAGGGAGAGATGACCAGCTTGCAGACCAGGCTCTCAAAGGAAGAGTAGAGCTGGGTGGGTATGACGGAAGAAGGAACCCACTCAGGGAAGATTAAGGCAACCCCACCACCAGCACGGTGAGATCCTGTCTTGGAAATGATCTAGAAGCCATCATGAAGAAGGGAGTCAAAAGCTGCGAGTGAGCTGGCATTAAACCAATTATCGTTAAGAGCGAGAATGTAGAGGTCAGTGACTTCAAGAAGGAGGCAAATGTCGGCAGAGTGTTTGCTGGCTGAGCGGGTGTTAAGAGTAGCCAGGTGAAGGAGGTCTCCGCCTTTGAAGGTTTTCTGAGGTGGAGTACATGGGCGTGGTACACCAGTCAGAGGGGGACGGACAGAGAGAGTGGTAGGGGGGAGAGGCAGGTGAGGGAAGGAAGTTAATGAGGGACAGCAGGCGCAGGGCAAAGAGGAGGAGGTTGGGGACCCTGAACCAAGATAGTGCCCGTGTGGTAGACATTAATGATAATGAGAAGCCGGCCAAGAGGACTTCCCACTTGGTGCCACCATTAATGGGAGGATGTGAAAGGGAGGAGTGCGGAAATGAGATGAGAAGTCCATAGATCTGGAGAAGGGGCAGAGAAGACTTCCCTGGAAGTTGCACTGACATAAGCAATGGGTAGCCCAGTGTTGGCTCTCAATATGTCTTTTATGTGCTTTTTCTTCCAGACTTTGAAAGAGAGGGAGGGTAGGTGGTAGTGTAGTAGTTGGAGAAGATAGGAGAGATGTTGAGTGCCATGAGGGTGGCAGAGAACAGTTGAAGGAAAGGGAGAGGCTGCACTGCAGGTTCTGGCCCAGCTGACAAGGCGGTCTAGTGGTTATAGGAGGGGCACCCGATGCAATGCAATTTGAGGTACAGGATGTTAAAAAGAGACCGAAATCTAGAGGCGCCTTCATAGCAATCATTTCCAAAACATCCCTCCCCATCAGGGAAATCAGCACTCGCACCCTTCTCAATGGAGAGCTACTATCGACCAAACTGTCTTTCTCACACTACCCCCATAACTATTCCACCTGGTCTACCACACACCTGGGCCACCTCTTACCTTCAAAGATGACAACATGCACATCCTCTCTGCCAACACCAAACCTACTTCTAAGATCCTACTCCTAGGTGACATTAATCTAGGCCTTAATGACAGTGACAACGCAACGCCAGCTCCCTTGACACCCTTGGATTCTTGCAACGTATCCTGAACCCTACTCATGCTAAGAGACATACGTTAGACTGGCTAGCAGACCTTAACTGTCGCATCACTGTTACTTCCAATCTACGTTGCCCCTAGACTGACCACCACATTGCATTTGCCATACTGTGAGAAACCTGAGGGCTTTCTCACTAATGGACCCCAGGGATTCTTTGTTCAGGTGGCCAGGGCATGGCCATCGCCTTTGGAACCAGAGTCTGGGGGTGGAGCAGTGCGGGAGGATCACCTGAGCAGGGGGTCCTTGGGGACAGTAGGAGGAATGCCCTCGGGAGAGACATGGTATTCCCCCCTTTCTCATAAACCCCTACCTTACACTTCCTCCACCTTTATAGGTTGTTATGAATCTGCTCCCGTTACCTACTCCCCAATTCCAACCGCTATTAACATTAAAGGGAGGCGTAGGAGAAGAAATATATGCCTATACGACATCCCCACAGTCACTATGAGACATTATCATATAAAAACCCATTCACCTACAACCACACATCTGCCCCCTTCACCCTGACAAACACTTACAGAAGTTTCCCTCCATCATTAGGGAAAACTACAACTCCCATACTTCCTCCCCATTGCCTTCCGTTAAAACCACTGGGACAAAGAAGAAGAGGAACAGAGCTATAAAGATTGCCCATAGGAATCAATGTACTATGGATTCCTATGGGCAGTCTCCATCTAGTCCCATTACTGAGGACAGGCAGAGTCAGGCCTCCCTTTTCAACCACCCACACCTGACTCCAATTAATACTCCCTATCAGTATAAAAGGTGGAGCACTGAGACACACTTTGAGGAAGCTGGGGATGCAGTGTGGGCCAGAGGAGCCGAAGAGCGGGGGGGGGGGGAGTGCTGAAAAAACCCTGAAGAGTCTGGAAAGGAGCTGAGGGCGAAGGCGCTGATCCTGTGTTATTGAAGGGCTGAGGAGCTGTGCCTTCCAAGAGCCAGGGAGGGCAGATCAGATCCTGCGGACTCTGTCAACAGAAGTACTTGTTTCCCAATAGCATATGAAGGGGAATCCAGGTACCTGAGGGCAAGGTGGGAAGACCCCGACCTCGACCCAGAAAGCTCCAGAGAAGTTGTGCGCTAGAGCCGCGCTAACCGGGTGAGTCTCATGGCAAGAGAGAAAATCCCTGTGAGCGTGTGTGGGTCTGGAGCGGGAACCTGAGGATTTAATTTGAGAAAGAAATCAAGAAATAAAAAGTCCAGTGAAAGGCATTATGAGACTTGAAGTTCTTTTTGAAATGAAGTGAAATTGAACTGTAAAATAAAGTAACAGAGCGGTCTGGCAGAAAGCAAAAGTATACCCATTCGAAAGATTCTGTGGACTGTGAAAGGGGTCTGAGCCCAAACGAGGGGGACCTAGAAATTGTGTTTACAGAGAGACATTCTTTTGTTAAAGACCAGGCCAAAGAGAGCCCGAGAAGATTGTGCGAACTGTTGAATATTGTCAAACATTTGAACTGTGTAAAAGCCTATTAGTATCATAGGGCACAGCAAACGCTAAAGAATAAAGCTAGGGGAAGGGATCTCTGAGAAAGTAAAGTGAAACAGTTTGAGCCCTAAAGAGGGGAACCAAGGAAAGAAACAAAGTGAGAGGCTGGGGCCCAGTTGAGGGGGCCTATAGAGACTTAAAATACATTTTCCTTTGGAACGTTTGTGTTTGTGCTGAAGAACTTGGAACTTTTGTTTCGGTGCTGCATAACGCAGAGGATTGACCTGGACTTGGGGAAAATGGAGACCCGAGAGGTCAAAACCCCAAACTTTGAGACGGAGTACGTGAATGCTAAACAGGCTCTGGAGGGCCGAGCCAGCTACCCCCGGTGTACATGCATAGCAGAATGTGACCATATGTCAAGAGCTTCACCCCACCCACGTGTTGCACAATGTGGGCAAGAATCATTTAATGCCATTCTGTAATCCTTTTGTTTCGCACCGATTTTCTGTTTGTGTTACATTTCCCTATTTCACTTGTATGGTATTAGAATGAGGGCAGGCAATAGGTTTTCTAGTTTAATTGTTATTGTTTTGGACTAGGACTGTTTTCTTTTTATTTAGATCGTAGAGGGTGCTCCCATCTTTAGTGTTAGGGCAAGACAGAAGTTCTTCCAACCCCCTTTTGAAGTAAATAAAACTGGTGATTTGTATCTTTTGTGTCCTCATGCTTGTGATACCATGTCTGGCTCACAATACCTACCTCCTCCCCAACCCACCTGCACCCCCACCTCTGCCCTCCACGTTAGCGAGGAACTCACACAACCTAGCTAAAGATTGCATCCTACCATTGCTGGATGGTCTAAAGCCCACACAGCCACCGCCTTGTGACCCTGCCGTCGTGGCTGACATCTTTAATGAAGCCCCATCTCTTCCAGTCAACACTGTCGCCCCCCTCACCTAACGCATGGCGAAAGCGGGCAGGCATCTCAACACCTGGTTTACCCCTGAACTCTGCTCTCAACGTCTGAAAAAGCGTGAGGCGGAAACCAACTGGAGGAAAACTCCATCTAAGCCCAAAAAAGCCAATTTTGTCACTTTAGCTAGAGACTACAAACAAACCATACTATAAGCAAACAGCACCACTAACAACACGAGAATCTCAAATGCTAAAACAAGTACACAAGAGCTTTTCGCAATTGGAATCCCCCATCATGTTTCACACTACTTGCAAAAAGGACGATACCTGGTGCACTAACATTCAAAACGCTCTCCTAAATAAAAGTCAGACTTCTAAAAAAAAAAAAAAAAAGAAAAAAAAACACACTCCGTGCTAGGGGTGTCACGGTATTAGTTTTATAACGGTACGATAAACTTCTTGCCAAATGACGGTATATCATGGTTATCGCGGTATAGCAGGCGGAGTTAACTAATCTTAACAAATATTTTCTAAAAGGTCACACATTGTCAGATTTATCATCACAAACAAAACCAGGCACACAGAGCCAGAATTGGGGTTTTCAACATACTTTCCACTGAAATGCCACCCCTTGCTTCCACCAAACACAAACACACATGTGGAGAGGAGGAGGGGGAGGGGGACCTGCTGCAACTGGGAAAGTAAACTGATAGCTTTTCTTAAGTGGTCATTTAGGCTTTAAGCTCCCCCCACTGGCTACTGGGGAAGATGAAAATGTTGCCATCTTTATAACCTGCATGCCACAGATCAATGGAGGATGATGGTAGTATAAGCTTGTGTGCATACACACACACACATGCGCACGCTCTCTTTACGTTACAGCCTTTAGTTTACTTGCGGGCCAACATGTTACCCTTTGGTATGACAGTAGGGAATACGCACAGAGATTAGTGAATTTCACAGTGTGACTTATTATATGTAAATTCAATGATAGAACCAGGGAAATCCTCCATTGTCATATGTTTAGCAAACATTATCCATTATAAATATATAAACCCCAAAGCCGCCAACCCAAAGTAAACCCTTTTCCTTCTTGGCACTGTATTTATTCTTCCTATTGCTAACATATTGATTTTGTGTCAGGCACGTGTGGTTTATGGAAGGGCATTAAAAACTGCTCCAACTGAAACTACTTTGCAGATGGCACATCCAACAGTGCAAGACCAAGACTGCGCAGAACTTGCTTACTGCAGCCTTTCCAAATCAGATTGAAAAGCACACTTAACGGTATAAATGGTATACCGTTTTAAACAATGTGACGGTTATTATTGTTTAATTGAGTGGTTCACGGTATCTTTAACGGTATACCTTAATACCGTTACATCCCTACTCCGTGCCAATTCCCGCCCCTCTCAACCCACCCCCTTAGGCCACCCGACTGGACACACCGCAATTCTAATTCAAGCCAGTTACTGAGACAGAGGTCTCACTAATCATGTAAGGCCTCAAACCCTCATGTTGCCAAGGGGACATATGCACTGCCACAGTCATCAAGGACTGCACCGAAGTACTCGCCCCCTTCATTCCCACTCTCATTAAAGCTTAATTCTCCTCCTGCTCTGTACCAACCAGCCTGAAGGAAGCCTGGGACCTCCCTTTACTCAAAACACCTACCCTTGACCCACCCCTCCATCCCGACAAATCACTGCCAGATCACAACCGTCCCCTTCCTTCTTAAAATCCTGGATCGGGCAGCCCATCTGCAGATCCAGCCATTTTTGGAATCTAACAATATCCTAGGCCTGCGTCAGTCTGGTTTCCGCCCAGGCCATGGCACAAAATCAGCACTGTTGGACCTCAAAAACCAACTAGATGAAATCAAAGACGCAGGCAAACCAGCCCTTTCTCTTGTTAGACCTATCGGCTGCCTTCGACCTCATAGATCACCATATCCTATGCCAACACATTGCCTCGGCCACAAACGTCTCACTGGAGACCATCACTTGGATCTCTTCTTTCCTGGCCAACAGATCCATGAGTCTTTGTGGATAATGCCTCTGCCCCCATATCTCCAGTCAACTGCAGAGTGACCAAGGTTCATGCGTCTCCCCAACCCATTACAAGATTTTTACAAAACCATTATTTGACCTCCTGGATGACCTAGGAATCTCCTACACCAACTATGTGGATAATACACAGATCCTGCTGCCTCCATCTTGAAACAATACTAATGACTCAGTCACTCTGCACACTGTATACAAAACTGTCCAGGCCTGGATGGCTGCTCATCTCCTCTGTCTAAATGCTGACTAAGCAGAGATTCTGCTTGTCGGCACACAATCACTCCTGAACAAATTGGACAAGGCATACAGCACCTTCATCATCGATGGCATTTCCATCTAAGTATCCAGCATTGTAAAAGCTTTGGGTGTGCATCTATACGCCACCCTATCTATCACTCGGCAAGTCAATGCCATTGCCTCCTCAGCGGCACACACTACAAAGCTAATCAATGCCAGCAGACCCTTTGTCTCCACTGACATCTGCATTACCATAGTCTGTGCACTCATCGGCTCAAGACCGGACTACTGCAATGCCCTCTTCGCAGGCACCTCCGCTCGTAACATTAAGAAAATCCAGCTCATTCAAAACAATGCACTTCGAGCAGCCAGTTCAATATAGTGCTATCGACAAGACCCTCCCGGACCACTCTGCCTCACCGGCTTGTCACACCACACACCAAGATTTAGACAATACAGAGCTGGAGGGTCAAGCTACTCGGTCATCGCCAGCAGGTCCTGGAACACCTCAAGACACTGTTCTTCTCTCAAGGCCTGACCCTGGTCTGAGACAACCCACCGGACATTATTAATTAGTCACCTGACATTACTGTTCTTATCACCATCTTGAACCTCTCAACTAGTGCCTTGATGCCCATGGGTTGAGAGCGTTTCTACAAATGTATAAATAAATAGGGTTGAAATGAACCATAATGGACTCCTTTGCCAATAAAAACACCCAGAAAGGGCCCCCCCCCCTCAGCAAATTTGGAGCTACATGAAGCGAACAAAGCCGACAGAAAAAAAAGGGGACTATGATAAGGTCCTGGAGGCTATGGCAGCATTGTGTACCTCAGCTGAATATAAAATAGATGAGGTGAAGATAGGTGCGAGTCTACTGCGCCAAGATGTTGGATCATTGGCTGATAAGAGTGGCTAATACTGAAGCGAAGCGGTCTCACAATATGGACATTACAGAGTCGCTAAAGAATGATGTGGAAGACCTTAAGGCCAAGAATAAGGTTCTAGAATATAAAGTTGAGGATGCTGAGAGGAGGTCCAGGCGTAACAATGATCGCATTATGGGACTTCCTGAGGTTGAGTAAGGGCGGGATCTGACCAACTGCATTGAAAACATGCTCCTTCAGGAATTGGCCCGTGAAAGCTCTCTCAGGGGTTCACAATAGAGAGGGCATGTCAATCTCTTATACGAAGACCTCTGCCGGGAGCTCCTCCGAGGCTTATCACAGCACGTGTGCTCGACTTTAAAGATAGAGCGCAGATCCTAAAGTTTTCCAGAGATGGTGGTAGCATAAAACAAGGGTCCTCTATGGCACAAGTACAGAAGAAACGCAATATGTTTGTTCCTACCAAAGAGAGGCTGCGATAACAGGATCTGAAATATATGCTTATATACCTGGCGTAATTGAGGATGCTCTGCAAAGAGAAGGCATTGTTCTCCAAAAATCCAGAGGAAGCAAACCAATGGATGGACAATGGAATGACAGCGTTACGCCTAACAACTAATGAAAGGGATCGAGAAGATGAGACATGATGGTGCTCCTGATGGGTTGCTTCTGCAAGTGCTGCTTCAACTGGACGCTAGCTGCATCCGATAGTGTGTGACAACAAATACTGGAAGAAATTGAGCAATTCCCTGGAGGTTCTCTGGTGGCTCTCACTGATGGAAGTACACTGGGCCTGACGCATGGCAGTGTCTAGCAGTCCTAAAAATCTCTATATATCAAACGCTTAGGTATGTTTCTGCACTCAGCTGATGCAATTTATCAGTGTTAGGTTTCGCTCTGCTGTCCAAATGGCAAAGTGCACCTCTGTGTGCCCTTCTAATTCCACAACAGCTATCATTTTAACAATTCACTTTCCATTACATCTTTCGACCCACACTTCTCTTCACACAGGGCACGGCGGTTCCTGTATCAATGAACAGTTAATTACCGGCTTAACGTTTCAGTCTCTAAAGAGCGAGACACTGTGGGACGGATATCTCCTCACAAGCTAAAACTGAAAGTAGGTGCTGTAATTATGCTACTAGGAAATCTAATGCCATGACAGGGACTCTGCAATGGAACAAGGTTGAGAATTAAGTGCCTATAAAGACACATCAAAGAAGCCAGTGTAATCGATGGAACTTAGATACTGTTCTAATACCATGCATACCTCTCATTCCATTCGATATGCCTTTCAAATTCAAAAGAAGAAAGTGACCTATATGTTTAGCCTTTTCAATGACCATTAATAAGTCACAGGGACCTACGCCCTCCCTTCCTGGAAGCGATCGGTGGTAATATCGATAGTTAAAAAGGGGGACAGAAGTAACCCTATGAATTACCAACCGATATTGACCTTTAAGATATTCTAGAACTGTGTATGTTACGCCGGAAACGGCAAGTTTTTTGTATTTTGATAAGATACCTGTGTTTCGGGTATCTTGTTAACTGCTAAGATTTCTGCTCTGCAATGAGCCAAAAGGGCAGGTTGGCTTTGGCTTGAATAGTTGTGCACTGTTGAGCTTATTGCTTACGTTTGTGTTGTGTTTTTTTTTCTAGTTTGTACCGCTTGCTTAGATGTATTTGAAAGATTAAAAAGTCCCAGACTGAATCTGGAATACCACTTGAGGGATCTCTTTGGAATAAGTTGCATTTCCTATATGTACATAAATTGGCTTCAGTTTTGAATCAGTTCACGTAATGATGAAGGTCCTTTATATTTTTGGAACATTATGGGTGAATGTATTCTGACCACAATGGGGTGAAACACAGTGTCGAAACAGTGCGACTTTGTCCACCCCATAGGGAACTTTCTACCCCTAGATGGTTATATTGTGATCTATCATGTATCATTTCTATATGTTAGACGAGAGTGTCTAAGTGAGATTAAAACATGTGCTAATCTTTCATGTAATTATTAAGTGACTGTAAGATTGAGCTATACTGAATATACGGTTTGACAGTGAGACACTTGTATACTATTACCTCATAAAGTGCATTTGAATACTGTTGCACTAAAAATCTTTTTGACTTTTTTGTATTATGCACCTTATGATACATTGCAGCAGCATTTTTGCAATTTTGTTCTGAGGCGCACTTTCTGTGCATTTTTTCACTCAAATGATCTATGTTGAGTATTGTATTGTTTATGTATTTTAAACATTGATGTATTTATAAGAATAAAATAATTTGAATATATGATGAATTCTAAATTACTCACCGTAGTGACTAACGTACTCTTAGTCCCCTTTCCTCCATACTGCATGGGATTCCCTTCCAAGGGACGCGAGACGGAACCTTTTTCACCAGAAAAAAACCTTGTTCCACTTTACATTTAGAGGTGCACGGGGGTGCGGCCCAGGGAGCATGCGCTGCCCTGACTCCGCCCTCCGGCGCCACACCTCAGTCCCCATTGATGCGTCGACAATAGATTTAACATTGCCTAATGACACCAGTATTATTTGGGGGGAGGTTGGTGGGACGTATAGAGGAAAGGGGACTAAGAGTACGTTAGTCACTACAGTGAGTAACTTATAATTACTCTTACGTCCCGTCCCCTTTCCTCCATACTGCATGGGCGATTACAACTGAATGTAGCCCCAGGGTGGAGAGGAGACCCTCCTTAAGCAAATAGGTTCCTGAGAACCGCCTGTCTGAAAGCCGCCTCAGATCTAGAGCCGGCATCCAAACAGTAATACTTGCAGAAAGCCGAGGGAGAGGCCCAAGTTGCAGCCCTGCTTATGACTTGCCAAGGGACATGGTGCTGGAATGCGATGGCCGTTGCCTTGGCCCTGACTGCGTGGGTATGCATGTTGGCCGGGAGTGGCTTATGCTGGCCCTCATACGCTTATTTGATGGCGGAAACCATCCAGAGGGATATGGAAGCATGATAGCCTGGTCTTCAGCCTCCGAAAGTGACAAAAAGGGCATCCGATTTGCGGAAGCCCTTGGTCCTGTCTAAGTAGAATTTCAGGGCACGCCTGCCATCCAGGCAGTGCAGCACTTTCTGTGCTTTGTCCTTGGGATCAGGAAAAAACGTAGGGAGGACTATTTCCTCGTTCAAGTGGAAAGCAGACGGCACCTTGGGCAGAAATGCTGGGTGTGTCAACCTCCGCAGCTTTAGAAGGCGTATCAGTTATATCCACTACCTCCTCCCCTTCCTCCTCACCTGAGTCCTCTGGAGAAGTGTCGCGGCGATTAGCCTTTTTTCCAATCTTCTTTTTCTTTGAGAAGAGGTAGGGCCCTCCGCGGTGGGAAGCCACCCTGATTCCCTGCCAAGCGGGGAAGCAAGAGGCTTCCTTTCCGCAGGGACCGGATAGACGAGGGAAAAAAGCGGATGCTTAAAAAAACCCTCGGTGAACAAGATAACAGTCCAGTAGGTCCGGAGAGTGAAGTGATGAAAATCTGCAGATCCGATGTCAGAAGAAGGACGACTGAAGCAAGGATCCTGGGCAGGAGTCGGAAGGCGAGGTAAGTCCTTAGAAGTTTCCAGGAGAGGAGGACGTGGAAAATCAGCCGGAGAGGGCAAGTGGCAAAGAGAGAAAAAGAAAGAAAGATAGGGGAACCAGAGCGGCGAAGGAGCGCCGCGGGCGAGAAAAAGGAGAGAAAGAACGGCGAAGAGACGC
Source organism: Ambystoma mexicanum (assembly GCF_040938575.1). Taxonomy (NCBI): domain Eukaryota; kingdom Metazoa; phylum Chordata; class Amphibia; order Caudata; family Ambystomatidae; genus Ambystoma; species Ambystoma mexicanum. Next base: position 171,446,698 of record NC_090941.1, on the reverse strand, counting down.
CGACTGGAGACCCAAGGGTAAGCAATGTAAGCTCGGAGGAAAAAGCACACGGAGCAAGCAACAAGGGAAAGATACAAAGTAGCAACGCACCGAACCCGGAAGTGGGCGGTGCTTAAGTAGCAAAACTAGGGAGACAGAGAAAAATTAGAGCGGCAAACCCGGAAATGGACAGGAAAAACAATGGACGACCTAACGGCTCCGCCAACGGCAGGCGTTCCATAGCCCCCACCGGCGACTAGACGCCGGCGGCATGACAGGGTGTCCCCGCAGGACTACTTTGTCCTTGTGAAAGGTAGTGTATGGTTCCAAAGCGACCAGGGCCTGGATTTCGCTGACTCTACGAGCCGAGGTGAGGCTGACTAGTAAGGTCATCCTGATGGTGACCAGCCTGATGTCCGCGCATGCCATTGGCTCAAACGGTTTGTGCGCCAGGGTGCCCTAGACTATGTTAAGGTCCCACACAGGGTGCAGCCTCTTGACGGGCGGGTAGAGCCTTGCGAGTCCCGTCAGATGTTTCTTGATGATAGGATTGGAGGAGGTGTAGATGCCTTCCTCCGAGGTCCTGTAAACTCCGATGGCTGCGAGGTATGTATGGCAGGTGTCCACCTCCACACCGGAGTGGGCGAGGTGCGCCGAGAAGGAGAGCACGTCGTCCAAGGTGCACGCCAGGGGATCGATTTCCCTGGAGTCAGCCAAGTGGCAGTATCTGGTCCATTTGGTTTTGTACTGGGCCCTGGTAGCCTTACTCCTAGCGCCCTGTATGATCTCCAGATTGGCCCTGAGAGAGGCTGAGGTGCCGCAGCATTACCTGCTCAGGTACCACGCTGTGAGAGCTAGTTTCTGTGGCACAGGGTGGATGACTCTGCCCCCCTGCTGTGCCAAAACATGTGCTGGGCCTGTCGGGAGGTGAAATGCGTCGCCCAGGGAGCTGGGGCCCTGTCCCTGCCAGGATGCGAACTGGGGGCACTTCTTGTTGTGCCAGGCGGCAAAAAGAACCACCTGGGGGTGACCCCACCTGTTGAAGATCTCCTGAATAACTAGGTAATTTAGCTGCCACTCATAATTGTCTGTGTAACGCTCACCTGATTCCCGCGGAGGCGCAGGTCTGGCTTCGAGTGCTGATGCTTCTTCAATGGTGAAGCGCAGGACTCTGAAGATGGACAGGAAGGGCCCTCTACTCTGGCTTCTCCGGCTTGCAGGAATATTCCCCTGAGCGTGAAAAGGGAGTATTACCTACTGACTGAGTTATGCTCAAGCCTCCCACTCTCTTCCAACCCTCCAAGATACCCTTCCACGATTCCCCGTGAAGTCTCACCTTAGGGTCAGGAAGGATGAGCTCTCCATCCTGCTTCTAATGCAGGGGCGCGTTGAAACCCAGTTTCTTCACTGGATTGAGGATTGATGGGAGTTCAGGTAAGCTTGACTATTCAGGTAAGGCTCTGTAAAAGTTCAGTTGCAAGTTCAAAAGTCCAAGCTTAATAATAATGTTCATTGTCTTATTGCAGCAAGCGCTAATGCTTATGTCTTTTTTCCCCTTAGGGGCCGGGGTTCGGAATGCCGGAGATATGGCGCCGACCCGAAGTGAAACGTGCAGTTCCAGTTCCAGTAAATGGCAGGTTAGTTCTGGATGAGCGCTCGGGAACTGTCTTTGAATATGCTCATTCAATGTCTTTGTCTTTTTTCCCCATAGGGGCCGGGGTCAGGAAAATGCCTGGAAGCGGCAAGACCCGAAATGAAATGAGGTAAGTCTTATTCCCTTCCTTCTCTCACCTCTTATTCTTGTCTTTTTCTCTAGGCTCTGGGAAGTGGCTGTGTATCCGGATGATCGCTGCTGAAGATGGAGGAACCCAGGAAAGGTGAGTGAAATGCAGCGCTGCAGCGATCGTAACAAAATGCTTTTAAAAAGAATGTCTTCCCTTTCAGGATCGTCGGTGATGTCTCCGTGGTGCCGATTTAGCTGGTAAGGTCTCTTGTCTCCCTTTGCAGGTGACCCAGGATGCTGGCTGGCGTGGCTGAAGTCCAGATGTAGGAGCTGACACGGTGAGCATCCAGCTGCGAGGAGCAGAACAACGCGAAGCGTGAGTTGCTGATCGGGTGTGGTTTAAATAGCTTTGGAAAAAATCCTAAAAGTGTATCCTTCCTCCGATCAGGTATGTATCCTTCCCCGACCACACCCGGGTGGAAAGTAATCCCACAGGTAAAGTAGTTCCATTCAGGCCTCAAGAGGGCCTGGATGTGGCAGCATGGTTTGCATCAGGTAAGTGCACATTAAAACACTTGAACACATGTCTAGCTTTATGAGCCTGGCGCCTAAGGCGTCAGGACTGCGTCCAAAGGGCCCCAGCTTGGGCCCGCTGGCACTCCCCTGGGGGAAATGATGCCTGCCTCTGGGGTTGCTGGGTCGGACCTGGCTCCTTGGAGGTAGGCATCATGACAGTCTGCTCCCAGCCTGCTGAGCCTATCAGCTTCCAGGTTGAATTACCCCAGGAGGTGCACTCCTTGAGGTAGATGTCGTTTTCCAGGGCCCACTCCCACATGCTGATTGCCAATCTGAATAGAGGAGGGGATCTGGTGCCTCCCTGCTTGTTGACGTGGTACATGCTGGTCGAGTTGTCCATCTGGATGAGGACAACCTTGCCCCTGAGAAGTGGTAGGAACGCTTTGAGCGCCAGCCAGATGGCGTTCAGCTCTAGCCAATTGATGTGGTATTCCTGCTCCTGTCAAGTCCAGGTGCCGTGGACCGAGAAATCATCCAGGATGGCTCCCCGGCCCTTGAGCGAGGAATCCGTGGTGATGGTGGTCTGCAGAGTGTGCGGCCAGAAAGGCTTGCCTTCCGTACGTCGCAGTCTCTGGACCACTAAGTTAGATCCGGGTGGAGTAACTTTGATCATCTCGGATTGAGAGCCCCGCTCCTGGTTCCACGAGGCCGCAAAGTGCAGCTGAATCCTTCTCATCCTGGGTCTGGTGTGCAGGACGGCTAATAGGACTGCTGCCAATAGACGCAGGAGATGTTGGTACCACCATGCTGAGGTCACTTCCCTGCTGAGGAAGTAGGTGGTGGCCCCCTTGATGGGCGGGATTTTGTCCTCCAAAGGAAATACCTTCTCAGAGTACGTGTTCCAGATGAGGCCCAAGAATATCTGAGAGTTTGCGTGGGCTGCAGCTGCTACTTCTTGAGATTGAGCGAGAAGCCCAGATCGCGAAGTGTGTTTATAAGCGCATGGGAAAAGTGGTGAACTGCTTCCGGAGATGTAGCCCTGACGCGCCAGTCATTGAGGTATGGTTAGATGTGGAGGCCCTGCGCTGTGAGGAGGGACGCCACTGCATTCATGAGTCTGGTGAAGACCCTGGGGGCCGAGTTGAGGCCAATAGGAAGGACCTTGTATTGAAAATGGTAGCCCATGATCCTAAACCGTAGGAAAGAACGATGGGGCTGCCAAATTGTGACGTGTAGGTACGCGTCCTTTAGGTCCAGGGTGCACATCCAGTCTCGCTTCTCCAATGTCTCTGCTATAAAAGCTGGCGTAACCATCTTGAATTTTTGCTTGAGTAAGGAGAGGTTGAGAGTGGAAAGGTCCAGCACAACTCTCAGGCCCGCCTAGTAGTTCTTCTCAATGGCGAAAATCCTTGAGTAAAAGACAAAGCATCGCTGGGAGGCTGGGACTTCCTCCACTGCCTGGCTCTCTACGAGCGACCGGATCTCTGCCAAAAGAGGAGTTTTCCCAACTTGTGGGAGTGGGGAAGAGGAGGGAGGAGAGGCTGGGATAGGGAGGCGGTACCCCGTGGATACTATGGAGAGGATCCAGGGGTCCACGAAATTCTGGCACCAGAAATGTGCATGGAGAGCAAGCCTGCCCCCCACTGGAGACGCGTGTACCCGAAGGGGCGTGTCATGCCTTCTTTCCCTCGGAGGCTATCGCGGAGGAGGGGGACTGGAAAAAGCCCTTACTCCACACCCCTTTTTGTTGCTTGCGCCGGTTCGGAGTCGGCGAGCGGTCCGGTTGCCTGGATCTCCGTTCCTTGAAGCCGCTGAACCCTCCGTACATACAACCCCCTGTCGGAACGCTGCTGAGATTGGGTGAACGATTTGGGCGTGGTCTTTGTAAGGATGGATAAAGACTTGGCCGTTTGTGAGCTGTTTTTCTTTTTGTCCAGCTCTTCGTCCGTGGAGGAGTAGAAAAGGTCCCCCCCTCAAATGATAGCTCTAATATGCGTTCCTAGACGTCCGGGTTGAATTTTGTTGACCGGAGCCAGGCTGTCCTTCTCATGTCCGTGACGATACAGATGGCACGGCCAGAGGTGTCAATATGGGCCACGGTGGATTCCATGAGGTCATGCGCCACCTGCTTGGCCTCGGCGAGCCCCGCCTTAAAGCGTGATTGGCTCTGACTGGGGAGTTCCGGGAGGAAGTCTTCAATTTCCCACCATAATCTTTGGTTGGGGGCAGCCAGCATGGCATCAGTGTTGGCCTGACGAAGATGCAAGGATGCGTTGGAAAAGAGCTTCTTGTCATACGCCTCCAAGATCTTCTCCTCCGTGCCTAGCAGCACCGCAGAGGAGTAGGCTGAGGACGACTGAGGCTTGGAGTATAGTGATGCTGCAACGATCACAGAGGAGTGTGGCTGAGGATGGGCCGAGAGCAAGAGTGTATCCCCCTCCACCTGCCTGTAGTTGGCCTGCATGCGTCAATTGACCGGCTAGGCCAAGTGGAGTTTGAGCCAGCCCTTCTTGGCCAGGGGGACTACATCCATTTGCAGTGGAATCCCTGTTTTGGCAGAGGGGCATCGCGTGAGGACTTCTCCCAAAACCCCCTCTGCCGGTTGCTCGACCTCGGGTTGGGTTAGGCCCATATACTTCGCCAGCCCAGCAAGATGTTCGTGGAAGGCCCTGGCTGAGGATGGCATGTCCGGATCCTCCTCTTTATCTGTATCGTGTGAATCAGGGGGATCCTGTGGAGAAGGAGGAGTAGTTGGCGCTGGAGGCTGGGGTACAGGGAATGCAGTGGGAGGCTGAGGAGGCGGCGGAGGCTGGTACGGATTCGGCTGGGGAGCCGAATGAGGTGGCTGCGCCGAGACCTGGGACGCCGGTGGAAGCATCTGTGGTGCCGTTAGCATTGCGGGAAGGACTTCCCTGATGGCGTCTTTGAGGATAACCCCCATCCGAGGTGACTTCATGAGGCCGAGGAACCTCTCGAAGAAACCCTCTTCACTGGTCGAGGAGGTGGCAGGGGGTGCTGATGGGGTAGCGGGGAGCTGCTGGAGTCGCTGTGTACCCTGCCCATATGGACTCAAAGGAAAGCTGCCTTGCGCAAAAGAGGGGTAGGCTGTAGGCCACGTACCTGGTTGAGGCCAGTCCCACCTTGACACTTGTTCTTCGCCGAATTCCTGCAATGGCGTCTGACATGTCCCTCGGTCTGGCGTGGTGACCATTTTGTCGAGCTGTCTGCCACATACCTGCGACGTGTTGCTCGGCCCGCTGGGCCCAGCCTCCTCCAAGACTCTTGTGTGTGGCTCACAAGGCCTACCCTGCTCCTCGGGCCTAGGCCCGTTAGGTGAGACACCCTCGACCCGGGGGTTGGTAGAGCTGCGTTTAGGCGAACCCCTCGGACATATTGCCGGTACTAGGGCGTAGTCCTTTGGCCATGGTGCTGGTAAAAGGGCGGAGCCCCTCGGGTGAAGACCCAGTAAAAGAACCTTCCTTCCCTCAACACTGTGACTGGGAGGATCCGAGGATCCCTCAGCCCAGAGGCAGGTAGCTGCAGCACCCTCAGTACATGTGCTGGTAGAAGGACCCGACCGGTCGACGCGGAAAAGGGGACTGAGTGGTGGTGCCGGAGGGCGGTGTCAGGGCAGCACATGCTCCCTGGACTGCACCCCTGCGCGCCTCTAAATTTAAAGGGGAAGAAGGTTTTTTTCTGTTGAAAAAGGTTCCGTCTCCTGTCCCTTGGAAGGGACGCCCATGCAGTATGGAGGAAAGGGGACTGGACGTATGTGTTTTATAATCTTTCATAGATTTGTAGAACTTATTTGGTAAGAGTAATGTGAAAACAGTGAGCACCCATGGAATTGAGTTCCGATATTGAATAACCCCATTGACTATTGGTGTCCTTTTTTGAGACATTACGAGGGTAGGGCTATTCTCTCTTTTTTTGTGATATATACTCCAAAACATGTCACCTCGTGTCCGAGCCTTACTTCTGGTACTTCACAGTATACTGCATTAAAGTTACGGGTTGATTGTTGAGGATGAGGCCTTATCACTGATCTCTTGAAAGCCTAATATGTTTTCAAATAGATGTAGAACTCAAAGGGACGGGAGTCTGTAGAGAGAGACAAAGAGGCAACTTTGGAGATTGAGTAGATTAGACACTAATGACCTGTATCAAGGCTACGACATGAAATGTTTGCAGGTTAAATCGTTTTTAAACTAAATAGGATGGGCTCCTACTTACCTTGGAAAAAGGTAGAGATTGCTCTCCTGCAAAAACACACCTCTTGAAAGATACACAAGATAATATCATAGCAAAATGGGAAGGGTGGGATATGGCTCCAATTACACTACACATGCTAGAGGCGTCCTTATATGAATTGCTGGCTCGGTCACCTTCAGGTTGTGTGGCATGCTGGAGTGAGGAGTCGTAGACAGAGGCAGCATTTCAATGTGATTTTATTTAAAGAACGAAGAAAACACCTACCTTTCCCTAGTCCTAAAAGGGTAATCCTTACCCAACCGAGGAATAACTGGGGTGTTCGTAGTCAGGGTGAACGCCCAAATAAATATCCGTCCTCTGTCCAGAAATCTCCTCTACGCTAGCCCTACCACTAAACAGAAAGAAACCTAACTAGTACCAGGAGAATGATTCCCTTCTCCTGGTTCTGCAGGGATCAGCCCTAGAGGCAATGTTCAAGAGTCTTTGTTTGAGTTCAATTATCCTTCTTGAAGAGAATATGCCAGGGGAATGACTCCCTTCTCCTGGCACCACAAGTTCAACCTTCTCTTGACAGTCTTTTACAACATTTGGCTTTAGCTTCTGATTCAACAAGTGCAACTCAGGAGAATGACTCCCTTCTCCTGGTTCTGTGACTCAAAATGCTCTTCTATCTGGTTTTCACAATAGCTTTTATGAGCCCTTTTAGTTCCGTCCAGGCTTTTCTGAAGGATCTTTTGAATGTACCACACTCTTTATCTCTGCCTTTGACAATCTTGTCCCACTTACTGAGATGAAGGATACTGCTCCTAAGCTTCTTTTCACTTTGGTTATTGTTGGAACAGTTACTGAAATGAAGGCGATACCTTCAAAGGCATTCTCCCCAACTTTTTTTTAATCATTAATGCAATAACTGGGTCGAGGGTGATCACTAGGGAGGTTTTCTTCACAGTTCTTACTCTCAATGCAATTACTGAGAAGGGAGATCACTTCTGAGTCTTTCTTCACAATCCTTATTCTTAATGTGATTATTGAGACTAGGGAGTTCACTCCCGAGGCTTGCTTCACAATTCTTATTCTCAGGGTGCTTACTGAGTTGAGGGAGATCACTCCCGAAGCTTTCTTCCCAATTCTTATTCTCAGTGTGCTTAATAAGATGAGGGAGATCACTTCTGAGGCTGGCATCACAATTCTTATTCTTAATGTGATTATTGAGACTAGGGAGTTCACTCCCGAGGCTTGCTTCGCAATTCTTATTCTCAGTGTGCTTAATAAAATGAGGGAGATCACTTCTGAGGCTGGCATCACAATTCTTATTCTCAATGCAATTACTGAGACGAGGAGATCACTCCTGAGGCTGGCTTCACACACCCCCACGCCCCTACAAGGTGTTCCGTAGCTACCATTACCTTTACTTTGGTTGGAACATGTCAACGGTTCTTCTTAGGGTGTCGGGTTTCAGTGTTCCCAGCCAACGCTTATTCAGCTTTGCTCTTCTCTCTCCAACATCCCGATGTATCTCTGTCGGCGTTCCGGGTAGGCGGTATCTGCATAGTTGTGGTACCTCTCGGTCTACCTGCTCGAGGTCACGTCACCACCTCCCAGATTCCAACACTCTTCTGGTCTGCGGCCGGCATCCTCCCAACATCTGGGTTGCTCCTGCAACCTCTTGTCTTTTCTCCCAGTTTGAATCTTCCGGGGTAATCAGGCTTCGCACCTGTTGCTCTCTTTACCAAGTCCTCCTTTGCTTTATATCTTGTTTGGCTGGACCTACCCAGCTGAGTGCCATAGTCCATAGTCCGACTTATTTGAGTACTACTTTTGCCTCTGTGATGAATCCGGCGGAGTCATCACTAAACCCCAGCCTAAAGTCTCCTCCCATGTGGCCAGGGAAAGGCAGCCGCAACCTGATCCTAACCCTGGGGGTGGTATCAGGGGGGAGGATCACAAGGGAGGAGATGCTATCAGGGGGAAGTGGTGACTCCACTGTGAGAGAAGCAGTATTCATCGTCTTCTGAGGATGAAAGTCAAATCATTCCCAGATATCTAATGGCATGTTATCAATGTACAAGCCCCTCCCATATAACTATCCAAAGAACATGTTATGGAAAATCATCTATATAGAATAAGGTTTGTGTCTCAGGAGTTCAAGAATTGAATATGAAAACCTTCAATTGTCCTAATTTTGCATTAAGTAGAAGTCCTGACTCTAATGTTAAGTCACAAACTCATTTGACAACCTCCTGTGAGACAGGCATGGTATCAAGAGAGACACATACTCAAATGGGTGTGTTTGAAAACCTTTATTTATTAAGGTTCCTGGGTTGGGGTAATGCCTGATTTGCCTTAACTCTAAAGGGATAATTCCCTTAACTGATGTTTCTAATGGCCGTAGTAGTGTAATAGTAGAGGTATGCCACCAAGCTCTTAATAGTCCAAATAAAAAGTCTCTGTCTAAACCTATGTTTGTCCTCACTCTGTACAAAAATGTGATGGGAAGTCTTTTCAAACAAGAAAATAGTGGTTCAACAAAAAGTGGAAACCACGGTTGGTTTCAGGTGGTCTTCTCACCAGGTGCTGTTTGGTCAATGTCACACAAATGAGTTCCATCAACAGGGCTATTCGTAAGACCTTCTACAAAGGCCCCTTGTAGTTATTCTAACTAAGTTCCTTGAGGTTCCCTTCCCCAAGTTTCAGATTATTCAAAGTTTCAAAAACACCATGGATTAATTGTGACACAGTTCCTTTTGTAAGCTTCTCTGGGTTCCCTTCCCCACGCTTCAATTCTTTCATCAATACAACAAAAACGAACAAGTCTCCAACTTAGTTGGGCCTCTCAGGGTTCCCTTGCCCAAGTTCAGGCCTCTTTCTAACCTTTAAACACAAAGTCACTGTTATCAGGATGTCTTGTTTGGCAGGCCTCTCAGGGTTCCCTTCCCCAAGCTTTCAGCCTCTTCCAGCTTTCAGACACAAAATATAACCTATCACAGTTCTTTTGTGATTTCACAGGGTGCCCTTCCCCAGGTTTAGGCCCCTTTAATTCACAATACAAATTCCACTGGTTAAGATGTACCTTTTTCCTTATTGACAAACTTTTCCACATACCATCCTTTCATGGGGTAGAGTCAGAGGCTTTCGAAAAGGCCAGGCTCTTTGCTTTTCCTAGGCGCGACCACTCTGATCCCTTCTGCCCATCTCTGTTTTCTTGCTTTTACTTTTCATGATACATTTTTGTTTTCTTTCAGATGCTTCTTACACCCCTTTTCTTCTTCTTTCCTTTCTGTGCACACTTGCACTGTGTACTCTTGCTCTTTGTGCCCCTGTTCTTTATTCTATCTGTGCTACCTTGCACCTTCCTTTCCGTTTTCCGTTTTTGGCGTGCCCCCGACACCTTACTTTGCTTTTTCTCAGGCCCCTCTCTTGTCACGGGCCACTTGCACCCTTGGGCTTCTTCTCTCTTTCACGTTCTGGTCCGATCAGTTTTTTGCTTGCTTTCTGCTCATATCTTCTTCTCAACGTTCCACTTTTTTTTTGCCCTCAGCTGTGCTTTCAGCCTTTTATGCTTTCTGCTTTGCTCTGGCTTTCCACTGCACTTTCAGCGTTCACGCGCTCTGCTTTTCTCTTGCTTTCAGCAGTGCTTTTGCTTTCATTCTTTCCTTTCTTTGCACTTCACAATTTCGTGCCGCTTTTACTTTCCGTGCCTTTCTCCCGCTCCACTCTCATCCATATGCATGCTCCTGTGTTTCTCTCACATTCTCCACGCAACTCAGCCGCAAGCGCCGTGTTGAGAGGCGGTCCCTCCAGGAATTGCAGGATTGAGGTCAGAGTCTCATACCCCTCAGGCACCCTTGGGGTCGGCACTGGCCCCAAGGGAAAGAGCACTCTCCTGGACCTGGCCTGCAGAATGCAGGCAGCGCTTCTACGGCCCGCTGGAGGCACAGCTCCCTCACAGCGCTGCAGCCCACACACACTGGGCCAGCGTCTCTGCATGCCATCATCTAGCCTGCAGCTCCAGCATCTCTTCGCTCCTGGGCTCCACCGGTCCGGTCTGCATCCCCAGCTTGCTTGCATATGTGTGCATGACTACACCTTTTATGGTGAACCAATCTGTCAAGTGTAGTCAGGTGTGAGTAGTTACTATTGAGTGCCTGACTCTGCCTATTAGTGGGACAACCAGAGTTCTTTCAAGGGTAGGTTTTCCTTACTTCTCCATGTTATTCCTATGGGTAATCTTTACAGATTTTAGTTGCCACCTCCGAGTCTCAGTATTTGTTGGAAATGGGGAGAGGGAGATTAGGTGAGATTGTAAACACCCTACAAAAGATGAAGGAGAGTAGGTTAGGGTGTTTTCAGGACTGGGGGAATACCATGTTTCACCCTCGGTATGCTCCTCCCAATCCCCCATGACCCTTCACTCAGGTGATCCTCCCTCGCTTGTCCACCCCGAGGGTCGGGATCCAAAAGCGATGGCCATTCCCTGGCTACCTGAATGGAAGATCCCGAGGGAGTGGGTGGGAGAATACTGTCCGGTTTCTCACACTCCTCTCACTCTAAGAACTCTCAATATATAAAATAGTCAGAACTAACTAAATACAAGACCACCAATACCATTATGGATTTCAGTACCGATAAGGCTTATGGCACTGGGATGAGGAAGAAGGGCTCAGAGGCAGTAGGGATTCAGAAAGTTTACCAACAGGTCCGGTCCAGTTGTTACAGACCAAAGCACCTGAGCGGGACATTTAAGTCCCCAAAATAAACAGGTGTAGTAGGTGAATATGATGTCAAAGGCTGTGCAGAGGGCATAGCTGTTGAAGCAGAGGCTGTCTGAGGTGCAGGAGCAGCCACAGAAAGGAGAACACCAGTGGAAGCTGTCAAGAAGAGTGAAGGCAAGTAGAAGTGCAGAGTACACGGAGCGGGAAGCTGTGTGTGTCAAGAAGAAGCCCAGCTGATGAAGAGACATGCTCCAATATCAGCGCATCGCGTATCAGTAATAGCGAAGCCGCAGAAGATCAACTGAGCTGTCCGAACTCCAGGAGACACGCGCGCGACTCACTGAAGGTACGCGGGAGCAGGCAGGACACCAGAGGTCTGTCGCCACAGCCGACCGCAACAAGGAGCTGCTGAAGAAAGGCAGCGAGTTGGCAGGATGAAAATGTTGACCTTGGGGCGCTACGCATGAGAACATTGTTAAAACCTGACAATTTTGAACCCTGAACAATTAATGATACAAAGCAGAAACCTTCAAATTTTGAATGTTGAACAATTATAGAAACAGAGCAGAAATGGCCAGAATGTAAGTTCCCTTACAGGGGACTACAATTGGGAAAAGCTTATAACCAGCATTGCTAACAGCCAAGAGGCTGTGAGAAAACTACAATAAAACAACAAAGGCATAAACCAGCTTTTAGGAGGTCTACATTGGGGAAAGCTTCTATCCCGCATTGCCAACAGCCAAGAGACTGTGAAACCACAGATGACAAGGGCGCAACTCTCCTTTTTGGGATATCAACTGGGGGAAACTTGTAACCCAAACTGCCAACAGTCCAGAAGCTGTCACGAAATAATTAAGAGACAATCTGATAACAATGCTTGTATGTTGAATTTCCAATTGGGGGAAAACTGGAACAAACATTACCAAGAGTTAAGATACTAGAAGAAACAGCAGTTATTATTCAACCCTCCTTTCAAGAGAGATTGGTGTGGCGAATCTTGTGAATATTGCCATCAAGTTTGATTGTAGCTGTAGGAGTTTTCTTCCTGGCAGGCGAGTATACCAGGAAAGGAATCATGTTAGTTAGACCTGGCAGGCGAGTACACCAGGAAAGAAGATGGTTTGAAGAAGTATGTTTATGGCCAAAAGGTGTGGTGGAAAGACCTTTTGTTGAATCAAAGAACCGGGACCAGGGAGGATAGCTCGGGGGCAACGCGTTTGTCTTGGAAGCAACACAATGCATAGCCCCGCAGAATCCCGATCCAGTGCTTAGAAATCACTCTCTGGTATTAAGCACGTTACAAAAGAACAATTATAATTATAAATAAAGTATTAACCTTTTCATTTGTTTGACAAGCTGTGGCATCAACAAGAGTAGTTGCTGTGCTTTCCTGACAAAAGTATTTCATTTTATGAAGGTGTGAGATGCTAGTAAATGTTGAACATTCGGAAAAGAGCAAATGCTTTGTTTTTGTGTTTGTGTTATGAAATGAAAGACATTTACCTTTCCAAGTAGGGTATTGTGGAAAACACCAGTTGTTTTGAATGGTTAACAAACACTTGAGGAAAGATATTTGCTGTGTCCAGGGGAAAGACACAATGGATGGAAAATACTTTTTGTGTTACCTTGAACAGAATTTTGTTGAATCAGAACTGTGCTCAAAGTATTCCTGAATTGATCCAGGGGAAGGGAACCCAACTCTGGTCACACGGAGTACTTTCAAAAACCTTTAAGTTTGAACTGAAACATTATTTTGTTGAACTAAAGATAGCCATACTTTCCCTTGTATAATTATGTTGTGTATACTAGTGTAAGGGTCATAGACTTTTTGGACATTAGATCAATTTTCTTTAGCTTCCTTTTTCATTTAATAAATGAAAAACCCTGAGAAAACCATATCATGTCTGTCTCACATTTCTGAACCCTCACACCTCCTTGGAGCCATCTCGTCCCAGTAGCTTTCATATGAGGGTTCTGCATGACTCTGTGTATGTTCTTCACAGTACCTTAATAGTACAAATCCTCTTTAGACTGAGTATTCATATTAAAGGTATCTAATTTTACAGGAAAAAGAGAAGGAGTATAACAATAGTACACAGAAGTACTGTCAGCCTGAACCTCGACAGATCCTGAGGGTTTCATCGTTTTTAGGGCAAGAGGATTAGGGAGTTCCATCAGTGAACCAGAGTCTGTATCCCCCATAGGGGTAGTCTCCCCCTGTGAGGTCCTCCCACTTTTTACCACCACTAGGGAGACTATCAGGTAGCGGCCTAGCCTTACCGGGATGGATTCCCGCCTGGGCAGAAGTGACGTGATCCCATAAATCGTCACAGTTGATGGATACTTATTCAGATGATGCTGGCAGATCCGTGGTAGTACGTGGTTATGTTTCACATAGGGAGGTGTGCATTGTTAATTCTTATTCACGCAATCATGCTGTGTCTAGTTTTTTTCTTTCATTGTATGGTAGATTGGCACAAGCATGAGATGCATTTTGGATTTGGGGGGGATTTCAATTACACACTTAACCCTGGAATGGACAGGTCGGATGATAAAATAGTTACTCACCTTAGTGACTAATGTACTCTTAGTCCATAGTCCCCTTTCCTCCATACTGTATGGGCGTCCCTTACGAGGGACGGGAGACAGAACCTTTTTCACCAGAAAAATCTTCTTCCCCTTTAAATATGGAGACGTGTGGGGTTGCAGCCCTGGGACCATGTGCTCGCCTGACTCCGCCCATCGGCGCCACACCTTAGTCCCCATTGACGCGTCGACAATGTACAACATTGCCTAATGACACCAGTATTATTAGGGGGGAGGATAGTGGGACGTATGGAGGAAAGGGGACTATGGATTAAGAGTACGTTAGTCACTATGGTAACTATTAATTACTCTTACGTCCCGTCCCCTTTCCTTCATAATGTATGGGCGATTACAACTGAATGTAGCTCTAGGGTGGAGGGAAGACCCTCCTTAAGCAAACAGGTTTATTGGAACCGCCTAGCCGAAAGCCGCATCTGATCTAGAGGTGGCGTCCAGACAGAAGTGCTTGCAAAAAGCAGAGGGGGTGGCCCAGGTAGCCGCCCTGCTGATGACTTGCCATGGTACATGCCGTTGGAACGCAATGGCCGTGGCTTTGGCTCTGACCGCATGGGCATGCAAATTAGCTGGAACAGGCCTGTGCTGCCCCTCATAGGCCTCCTTGATGGCCGTGACCATCCACCTTGCAATGGAGGCCTTGGAAGCCGGATAACCTGGTCTTGAACCACCAAAGGTGACAAAAAGGGCATCCGACTTGCAGAATTCCTTGGTCTTGTCCAGGTAGTACTTCAGAGCGCGTCTGACATCCAGACGATGCAAAACCCTCTGAGGCTCATCCTTGGGGTCGGCAAAGAAGGTAGGTAAGACTATCTCCTCGTTTAGGTAGAAGGACGACGAGACCTTGGGTAGGAATGCAGGGTGCGTCCGGAGTACCACCTTATCCCTGTGAAAAGTGGTGTAGGGCTCTGATGCCACAAGAGCCTGTATTTCGCTGACTCTGCGAGCGGAGATGAGACCCACGAGCAAAGCTGTTTTTAGGGTGACCAGCCTGATGTCAGCGGATGCCATTGGCTCGAATGCTTTGTGCGCCAAGTCACCCAACACTACATTCAGGTCCCACACACAGTGTGGCTTATTTTTAGGCAGGTAGAGTCTGTGGAGGCCCGCCAGATGTCTCACCACCGGGTTAGAGGAGGAAGAAAGCCCCTCCTCTGAATTCCTGTAGGCACCTATGGCTGCCAGATAAGTGTGGCACGTGTCGACCTGCACTCCGGAGTGGGCGAGGTGTGCCGAGAAGGAGAGCACGTCATCCAGTGAGCACTTAAGGGGGTCAATCTCCTTAGAGTTGGGCCAATGGCAGATTCTAGACCATTTGCTCTTATATTGGCTCCTGGTAGCTTTGCTTTTGGCGCCCTGGATGATCTCAAGGTTAGCCTGAGAGAGGTGCAAGTGTTTCAGAGTGACCTGCTCAGGAACCACGATGCAAGGGCTAGTTTGTGAGGGGCGGGGTGGATTACACAACCCCCCCTGCTGGGTCAGGAGCAGAGCTGTGCCCAGAAGTAGGTCAATGGGAGGTCTGTCCGATAGGCTGAGCAACTCGGAGAACCACGATCTCGCCGGCCACCAGGGAGCTATCAGGATGATGCTGAAGTGACAAGACTGCTTTATCTTGCAGATCACCCTGTGAACCAGAGGTGTGGGCAGGAAGGCATATGCAGTCATGTAGTTTTATGGTGTCTGGAATGCATAGCCCAGGTAATCAGGGCCTTGCCCCTGCCAGGTGAACTGCTGGCATTTCCTGTTGCCCTGAGAGGCAAACAGATCCACTTGGGGATGCCCACCCACCTGAGGAAGATTTCCTCCAGTACCAGATTGTTCAATTGCCACTCGTAATTGCCCTACCCCAAACAGCTGAGCTTGTCCACATCCAGGTTGTTCTTCCCCAGGATGTGGACAGCGGTGAGGTAGCTATTGTACTCCAGGGCCCATTCCCACATGCCAACTGCTTGGTTGCATAGTGGGGGGGTGGGGGATCTGGTACCACCCTGCTTGTTGACATAGTACATGCTGGTGGAGTTGTCCGTCTGTATAAGTACGTTCTTGCCCTCGATGAGAGGGAGGAAAGCTTTGAGGGCCAACCATATGGCCTTCAACTCCAGCCAGTTGATGTGGGACTCCTGCTCCTGCTCGGTCCAGACTCCATGGATGCTGTGGCTGTCCAGAGTGGCTCCCCAGTCAGTCGTGACTGGGAGGAGTCAGTCTAGGGAGGAGTCAGTCATGACAGTGACCTGAGGGAGAGGTTGCCGGAAGGGCTTGCCCCTCCGTAGCTTGAAGTCCACCGACCACCAGGTAAGATTTGGGTAGAAAGACGTAGGAATGTCCACTTGCTCCAATTGTGAGCCCCTATCCTGATTCCATGAGGCTGCGAAGTGCAGCTGCAGTCTCCTCATCCTGAGTCTTGTGTGGGGGACTGCTAAAAGGACTGCCGCCATGATACCCAGCAGTTGCTGGTAATCTCAGGCCGAGGTCACCGTCCTGGAGAGGAAGTGAGCAGTGGCTCTCTTGATGGCCGTGATCTTGTCCTCTGAAGGGAAGACCATCTCGGAGCCGGTGTCCCAGATAAGGCCCAGGAATGTCAGGTTCTGCGTAGGCTGCAGCTGAGACATCTTGAGATTGATAGTAAAACCCAGATCGTGGAGTGTGTTCATAAGCGCAGAGGAGGTGTGGAGAACCGCCTCCGGAGATGAGGCCCGGACGAGCCAGTCATCCAGGTATGGGTAGACGTGGTGGCCCTGGGCCTGAGGAGAGCTGTCATAATGCCTGCCCCCGGAAAGCCAGACCAGGCCCAGCAACCCCGGAAGCAGGCATCATGCCATTTGGCGCATGCCCAAAAACCCCAGTTAGGGGCTGTTTGGGTGCAGTACTGGCGCCTATGGCGCCAGGCTCATTTCAGAAAACTTACCTAATGCAAACCATGCTGCATACTCACCTGGTGCAGACCATACTGCATGAAGCCACAAGCCAAATGGGGCTTAGGAGGGACTATTTACTTAAGGGACTACTTTTTTCTCGGGTGGGGGCTGTGGAAGAATACTTACCTGGGACTTCTTCCTAGGCTATTTAAACCACGCCCGGACAGCCACACGTGCTTCGCGTTATTCTGCATTCAGCAGCGTAACGCTCACCGTGCCTCCAGCATCTTCTAGTCTTCAGCCACGCCTGCTTCAGTCCTGGACCACCTGGAAACGAAAAGAAAGAAGGAGAAGAGGTTCAAACTTGAAACCTTACCTGAATTCTTGATCCATCGCGCCGTCGATCTTGAAGAAGGAGTCATCGCACGCGCATCGTGACGCACCTTGCAGCGCCGCGCTGTACTCACCATCCAGTGCAGCTTTTCGTCACTCCATCGCAGACTCTGCATTTCCAAACCGCCCTCCGATATCTAAGGGGACAAGAAAAGCCATGTGAGCACGGAAATGCAAAAGGGCAATACAAGCTACCCCCAAAGACTTATCGGATTACCACGGGGGGTACTCACCTCATCTCGGGTCGGCGCAGTTAACTCTGCATCACCGCCGCACCCAGGCCCCTAAGGGGAAACCACTGGACATTACAAGCTACCCCCCAAAGACTTACCTGATTTACCGCAGGGGGAACTCACCTCATATCGGGTCGGCGCAGTTAACTCTGCATCATCGCCGTACCCCAGCCCCCTAAGGGGAAAACCACTATAGACTTACCTGACTCTCACCAACTGCCCTTTGGACTCTTCGTGGTGGTTAAGTTGGCAACCTACAAGGAATCGGAAAGAGGGAAGATCAGACATTTGAACTCTTACAAACTATTGGATCCTAGAGTCAATACTGGAACTCACCAATTCCTCCACGCCAGTGAAGTAACTGGTCATCTACGCGCCCCTGCGCTCGATGCAGGATGGAGAGCCCACCTTTCTAAACCATCAGGTGAGAACAAGAGGGAACATCGGGAGTGGTCAGTGGGCAGACAATGGGAGTGGAAGGTGGATAAACGCTCGAATTACGGGAGGTTAATTCCCTTTCTCCTTTGCAGAAAGATATTCATACGAGCCGACAAACGAAGTAAGTGGGGGTGTCCAGTCAGTCATCTCGGCTCTACGTGGCACCAGGCCGGTCCAGATCGACGTCCCCGTGGGAACCAGGTGAGCATAACAAGAGCAGCCACTGCGTTCATCAATCTGGTCAATACCTTGGGGGCTGAATTGAGGTCAAAGGGTAGCACCTTGTATTTAAAGTGGCAGCCCATGATCCTGAACCGCAGAAAGGATCGATGCGGCTGCCAAATAGGGACGTGTAAGTACGTGTCCTTCAAATCCAGGAAGCACATCCAGTCTCCCCTGTTCAGTGTCTTTGCAATGAGAGCTGGCTTAACCATCTGGAATTTTTTTAGTTGAAGGGAGAGGTTGAGGGTGGAAAAGTCCAACACAACTCTCAGGTCAGCCTGGTTCTTCTTCTGTATGGTGAAAATCCTGGAATAGAAGCCCCATCCTCTCTGGGAGGCTGGGACTTCTTCCACTGCCTTGCTCTCGACGAACAACCAGATCTCTGCCAACAAAGTAGCTGTCCCAATTTGTGGGAGAGGAGGGGAGGAAGGAGGAGAGGAAGGGACCGGTAGGTGGTACCCCGTGGAGACTACTGAGAGGATGCAGGGGTCTGAAAAAAGTTGGCACCAAAATTGCACGTGAAAGGCAAGTCTGCCCCCCACCGGAGACACATGGACCCAGCGGGGCGTGTCATGCCTTCTTTCCCTCGGAGGCTGTTGCGGAGAAGGGGGATTGGAAAAATCCATTGCCCCCCCTTTTGTTGTTTCCTTTGATGCCGACTCGGGGAACAGTCATGTTGTCTGGACCTCCGTTCTTGGAAGCATCGGAACCCTCCAGACGCCCGCCACATGTCAGAGCGTTGATGTGACTGGGTGTACGCCTTGGGCGTGGCCTTTGTAAGAATAAAGACTTGGTGGTTTGTGAGCTGTTCTTTTTATCTAATGCTTCATCCATGGTGGAGTGGAAGAGGTCACTACCCTCGAATGGAAGGTCCAGTATACGTTCCTGGACGTCAGGGTTAAACTTGGTAGCCCTGAGCCAGGCCATCCTTCTCATGTCCGTGGCAATGCAGATGGCCCGGCCAGCTGTATCGATATGGGCCACTGTGGACTCCATGATGTCCTGCACTACCAGCCTGGCTTCTCCTAATCCCGCCTTGAAGCAAGCCTGGCTTTGTGGCAGAAGTTTCGGAAGGAAGTCCACAATTTCCCGCCAGAGCCTTTAGTTAACGGTTGCCAGCATGGCATCGGCGTTGACCTGACGCAGGTGCAGGGAGGCATTGGAGTACAGCTTTTTCCCATACGCCTCCAAGATCTTCTCCTCCTTGCCTAGCAGCGCCGAGGACGAGGTGGCCGAGGACGAATGAGGCTTAGAATAGAGTGACACCGTAGTGATCACTGAGGAGTGTGGCTGAGGATGAGCCGAAAGCAAGAGTGTATCCCCCTCCATCTGCTTGTACTTGGCATCGAGGTGCCGATTGACAGGTTGGGCCGAGTGTGGCTTGAGCCACCCCTTTTTGGCCAGGGCAACAACGCCTTCTGCATTGGGATCCCAGTCTTGGAGGGGGGCCTTAGGGTGAGGACTTCTGCCAAGACCCCCTCCTCAGGCTGTTTGACCTCGCGCTGAGTAAGGCCCAGGTATTCGGCCAGGGCTGCAAGGCGTTCATGGAAGGCCTTGGCTGAAGATAGCGTGTGGGGGTCCTCCTCTTTGTCTGTGTCCGCTTGAGTGTTCAGAGGCTCCAGAACAGGTGGAGGAGTACTGGGCGCCGTGGGCTGTGGTGTGGAGACCGGAGCCGGAGACTGTTGCGGAAGCTGTTGTGGAACTGCCTGTACTGCCGGAGGCAGGGGAGCCGGAAGAGGAGGAGCCGGCAAGGGCAGCGCAGGCTGAGCTGGGGTCTGAGGCACCAGAGCCATTGAAGGAATGACTATGGGTACCTGTGGGGTAACCTGAGGGAGCATGTCCCTGATAGCATCCCGAAGGATGGACCCACTCTGGGGTGTTTGCATCAGCGCTAGGAACCTTTCGAAGAACCTATCTTCGGAGGCTGAAGGGGTTGCAGGGGATATAGACGGAGTGGCTGGCGGCTGCTGGGGCCGTGGCACACTCTGCCTGGGGTGTAGGGGGAACCAAGTATCTAAAAAAAGAAGAAGACAAGATAGAAGAATATCCGGGGAAGAGCGCGTGGTATTACATGGCCCAAGCCAAACCCAGGAGCGCTGGTGAAATCGGACCGTTCCTGTCGACGTGGAAAGGGGGACTGGGGTGTGTCGCCGGTGGGTAGAGTCAGGCGAGTGCATGTTCCCAGGGCCGCACCCCCACGTGCCACCAAATTTAAAACAGGAAGATTTTTCTGGTGAAAAAGTTTCCGTCTCCCGTCCCTCGCAAGGGACGCCCATACAGTATGGAGGAAAGGGGACAGGACGTAAGAGTAACATGTGACAGCATTCGCACCATCTAGGACTCTTAGGGACATCTGTTTGGTTGATATTTGGAGGGCTAACAATGTAGATGGACTGAGATACCCCTATTATTCTGCCCACCAGAGTTCATACACGCATCGTTTACCTATTCTCAAGGGAGTAACATTTATATGAGTTCATTGATGTGGAGTATATGGGTAGATCGATTTCAGACCACTCGTCATTACTTGCAACATTGCGTCTGAAAGGGGTGGTACCTCCTATACCAACCTGGCATATGCAAGTAGAATCCTTGACTGATGAGGGATTAAAGGATCACCTGGACGATAGTACTGAGTTTTTTAGAACAATGAAGGAAGTGTTGATGAATTGGTTTCTCTCTGGGAAGCATTTAAAGTGGTGGTGAGAGGTGAGTTAATAGCCAAGGTGGGTGGGATTAGGAAATCTCTGACAAAAGAGTTGGTAGAGATTGAAAGGAATATCCTGGTACGGGAAGGCCTACTGTATTTGAGTGAGTCTTGAGAGCAAGACTGAGTTGTCCTCAGAAAACAGTGTGTCGGGCTTGGGACCTACTTCAGAAACTTGACTTCAGTGTTTACATGAGGAAGATGCATGAGGAAGGAGACAAAACTGTAAAATTACTGGCGTGGCTCTGCCGTAGAGAATCCTAGTCATGTGGTTTAATCTATTGTGGATGAGTGTGGTGAACACTGATGGTCCCAGTTTGAGATGAATGAAACCTTCAATAAGTATTATAATTTGCTATATAGGGATACGGGGGAGTGGAGAGGGAGGATATTGGTTTCACACTGTCCCAGATAGCGCTACCCAAGCTGTCG
Organism: Ambystoma mexicanum; assembly: GCF_040938575.1. Lineage (NCBI taxonomy): Eukaryota > Metazoa > Chordata > Amphibia > Caudata > Ambystomatidae > Ambystoma > Ambystoma mexicanum. The sequence continues at coordinate 171,425,675 of NC_090941.1, read as the reverse complement.
TTGGAGCAGGCTGGAATGTTAGAAGCCCCTTTGACAGAGATAGAATTGCCTGGGGTAATCGCCTCTCTGAAGACTGGAAAAACACCTGGGGGAGACGGGTTGCCGTCATAGTTTTTTAAGGCCTATAGTGATCTCTTGATGGTGAAACTGCTAAAAGCGTTTGAGGAGGCATATGAAGAGGGACATTTGCCTGCAAGTATGCGTGAACCTGTGATTGCGCCGGTTCTCAAGCCAGGGAAAGGGGAATCTCTCTGTGAATCGTACAGGCCATTATCAATGTTGAATGAAGAAGTAAAAATTATGATTGCTCTCTCTGCCAGGGAGATTGGGGCAGCATCACAGAAATGCGAAAAGTCCAGGAAGGCAAATACATGGTGACTACCCCATGTTGCAGGGCAGCAGCATCACACAAATGAGAAAAGTCCAGCAAGGCAAATACATGGTGCCTACCCCATGTTGCAGGGTGGCTGTGGAGGCTTCATTATGTTATAGATGGAACACAGTCTCATGACACTCTGTATACTGTGGCTTCACTGGATACATGCTGTGGCTTCACTGGATGCGATTAAGGCTTTCGATTCAGTGTATTGGAGCTGGATGTATGCCACCCTGCCCAAATTTGGAGATGGGGAGGGGATTTTACGATGGGTACAATTGATTTTTTTATTTGTTTGTTTTATTAGTTTTCGTAAAAACACAAAACACAAACAATAAAACAGTTCCAAGTCAATGCCTCATACAATACACCACACAATACTACTTGACTCTACTCCCCCTTGCCCCCTCCCTTACTCCTCCTTCCCCACACACCTGTCTATAACTCAGTGTATTGTCAGCATTATCACCACTAGTAGGACTGAATTCCCTCTGGCTTATTCTAGGGTTCTGCAGCTCTCTCCTTATCACTGGTATCAGCCTCGAATAGGGCTTGTAACACAGCCTCCCAGGCCGTAATCCCCACTGCCTTTTTTCCTTGGCTAAGCCGTACTGCCCCTCTCCACACCGCTGTGTCAGGTTAGGCCCACCATTTCATATCCCGCCACCACCCCTCCACATCAGGGCCCTTGGGTGACTTCCATGCCATGACGATTCTGCATTTAGCCAATATGTATGCTAGATCTTTCAGTTTAGTAATATGTTTTGCCCCTTTAGGGCGCAGGAAACGGCCCAAAAAAGCCAGCTGCTGGGGCCACCACATCCATCACCAGGCTCCCTTTATTAATTTTAGTCGCTATCTCTCGCCAGTATTGTTTCACGATCAAACACATCCAAAACATATGGCGCATGCCTGATTCCTCTCCCTTGCACCTGGGGCATACCTGTTCTGCTGCACCTGGGATCCGTGAAAAATGTGTAATCTGCAGCTGTATCAATGGGGAGGGTAGATATTATATTGGACAATGGGAAGTCATATATTCTGGATATGGTGTGCCCCCCTTCCGATAGATCATACAAGATATCCACCACGGCATGCTGCTCTTCACTATGCGCCGGCCATCTCCACATTATCTCCCCATTAATGGTGTTGTACAATAAGTATTGGCCTTTGTGGTCAGCCAGTTCTTCAAAGGGAAGGAATGTGGCATTGCTCAAAAAGTCACCTATCGTGGCCACCCCATGGGGGTTCCCAGTACACCCGTATCTTCCGTCTCGCCTGAGGTGAGGCAGCCACTACTGTAACCAGGGGAATCTGGACCGAAAACAGGTCAGTGAGCCCTATCACAGATAATGCTCTGTCCCACATCTTAACCCCCAAGGACACTAAGTGCGATCCACATTCCCCTTGAGGCTTCCTCTTCCACACCAGTTCCTTTAGGTAATACCGTGATCCAAAGGGTTGCAGCATAAGTGCATCCGCCGTCGGGTCATCTGCCTGCCAGTCCACCACAAAATGCAGCTGTCCCACTATGTAATACAGATCAAAGCGCGGGACCCTAATGCCGCCTTCTTCGTATGGCCTATGTAGCGTACAAAGTGCTATCGTGTTCCTCCCTCTGTTCCACAGGAAACTTCTGCTAATACTATCGAGCATTTTTAAGTAGTTCTGTGGTATATAATATTGTACATTCACAAAGAAGTGCAACAGGAGAGGGAATACTACCTTTTTCATGAATGCCGCCCTCCCAATCATTGAGAGGGGTAGTTTGATCCAAAATTTCATGGAGCTTTGAATCCCCGCTAGGGCATACACGTATTATGTACATGCTCGGCAGCTGGATCGTGATATATGTTGACCCCTAAATATCTGAATGTGGGCCCTGTCCACTGTAACGCCAAAACTGGAAGCGCCTTCCGCTCCACCTCACGCAGACCAGCTAGCGGGAACAGCGCAGACTTGTCGATACTTATCGTAATCCCTGATAACCGCGCAAATAGCTGCGATGTCTCCAATAGCACCTCCACGTTACCTTCAGGGTTCTGTATATACAGAAACAAACTTTTCATCTGCATACAATGATATGAAATAGAGAAGCCTCATCTATTACTATTCCTGATCACACAGACTCCCTCCTAAGATATTGTGCAATTGGTTACATAGTCAAAATATAAAGAAGTGGGGATAGTGGGCAACCATATCTTGTACCCTTACTCAATTCCCATATTTCCGAAATAATACCCCCCCACACCGCCGTTTTGACTCTTGCTGTCGGTCTAGTTTACACAAGCCTAACTCACTGGATGTAAGCCCTCCCAAATGCGAATCTGCGCATTGTCGCATACAACCAGTCCCCCTTCATTGAGTCAAACGCTTTCAGTACGTCCAGCGTGGCTATGGCAAAATGGGTTTCCCAGTCCGCCGTGCTGTCTATCACGTGATGCAGTCGCCTCAGATTCCAGGACAAGCTACGTCCCGGGACATAACCAGTGTGGTCCGGCTACACCAGTGTGTTTATACCTTCTTCATGCGATCCGCCAGTATAGATGTAAGAATTTTGTTGTCCTGATTTAACATTGACAGACGCCTGTAAGAGCTACATTCCGTCTCTGGCTTGTGAGGTTTGAGTAGGGGTATAATGACAGATTCCCTCAAACTTGGGGGAGAACACCAGCCTCATAGGAGTCAATATAGGTTTTGAGTAAGTGGAGGGCCAGTTCCTGGGCATATTCCTTATAAAACTCTCAGGGCAGTCAATCCGTGCCTGGTGTCTTCCCCGTTGGCAGGGACCCGATCGTCCCCAGTATTTCCTCTACCGTGATGGGTCCATCCAAACCCTTCCTGATCTAATATAGGGAGATCTATTTCGGCCAGCACCTCTTCTACATCCTCCTGTGATAGCATAGATCCCTCTTTATACAGACCCTGATAAAATTCCAGAAAGGCCATGTTAACTCCCTTCTTGGGTGTTGCAAAGGTCCTCTTCATTCGTACGGATCGAATAAATCAGGCTACGCTCCTCTTCTTTTTTAATATAGCCATGCTAACAGCCGGCCTGTTTTATCTCCCTCTTTGTGCTGCCTTTCTATATATTTGGAATAATTGTGTTTGCCCAACTTCTCCCAACATTCAGTGCATTTCTGACTTAATTCCGCAGCCTTCACTGGGTCCCCACCTCGCCCTGCAGGTCTCTGCTCCAGTTCTCTTAATTGCTCTTCTGCCAGGCACAGCTCTCTATTGATGGTAACCTGGACATTCCCAGAGCCTGCAATGGCTGCTCCCCTGTTTACAACCTTCAGTGCCGCCCAGAATGTTCCTGTACTATCAACACTCCCTTCATTATACTTGGCATACTCCACAATACGTTTCCGGACACATTCACGAAATAGGGATGCTGTAATGCTTCCCCTCTAAGTCTCCACATGGGTATTGGGGCTCTAGGGCACTTAAGCCACCACTGCAAGCTTAACGGGGCATGGTCCGAAAGTACTCTACCTCCATATTATGCCCTATCCATTAGGTGTGCTATTTCCTGTCCTACAAAGAGGTAATCTATTCTGGTATGCACTGCCAGGGACGTCATTTAGGGGTCGCAATTGCGACCCCCGAGGTCTCCCTTGCTACCCCAAAACATTTTTTTTTAAAAAAAAATCTCGTTTTTTTTTAACAAATTGAAGCTGCTGGGCTGTGGCCAATGTCATGTGCCTTTTTGTTTCTAGAGTGGCTTGCTTTCTTGTTCAGTCTTCTTGAAAAAAACAGGGTGTTCCACAAGTGTAACACATCAAGCAGTGACCCTAAATAAGAAAGAATAGGAATGACAATTTGTCTTTCTGGAATTCTAAACAATAATTGCTAGACTCATTAACGGTTTATTTCAGGCACACTTCAGGAGGTGAGTCACTGATTTAAATTTGTTCTTAAACACCTCAAATTCACAATGCAGACAAAAACCTCCCACAAACATTTAGATTAGAATAAGCATCCATTTTGGACTATGTATCTTGCTTTTCGCAAGTTGCAGTAATAGCATTTTTTTTCTGCCGATACATAGGATGATCCATTCTTGCACGAAATGTATATCACGTTACAGTGATATTGTAACCATTTTTTCATAATGTACTTAAAACAATGCTATATGATGCCACTTTCTGTTTTGTCAAGGGGTAAACAGTCGTGTTCCATCGCTTCCTGTGATGTCACTTCGGGGTGGGGTCAAATTACATTACTTCCTGTGATGTCATCCGAGGGCAAGGGTCATGCGATGTCACTTCTGCTACCCCTGGCATTTTGTCGAAATGACGTCCCTGTGCACTGCATGTGGTACTGAATAATATGAAGTGTGTCTATCATCTCTGTGGAGTACCTGCCATATACCAATCAGGTCAAATGCCCCCAACAATACACTCAGTGCCTTAGCCGGCGGAGCTGGCTTACTATACTTAGCAGCAGACCTATCTAGGGTTGGGTTAAGTGTGCAATTAAAATCCTCCCCTCTACTCATACAATACTACTGTTCCTGTATGGGCACAACCTCGGGTAAAGTGATTGGAAAAATATTGCTGCATTGTGGTTAGGTGCGTCCGTGTTAATAATACAGATATCGGTGTTTTCAAGGAGGCCCTGTACTAAGACCATCCTACCCACCCTCATTGTCTGTTTTAGTTTGGGTGATCTGGAATGGCACTGTGGATGCTACCCATATTAGGACCCCCCCTAGCATAGGCGGAGTACACTGAGCCAAACACCGGCCCACTCCTTTTTGTTTGCCAACAGTGACTGTTTTTCAGGTGTTAGGTGTGTCTCCTTCAACATCACAATGTCTACCCTACTTCTTTTCAGGTACGCATAGACCCCGTTTTGTTTGACATAAGCATTCAGTCCCTTACATTCCAGGTTAGCACTTTTATTGTTCCAGCCATAAGCATCCCATCAGTTTGGGGAGGCAACCTGCCCCCATTTCCACAGGTGCTGCTCTATTGCTGCTATGCGGGAAACCATGTGGATAAGTTCTACTGCTACCTTTCACTGACACAGGTGGACAAACCCCAAACCCTATGAACTCCCCCAACTCTCCCAACCAATAACATTTGCCCAACGTCTGGTTCCGCGTTCGGCATAACCGCTTCCCACATCGTCCCTCAGTGTTCATTCCCCGGGACGGTGTACAGCGGGTGGGCACATAAAACAAGTGCCCCCTAAAATATCCTCGGAGGAGACGTGTCAACGCTGCCATAAGTCAGGTCTTTCTTTGTGTAATTTATATTGTTGGTCATTGGTCTATTCCGCCATGTAGGTCTAGGTTAGGCGTCCCTCCTCTTTTACAAAATCAATAGGAAAGTGATAAAATGATATAGCAAACTCTTCAACCAGGCATTATACTTCCCATAAGAGCCCACTTGTCCTGGGGCTCCTATGGTAGTGCTGATGTCTCCATATGCTCGGTGGGAGGTTCCTCGTGCAACCGTCGTCCACAGTTATGACCCACTCTATTTACTTCTCCCGTGGTGTTCTCCCTTCTCTCCTTCATCTGGACCCATTTTCTCTCTGTCCATCAAAGCTTGGGCTTCGTCCAGGATGTCAAAGAGCTATGCCTGGTTCTTGTGTATGATTTTCAGTCACGATGGATAAATTAGCATGTATTTTAGGCCCGCCGCTCTGTTTCTGCCTTTGGCAGACATTAATTGCGCCCAGCTTTTCTGCACCTGAAAGGTGGCTCTCTTCAGTGCTCCTCCCTGTCTAGTGTAGGCCAATATCTTCTCACGATCTTTGTAATGCAGGACCTTTGCGATTATTGGTCTGGGAGGTGCGCCTGTAGGTGGGTGTCTTGTTAGCGCCCTCTTTGCTCTCTCTATTGTGAATCCCTGTGTAAGGTTGCCAGGCCCAATCTCCTGAAGTAGCATGTTTTCAATATATGTAGTGGGGTTCGCTGCTTCTTCTCCTTCCGGCAGCCCAACTATCTGAATTTTGTTCCTCCTGGCCCTACCCTCTGCTTCTACCACACGATTTTCAAGAAGGTGGACCTTTTTCTGCAAAACATGCACATTATCCTGCGTCTCCTTCAGCGCATCTGTATTCATCTTTGATTGGGTCTCCAAGGTGGTGGTGCACTCTGCCAGACGGCGGACATCCTGTCTCAGCAATCCTACATCTAATTACACTGCTCCAATTTGTGTTCCCAACGTGGCCTTGAGATCTGCAATTGCCTGCATAAATTGGTTATGCAATTTCATGGAGTCACAACCTGCCGACTGCAGGGGCATAGTACCACCTTTTGGGTCCTATTGCACTACTTTAGCTTAGTTTTCTATAGACGCTTGCCCTGCTTTCACTTTGGCAGACTTGGGAGGCATTTAGTCTGCAGAGCGCTTTGTCGGTGGTCCGCAATGTCTCTCTTCAGTATGTAGCTGGCAACTGAGGCGCTTCTTGTGATCTCTAACAAGAGACCCCAGTGCTTCAGGGTTTCCTGACCCTCAGTTACTCCCCGCTATCGAGCGGGTCTCCGTGGTGATATACACAGACCTCCACCCACCACTGCAGAATCTTGGTCTGCTGCCCCGACCTTTTGATCCCCTCAAGCAGTTGTCCAGGCTCCGTAGCCCAGTAGGGTCACCCCCTCTTCAAGTATTCCCAGTTCTTCTTCCCCTCCTTCTGAGTCTTGGACTGCAATCACAACCTCTCGACCGCCTCACGTAAATGACAGAGCTTTGTAGTTCAAGTTTTCTGACGCAAAAACTAATAGTGCAGGAGCTTCATCAGCCTCCTTCAACCAGAACATTCTTAGAGTGGTATGGGGCACTGTAGATTGTTATTTCCAGACCAGCCGTCCTTTGGCTTGGGGGCTATGCAGGTTGCAGCTGGAGCTATACGCTACTTATAACATGTGTTGCTGAGCACATTTCACTGATGGCAGCCCCCAGCCCTTCACTGCCACTCTAGATACTCACGCCAGGCTTCCCCACTTCACTGGTCCTTCCCCCAAAGATGTTGCCGGATTCAGTCGCTCCGTTATGATCTCCACAGGAAGGGGGGGAAGGTTATAACCTGCCCACCCACCTCCCGCTTCTTCAGAGGCCTCCCGCTGTCTCCCGGCTCCTTCCCGTCAGCGCCACCGGCAGCTGTGGCGAGCGCAGGCTTCTGTTCCACTGACTATCGGAGGGGGGGGGGGGTCTGTCCTTCCTCTGGCGCCGCACTGCCTAGATCAAGTCCGCCCAAGCGAGCCCCCGCTTCCTCAGCCGTGTCGCAGGCCTTATTAGAGGAGTATGCCTCGAGCCCCGTAACGATTATAACTTGCTCTCCTTACCGGCTTGACCTGTGGCGACCTACTCTCTCTTCGTCGGAACCGGCAAACCGCACATCACACCCCGTTGGATGCTGCAGTCAACCTTCTCACAGCGGCTCCTGGTCTTCTACCACCGCCCACTGGATGCTTTGCTGCTGTCTTGGCCAGTCGGGCTGCCCGGCGTCCCTTCTCTCTGTCCCTGCCAGGACCCACACTCCTTATCCAATGTGTCCGACCTCAGTCTTTCGGTCTACCTTAACAGCGCATACCGGCCGCCATCTTACTTCGGGCTTTGTTCTCTGTTCCGTTCTTAACACGCTGTATCTAGTGTTCCATGTAGGAGTCCAGGCTACATTTACATCTGCGTGCTCCCAAGTCTTTCCTCTTCACGATCACCTAGTTTCAGGCTAGAATGCAACTGAGGAGCACTTTGTTTCTCCAGATCATTTAGGATCAGGCAGGCGCCAGCTCCAAGGTCGACCTACTTCATGGCAGCTAGTCACCCCCCCCCACCCTCCAGATGGCTACAATTAATATACACTGAACCTATAGCTAGAGTGAAAACTGGTAAGAACATTTCGGCACCTTGGGAGCTGCGGAGAACTAAAAAGGGATGCTCATTGTCACCAAAGTTTTTTATTTTAGCGCTGGAACCACTGGCAGTGTATTTGAGGAAAGAATTTGATATGGCAGGAATCATGGTGGACAGGGTGAGACATCTTATGTCTTTGTACGCAGATGATGTGCTTTTGTACTTGTAGGAACCGGAATATAATTTGCGGCTCACCATAGAGGTACTATATTATTTTACTAAACGTTTGGGTATCCCAGTGAGTAGGGCTAAATCATGTTTTTTTCTGTTGGCAGTGATGCACATGAAATGAGTGGAAAAATGACCTGTGCTGGGTATTAGGTGGGTCACCGATTCCTTTTGGTACCTGGGTATCAATATATGGCACGATATAGAGAATACACACACACTAAATACTGTTAAGGCACTTGACGGTGTGGTAACATCCATACATTTCTGGAGTAAGCTACTACTGTCAGTGATGGGTCAAGTGGCATTGGTTAAGATGGTTATCTTACCTCCTTTATTGTAATTCTCTGTTAACGTACCGTTTGAGGTCCCTGGAGTATTTTTCAAAAAGTTGGACTCTGCGATTAGGGGGTTTCTGTGGGGCCCTGGGAGGAAAAAGATTACATTGAGGACCTTATGTATGAGATATGAGAGCGGTGGTGTGCAGCTCCCTCGGTTTGATTATACTATTTGGCGGCCCAATTGCAGTACCTGACTTGGTGGATGTCAGATGAAATGATGCTAGATATGGATTTGATGAAGCAGCTATTAGGCCGGTCGTGTTGAAAGAGGCCCTCTGGATATTGGAGATCTGTCTGCACTGCATACCCTCTCTCCTATTGCTTGGCAGGAAGATTTGGGCTAGAGTGTAAAGGTTGCTTAAAGTAGAGGACCCATAATCTCTGCATGTTCCACTGTCAGCGAGCATGAGTAGGGATAGAGGTGATCTTAAGAATATGAGGTTTACGCGAAGGCTTGGGACTCGCCAGTTGGGGAGATAATTTAAGAAATGAGGAAATAATGGGATTCCCAGAGGTGATGGAAGATTATGGGTTGCATACCGGACAATTCCTGTTGTATATGAGATTGATTAGGATCTCCAAAGAGAAATGGTTGGAAATACCGAGGAGCCAAAGGAAGATGAAACACGTGCATCGATGTATGACCTGGAGGGTGGTCGGGCGCGTGTGTCCAGGTTGTATGGTAGATTGTTGTCTGGCACGTGTGACAAGCTGCTCTGGGTAAAACAGGCATGGGAAACGGACCTGGACCAGACTATTGATGAGGAATGGGGCAGTGCATTGATAAACGTGAAACGGGTCTCTAGAAATGCCAGACAGATTAGTACAGTTAAATGTTCGGCATGGGATGTATATGACACCGCATAGAGTGGCAAGATTTAATGAGCAGACGTCTCCTAATTGTCCATGGCATGGATCTGATTTGGTAGACCTGGTACATATATTTTGGAGATGCCCGTAATTCAGAGTTTTGGGGGTTTATCAATCAGGCGCTGATGAAGGCAGGCGTGACCAGGTTTCAATGGACCCCTGAGGTACGACTTCTGGATATATAGCATCGGCCGGAAAAAGCTAAACATGTGGTGAAGTTAACATAATGGGCCTCATTACAAGTATGGGGTAGGTGGTAAAATTGGCAGTAAATCCATTACTGCCAACTTTACCACTATGCCAAATTATTATTATTATTACTCCGGGCCTGGAGTGTAGGATTTACCTCCAGAAAAATCCTAGAGGCAAATTCTCCCACTCACCGCCGATTACTGCAGCAGAAATTCTGCCATGGTAATTCCGCCAAAAAAGCTCAATTGAGTCCAATAGACTGAAAAAAATGGGGACGTACAGCACCACCGCCACTTGTAATCCGGCCGTAATTCCACCAGACCAAGTGGCGGTAACAGTAATTCAGTTGTGTGGTATTTCGGCAGCTTTACCGCCGGGATGCAGCCCAACTCATAATGTGTGTGTGTGTGTGTGTGTGTGTGTATATACACGAATATAGATTTATATTCTTTTTTTTCAGTGAAAAAACGTTGATAAAGGGAGGTTATGTTAAATTGCACTAATAAAAACCTATGAAATTCAGTGAAATAACATTGTTTAAGGGACATTATGGTAAGTAAAACCAAAAAACCCCAGTAATCCGCCAGTTATGTTAAGCTAAGCAACTGTAACTGTGCACTACTAAGACCAACACCCAGGACATCAAAGATGACATCACGGGCCACCAGGGGGCGCACAGGCAATGGCTGCCTGATTCCCGAGCTCCCGCCGAAGCCAGGTGGCAATGGGGATTGAGCCCCCCCCCGCGAAACCCCCAAGGAGAACAAAAAAGCCTGAGCGGGCAGTGAACCCCCGGGGCTCCCCCTGAGAGAAACAGCGATGTTCGGGAACCCCCGAAAGGCGGAGAACCGGAGCCGCGGCCTCCCCAGCGAAGAAGCCACGGGAGACCGGAGGAGGAGCCGTGGCCCGCTCAACATGGAGGACTGCGCGGAGGGACCGCCCCCCACCCCCGTCGTGACTGGTACCCAGCCCCCAAGTGAGTGGACCACAGAGCGGGGACACCGAACCCCCCGCGGACCAGGCCCACAACCCCCCATCGAGGCGGCGGCCTCCCTACACTTCATCCGCGCGGGCGGAGAGAGGCGCCGGAGACCCGTGCCCGGATAGGAGGAAGGCGTATTCCCCCGGACCAGGCCCCGGATAAGAAGGGGTGGTGGCACCGGGGCCGGGAATCCCCACTCGGTCACCGCGCCTGCCAGCTCTGAGAGGCGACCAGCATTTCGGCACTGGGTGAAGGGACCCTTGTGACCGCACCGCTGCACGCCCACGGGGGAGGCACCCCAATCCCCTCTTCCTTCGCTGGGGCCCGGCTCCCGACCCCGCCACCAGAGGAGGAACAGACAGCAGGAGAGTTGGCTCGGACGGGCCCCCGCCAATATCATAAACAGGACGGGACCGCGCCTCACCCCCCCGCGGCGAACAAAGCAACCTCCCCTCCCCAGAGTGCACAGAAGACGCCGAAGGCCCTGGGGCACCTGCACTGGGTGCGAGGCCCCTGCCAGAAGCCGGTGGGGCGTGTGCCCGCCCGTTAGCGATCCCCCAAGAGCCGCGAAGGACGACCGAAGCGAGAGGGGGTGGTCCCTGTTTGTCCCCCCTCCCCCTGAGGGTTACTACCACCAACACAGCACCGGCAGGCCTACGAGGTGATCCCGTGACCCCCACAGAACCGAGGCATACCCTACGGCGAGCCCGGGGGGTAACCAGATGAACTGGCAAAAGAATCTACAAAAATATCGTTACCAAGAGGCAGGACCCCACGATAACGGCCCGTCCCACGACAGAGAAATGGCCCATTTGGAAGCCTCGGCACCCTCAACGGCGGCAATGGAGAGGGGCTTCGCCTCAATTCTACAAGCGATAAGCGACATGCGCTCCGACATTGCCCAAAAATTCGAAAAAATGGATCAAAGGGTTGACAAAGTCGAGGACAGGCTCCTTCAGATTGAAACCAACCAATCGTCATCAGCAACCCTAGAGGTAGAGGCAAATATGAGGCTATCTGCCCTTGAGAAGAGGGAGGAGGAGAGGTTGAGACAAATGGACGATTTTGAAAACAGGGAACGGAGAAACAACCTTAGATTTTTCGGGGTCCCGAGGCGGAGGGCGAGACGGAGAGAGAGGTCACTCGAGTGGTGCGAGACATTATTGCCCTCCTCTTTGAAGAAGAGATGACTACTGAACTCACTTTTGATCAGGTGCACAGAGCAGGAGGACAGGCAGGGGGCACCCGGTCTATTCTGGTCCGTTTCCACTACTACTCGGAAAAGACACGGGTGCTGGAGGCCGCCAGGAAAGCTCAGGTGATTACATACAACAATTCCCAAGTCTCCATTTTTCAGGACCTCTCCGCATACACACTGGCCAAATGTAGGATGTGCCGCCCCCTCACTCATCTGCTGAAAGAGAAGGGGGTACGATACAGATGGGGCTACCCCTTCTCCCTAGCCTTCGAATACCTGGGCCAGCGGACGATGTTGATCACAGAGGAGGACATCAAGGAAGCCCATCCAGGACTATGTGACGGAACCGACCCCCCGAAGAGGACCAACTGGGCCGGTTCAGGGAGGAGCAAACGGCCCGGGCCCGTCAGGTGGAAGAAGAAAACTAGCGCAAGGAAATTTAGAAAAATGAACACGCCTTCTCCGGCGAAGGAAGGAGAGCAGAACAACTCTGAGGGATGAGCACCTAGGGGACCCAACCAGCAAAGGTGTGAGAATAAGGAACACGGAGACGACCGGAGTGACTTGACCACTTGCAGGTCGGAATCTGAAGAATTGGAGGTTAAGCCGGAACTAGAGTCCTCTTGAAAAGCAAGTAAAGCGAGGGCGACCGAGGGGACGAAAGCTGGGGGGAGGAGGGGGTTCACAAAAACGAGCTTAGCAATGAACGCCTGGCCGGGGAGGGCAGGCTGGTGGTCCGGCTAAAATGCCAGAAAAGGCAATACTAACTGGCTGGACGCCGGGGAGGGAGTGTGGGGGCACACAAATTGGGGGTTGTTTGTTTGGGGGGCAGTTGGGGCAACGTTTTAAAAGTGTCCAAACGGTGAGACAATGGGAGCGAGAAGGGAGTAACGATGCAATGCTGTTGACCAATAGAGAGGGAAACATAGATTATGGCTGATGGCCGGCCGGCCCTGGGTGTGGGTGCCCTGAATGTGCGGGGGCTGAACACCCCCACGAAGAGGTCCCTGATTTGTAGGGAATTCAGGAGGGCGAAACGAGACCTGCTTTTCTTGCAAGAGACACACTGGGCGAGGGGGAAAGAACCTAAAATGCGAGGGGGAGGGAAATCGAAGAGGTCTCCCACGCATCCCATAAGGTAAAGAAAAGAGGGGTGGCCATACTGGTAGCAAGGGACGCAGGCTTCGAGAAAGAGGCCATCTTGAAAGACCCCGAGGGCCGATACCTGTTTGTACGGGGCTCCCTACAGGGCTCCCCCCTAACCCTGGCAGTAGTGTATGGCCCGAACGAAAAACTGTTTGTACAAGGCCCGTTGGTGGTGGGGGGGATTACAATATGGTTCTAGACCCAACCAAAGACAGAAAGCGGGTAGGCCCCAAAAACCTCAGGCTCGCAGATGAAGCCATGGCGCGAAACTTTCAGAGGGTCAATGAGGATCTGGGCCTGGTGGATACAATCCCGACCCCCAGAACAGATGTTCCCTCCTTTACTTACTACTCGACCTTCCACAACTCATTCTCTAGGATAGATTACATCTTTGTGGACGAGATCCTCCGTCCGTATGTCGCAGGCTACAGGATAGACCCTGTCCCTTGGTCAGACCACGACATGGTCCAAGTTACCTTAGCGGTGGGTTGGTGTAGAGAACGCAGAGGACACTGGAAATGTAATGATACCCTATTAAGAGACGAGGTTCACGCCCAGGATGTCTTGGAAGCCATAACAGAGTTCTTTGAGCTTAATGATAACGGGGAGGTGGACACGCACACGCTTTGGGACGCCTTCAAGGCAACCTTACGAGGAGTCCTGATAAAAATAGGGGCTCGGAAGAAAAGGGAGAGAGAGGCCCAGAAGAAAGCCCAGCGAGAACAAAATAGCCCGTCTCCAGCCGGGGGGCTCCCCGGATCAGGCCCTGGAGCGCGACCGAGTGGCCGCACTGGAGGACTACAGGCTCCAGCTAAAAGACCTACTCCTACACAAAACGGAGAGGAGTCTCCAAATGGTCAAACAAAAATATTATGATAAAGGGGACAAAGCGGATAGGATCCTAGCCTGGAAGTTGAGGGAGGTCCAGAGAAGTAGAAGGGTGAAGGAGGTAAGGGACACCCAGGGGTCCCTTGGCTGCGACTCTCCCCATATTGGAGAGGCCTTTCGCCAATGCTACAAGACACTCTATTTGTCAGAATATGACGGAGATGATACCCAGATAGAAGACTTCCTGAACTCCATACAGATCCCATCCCTACCGAGGGAAATGGCAGAGGGGTTGGAGGGCCCGGTGACCGAGGATGAGGACAAGGTGATTAGTGGGATGAAGGTGGGAACTTTCCCCGGGGAAGACGGCTTTACTGTTTATTTTTACAAAAGATTTCGCTGCTCCCTGCCCCCGTACCTAGTGAGAGTTTTCAACGCCGTGCTGGAGGGGGGAAATCCTCCCCGAGTCCATGATGGGGGCCATAATAGCAGTTTTGCCCAAGGAAGGGAAGGATCCCGCAGAATGTTCCTCCTACCACCCCATATCGCTGTTAAACATTTATGTTAAGATCCTGGCCAAGGTAGTGGGGAGGCGGATGGAGGGGATAATGCAGAAGCTAGTCCATGGGGACCAGGTGGGCTTCATAAGCGAAGGCAAGGGTCAGATAATATTTGCAAAACAATAGACCTGTTTCACTTTGCTCAAACATCGGAGCTCGATGCATGTGTCCTCTCCCTAGACTCGGAGAAAGCCTTCGATAGGGTCGAGTGGAGATATATGGAACTCCTCCTCCAAAGAATGGGCTTTGGGACTCACATTATGAGTTGGGTAACTGCCCTCTACAGAGCCCCATGGCAAGGGTGTAGGTGAATGGGAAGCTGTCCGAACCATTCCCCCTCTCCCGAGGGACAAGGCAGGGCTGCCCACTCTCCCCCCTGATATATGTCCTTACGATGGAGGCATTAGCCATAGCGATCAGAGCTCACCCGGACATCAAGGGAATTAGAAGGGGCGAGGTTGAATTCAAGCTGTCCCTGTTTGCGGATGATATTTTAGCCTATCTGTAGACCCTGGCTCCTCGCTCCCCCCCTTACTGACTCTGGTGGCTGCGTTTGGGCGCTTCTCGGGCCTTAAAATTAACACTGCAAAATCTGTCTTGCTCCCAATGAGAACAATGGACCCAGAACTAGACCCCCTGGACAGGTTTCATGGGATTACAGTGGGGAAGGTCGCTATACGGTACCTGGGGGTCCTTCTCACCAGAGACATATCGCAATTGGGCACCACTAACTATGACCCCATAATGGTAGAGATCACATCTGATCTGAGGAGATGGGGTAAGATGATCCTCTCATGGTATGGCCGGATGACTGCAGTAAAGATGAACATATTACCTCGGCTTCTGTACCTTTTCACAGCTCTCCCAACCACCGTCCCAGCACAGACTTTTAGAGATCTACAAAATGCAGTACAAGACTTTTTATGGCAGGGGAAAACCCTAAGGACCGGGAGGGACACCCTGACTTTACTGAGGGAGGTGGGGGGATTTGGGTTGCCGGATTTTCACCTTATTTCTGCGCCACCCAACTGCGCGTCCTCCTAGAAAGAAGGACTGGGAACGTATTGGTCATACTTAGAAGATATGGAGCCCACCCTCTAAAGTTGCGTGACCTCTTATGGGCCCCAAGCAAGACTATCCCGAAACACCTAAAAACCCACCTGACCCTGGGAGTTCTCTGGGACATCTGGAAAGAGGGCCCCCGGACTGCATACCTTACCACATGGTCATCCCCGATGACTTCTCTCTGGGGCCACCCCCTCAACTTGGGTAGTAAAGGGTTCCGGCACTCCCAAAACTGGTCAGATATGGGAATGAATGGGCTGGGCAGATGTTCAGAGAGGGCGAACTCCTATCCTATGAGGACTGAGGGACGGTCTCGGACGAGGGTCTCTTTCCATTTTCGAATACCTCCGCCTAAAGGGCATCCTCTGCGAGCAGTCATGGGGTCCAAACCTGAGGAGACAGTTAACCCCTTCGAGAAGCTCCTCGACTCGGCGACCTTCGAGAAAGGGTGCGGTATCTAGTATGTATACAATTTTAAATACTTATAACCTTCAGGGTAGGAGGAGCTTCCGCACATTCTGGAATGATCTGGCGGGAGAAGAGATCTCAGAGGACGCCTGGGCTAGAATATTCAAAATAGCATTTCATGGGAACTTATTCACCTCAGACATGGAGCATAATTTTAAGATCTTACAGGGGTGGCACAGGGACCCGGCAAGACTGTCAAAGATGTTCACGGGGGTGTCACCAAGGTGCCCGAGGGGATGCGGTCAGACAGACTCCTGAGGCCACATGTGGTGGCACTGCCCGAAAGTACAGGCCTACTGGGGGTCGGTGAGGGGCTGGATAGCGGAAGTAACAGAAGAACGTTTACCACTTAATCGCCTAACGATGTTACTGGGTCTGCCCCCGGAGGAAACGGAACTACACCGATATCCAAGGATGTGAGAAACCATGCTGAGAGCGGTAGAGTAGCTCTCGCTCAGAAACGGAAGAGCCCGGAAACCCCCTCAAAGGAAGATTGGCTGAAAAAGGTGAAAAAACATGTTTTTGATGGACAAACTGACTGCTATGGTGAACAATGATACTAGTTCATTCCTCACGAACTGGTATGGAGTGCAACAATCTTGGGGTTGGAACGTTCACTGAATCCGAGGTATAGATCCCGACTCGAGCGGGGCGGAATTAGTCCCGAGATGCATGACAATCGACCTGGGGACCCACGACCCGGGGAATGGCGGCGCTAAGTCAGTCGGCGACACGGTCACTAATCGCATCATCTCCGAGGCACAGGATACGGAGAGAACATTAGGAGCCTCCCTAGACGAATGCACTGATCTGGACACAGGGTAGGGGGGTGGGCTGGGTTTGGGGTGGGAGGATGGAGGGGGGTCAGGGTAAGGGGTCACAGATTTTTTTAACGATTGTTTGTTTTATTAAAAAATGCTAATAAAAACCAAAGATAAAAAAAAAAAAAGATGACATCACACATGTCATTGATGGGCCGGACCCGAACGGAATTGTGAATGCTGGCAATGCCACACCTGGTTAGAATTGTGTCGGACCCGGACGGAATTATGAATGTTAGCAATGCCACAACTAGTTAGAACTGTGAACATTAGCCTGCATCACATCTACATAGGACTCTGAATGTTGAGTAGTTCAACATTTAGAGAGAATTGTGAACATTCGGCCTGCGCCGGACCCAGACAGAATTGGACATGATAGCGAGCGCCCACATTTGATTAGAATTGTGAACATTAGCTTGCGTCGGACCTAGATGGGCTTGTGAATGTTGACAAGTGCCACACTTGGTTAGAATTGGGAACGTTGGCCTGCATCACATCTAGATAGGGTTGTGAATGTTGGCAATGCCACACCTAGATAGAATTGTGAATTTTAGCCTGCATCACATCTAAACAGGATGGCAAAATGCTGGCACGTGAAGATAGAACAACAAATATTATCAGTCACTTCAACCTAGAAATTGCTCCTGCTGCATTGGCTCATAAACCTACACAAACGCTCCCATCCCATATCATTACGCGTGTACTCTACTCTACACCATCACACATTTAGAATGCAGCTATACCCCTGATCAATTCAGCTTAGCCGTTCACATACAAACATTACCCCATGAACACTTCACCACTCTAATATAATGCAGCTATCCCATGACATTCCGGCCTAGCTGCTCACATAAGCGCCCTACAGGCCTAACACAGCCAGAACCCAGTCGGGTGTCCACCCACCAGACTACACACATTCAACTGATATCTTCTCCACCTAACGCTAGGATGCAGCTACCATCTGGCAACTACATCAGCTGCACGCATAACTGGTGCACCCACACACACCCTACAACACTTTCTCCAATGACCTGGACTGCGGTCCCCAAGGGCGTTCAACCTACTAGCGCTTTGAGGTCATACCAATGATATATAGAGCGCTATATAAATGCCAAGTAACATAACATACACATAATAGGTTCACACTGACTGGAAAACTACTTCAGCTTGAGGTGAAGATAAAAGGCAAAAAACGTAAACTATTTACTTTGTGCAAAGAAGAATTCTTTCATTCTCTGGTTACTATCTGGTTTAGTCTATGTGACTCTAAAAGCTAATGCAATGTACTATGTCAACATATTACTAATTTTACATTAGTTTAATAAATGTATCATAACTTGTATCTTTTTTGTGATTTGATAACTAACTACTTTAGTAATTACCAGCAGCATTAGAAACTTAAAGGAGGGGTGCACTCCAGGTTTTTATTAGTGTAAACTATGGCTACACCCAAAAAATACAACATGTTACAATTCATTTTGAAATGCAAAATGAGCAACTTAATGTGTTCTGCTTTTCAAACTCTGGCAGGCATCCAATTTGCAATATGTGTTGGTTTTATTCAATGTTCTGGCAGGAATAATCAAACACTAGACTACTCAAACGTGCTAGAGGGAACATGTTTGTTTACTGCTGTCAAAGCAGTGAATTCTAAACACAAACACTGTGGTGTTATAACTTTCATAGACAGGCATGTTGCAATTCAGTCTTATGAAAGTTATAATACCACCAGCAAACACGTCCTGTTTAGCTGATTCGAAGTAGAAATTCTGCGATGCAGGACATGTTTGCTGTGTCTCTATCACTACCCTAATTCTTTAACGGATACTTGGGTTGGTGGGTTGAGTGGACCCGTGATGTCAAAGTACACTAGCCAAGTGAAAAGGTTTGCTCAAAACCCAGAGGCCATTTTGTGAAAAATGGGTTAATATTTGGGTTGGCTTTCTTGCATTTGGCAAACTTTGCATTTACCTTTTGAGGACTTCAGAAACAAATCAACAACAGACCTATGGGTTCAATTTTACTTACCATCTGGCACATAGCCTCTAATTCTAACAGTTAACTAAGTATGCAACATCACATGCTTAGTGCATGCCAAAGCACCGCCACTTAAAACTCAGGATGTGCTTAATGTGGAAAGGTACTAACCTGCTCATGCATTATTTCCGAAAGTTCTCGCACCATCTCTCTATAGTTGGCTTTCATGTCTTCTTGATACTCTAATTGATCTTCTTTTATGAGCCTTTCATTGATTCCCAACGCTTGACCGCACGCTTCCACAAAATGCCTAAATAAGTCAAACAAAAGCAACATGAAAAAAGGAAGTACAGTAACCTGTAATTGCACACCACGACAGCCCCATTCCTGACAATGTCTACCTCTACCGTTGGAAAGAGATAATAGATCAACATCTAAACAATAGCCTAAATAGGGCCAAAAGCCTATAAAGACCACATCATGTCCTCATGGTATCTGACCTGCAACTGGAATATGAAACAGCAGTTTCTTTTCCATCTGCCACTGAGACAAGGGGCCACACTAATTCTCTGAGAATATTTCTATTAAAGATAAACTTGTTAACTTAAATTTAATCTTGATTGACTTGCATGAAGCAGTGATTTTCAATTTGTCTTCCCAGTTCATCCTGCATCAAGGGTTTCTGATCGTGATTGATGTGGCTTATTTAGACAACTATTTTTGGTTTTATGTGTTTTTTTAGTGCTGTCTTTGACATACATAAGGGTCGTTGTTCAACTTGCTTGGTGTTTTTTCCGAGTCCTCCTTTGAGACAGCAAGCAATTTCTAGAGTTTTATTTTTAGAATTTGTGACATACCCCTTTGTTGCCAACAAATATGTAAAAGACGCCCCAGAAGAGGTGACGCTAACTTGGATTGATTGCACAGCTGCATTCTCGGAATCTAATGGCGAACGGAAGCTCTGCTTAAATTCTTGGACATTGACACTCTTAAATGTGTGCTGCTGTTTGGATTTTTTCCTCTTCTTTTTTGACAAAGCATAGGCATGGACCAGGGAGTCAGTAATAGGGCGTGCATTTTCCCTTTTAAAGAATATTGGCTCTCAAGTTTAAGCAAAAATTTACACTCTGATTACTAAAACTATTTGGATTTTTAGTCGTAGAAATCATTGGTTCAAATTTATTTATTTTTCAGCTTTAAAATGAAATGTATATGTCCATAGCTTTTGAGTTTATGAGTAAAAAGGAGATAAACATGTTACCGCATGAGGAAAAATGGGCAGAACATTTTTTAAAGTCAAATGGAGAAAAAGGAGAGGGGAATTCAACTGTCTTCATGAACTCAAATTGGAAAAATAGTGCGAGTCTGAAACCCCTGCTGGGCCAAGATGAGTAAAAGATCCAGCACATAGGAGGTAGGACAGATCAAAAGGGCCCATACCTCACTCGCAGCACGAACCCAAAAACATACACCACATGCAGCCATAGTGGGATTTAGAGGCAGGCCTCTTGGCAGAAATTATAAATTACTCACCATAGCGACTAACGTACTCCTAGTCCATAGTCCCCTTTCCTCCATACTGCATGGCCGTCCCTCACTAGGGACGTGAGACAGAACCTTTTTCACCAGACAAAACCTTCTTCCCCTTTAAATTTAGAGGCGCGGCCCTGGGAGGGTATCCCTACAAAATATCTCCACCAAAAATATTGCCGTACATATGGCCGTTTGTCTCGCCATAGGCAGTATTTTTGGGGAGGATATTTTGTGGGAGCGGGGGTTACGGGGGTGTCCCCCGCACATTTTAAAATAATGCGGGGGTGTCCTCCGCACGGTCAATGGGTCAATATCGCCTCAAAAATATGGCAATATTTTTGTATCACAATATTTTTTGCGGGGATATTAACACATGGAACGCCTGGGAGCATGCTCTACCCTGACTCCACCCACTGGCACCACTCCACAGTCCCAATTGACGCGTCGACAATATTAACATTGCCTAATGACACCAGTTTTATTAGGGGGGAGGATGGTGGGACGTATGGAGGAAAGGGGACTATGGACTAGGAGTATGTTAGTCACTACAGTGAGTAACATATAATTACTCCTACGTCCCATCCCATTTCCTACATACTGCATGGGCCATTACAACTGAATGTAGCCCCATGGTGGAGAGGTGACCCTCCTTAGGAAAACAAGTTCTGCAGAACCGCCTGTTCGAAAGCCGAGCCGGCATCCAAACAGTAGTGCTTGCAGAAGGCCGATAGGGTGGCACAGGTGGCCGCCCTGCTGATGACCTGCCACGGGACCGGTCTCTGGAAGGCGAACGCCATGCCCTTGGCTCTGACAGCATGGGCATGCATGTTCGCTGAAAGTGGTTTGTGCTCCCCCTCATAAGCCTCCTTGATGGTCGAAACCATCCACCTTGCTATAGAGGCCTTGGACGCCTGATAACCCGGCCTTGACCCCCCAAAGGTGACAAAAAGAGCGTCTGACATCCAGACAGTGCAAGACGCTTTGAGCATCGTCCTTAGGATTCGCAAAGAAAGTAGGTAACACTATCTCCTCATTCAGATGGAAAGAAGAGACTACTTCAGGTAGAAACGCAGGGTGCGTTCTCAGGACCACCTGATCTCTGTGAAAAGTGGTGTAGCGTTTCTGAGGCCACCAGTGCCTGGATTTCGCTAACCCTACGTGCAGACGTAAGAGCCACTAAAAGCGCTGTTTTAATGGTTACAAGCTTGATGTCCGCGGACGCCATTGGCTCGAAAGGTTTGTGCACCAGGACGCCCAGCACTACGTTGAGGTCCCACACAGGGTGCGGTTTCTTGATTGGTGGGTAGAGCCTGGTGAGGCCTGTCAGATGTCGCTTAACCACCGGGTTGGAGGAAGAGAAGAACTCCTCCTCAGAGTTCCTGTAGGCTCCTATTGGCTGCCAGGTAGGTGCAGCGGTTTATAGTCATAATGTCGAAAAAAAAATGTAGACAAACAAAAATGTCGAAAAAAAATGTCGAAAACAATAATTTCGACATCCTATACATATAATGTAAAGTCATTTTTTAGAAAAAAAAATGTCGACAAAAAAATGTCAATTAGAACTATCAACACCTCACCCAACACCCACCTGCCACCCCCCACCACCCTCTCACCCCTCATACTCAACACATTCTAATTATATATTTATTTATTTTTTCAATAAATAATTAAACAAAAAGAGTATCATTTACTATGGGGGGGTCCCCCCAACCCCCCTCACCCAACACCCCCCCTGCCACCCCCCCACACACCCCCACTACCCTCTCACCCCTCATTCTCAACACATAGTAATTATATGAGAATGCATTACTTACCGTAAAAGCATTTCTGATGGTTGTATCTGCTTAGATTCACATGCTGTGCATAGGTCCGACATCCAGTGGTCACTGCGGAGTATTGCATTTTGTTTTTCGTAGTCGAAAAGGGGACGTCGACTAGGCGTGTCTGAAACACTATCCCTATAGTGACGTGCGTTGTACCCACAATCCCTCACGCGTCGAGGTCCCTCTGTTTGTATTTTTTCTGCCCTGAGGGAGCCTTCTAGACGTGAGTGAGTACAGAAAGAGAGAGAGATATATAAAGGAAGTCTATGTTCCTTCCATCCGAGCGGGGAGGAAGGGTGGGCGCATGTGAATCTAAGCAGATACAACCATCAGAAATGCTTTTACGGTAAGTAATGCATTCTCTTCTGATGTTTGTTAATCTGCTTAGAATCACATGCTGTGCATAGACTAGCGAGCAGTACCCGGAGTTGGCGGTGGGTTATGAGAAGGAACAGTAGAGAAAAGGTGTCGTAATACTGCCTGTCCCACCTGGGAGTCAGATCTAGAGTGTGTATCTAGACAGTAGTGTTTTGTAAAGGTGTGCACAGAACTCCAGGTAGCCGCTTTGCAGATGGACTCAAGGGGAACATTTGCAATGAATGCTATGGATGCCCCCGTGCCTCGAGTAGAGTGTGCTCTTGGCTTAAAGGGTAGTTCTCTCTTAGCAAGAGTATAGCAGAGAGTGATGCATTGAACAATCCATCTAGAAATAGTGGATTTTGAAACCGCATCTCCTTCTCTTCCTGCTGCCACCGAGACGAAGAACTGATTAGTCTTCCTCAATGGTCTGGTTCTTTCCATGTAGAACATGACCGCCCTGCGTACATCAAGTGTGTGCAGAGTCCTTTCTCCCAAATTGGAAGGATTTTGAAAGAACGTTGGTAGTTCTATAGACTGGTTTACGTGGAATTTAGAAATAAATTTCGGAGCAAACCTAGGGTGAGTGCGTAGAACCACTTTATCTTTGTGAACTGTAACAAAGGGGTCTAGAATAGAAAGAGCCTGAAGTTCACTTACTCTCCTGATGGAGGTGATAGCTATTAAAAAAGCAGTCTTAAGAGTAAGGTGTTTAAGGGATGCTTTGTGCATGGGTTCGAATGGAGAGCCCATGAGTCTGGTAAGTACCACATTAAGGTCCCATCCGGGAGCAGGGTCAGCTATCGGGGGGTGTATTCTCTTTACTCCCTCCATGAATGTCTTTATAACTGGGATCTTCCACCACGACACTTTGAGTTGGGAGGTGGTGTATGCAGAAAGTGCCGCTAGGTGGACTTTAATGGAGTTAAACACTAGGCCTGAATCCAAGAGATGGGTCAGGTATAGTACCACATGTGTGGGAGAGCAGTCAATAGGGTTGATGCTTTTACTCCTGCACCAGATGACAAATCTCTTCCACTTGCTAGAATAGCAGTGGCGAGTGTTCGGTTTTCTGGCTTCCCTGAGGATGTCCATGCATCTTTGCGGGAGTTGTAGATGTCCGAACTCTATGATTTCAGGAGCCAAGCTGCTAAATTCATGTTCTGGGGGCATGGGTGCAGAGTCCTGCCCTTGTTCTGAGATAGCATGTTGTACGGGCAGGGGAGTTTTACTGGGGGAGATAGAGACATCTCCATCAAGTGAGCGAACCATGGCTGTCGGGCCCACATTGGGGCCACCAGTATCATGGTCACTTGTTCCTGGTGCATCTTGTGCACCACCTTGTTGAGAAGGGGAGTCGGGGGAAAAGCGTAAACAAATTTCCCTGACCATTGCATCGATAGACCGTTCCCCTTGGATTGGTTCTGGGGGTACCTGGAGGCGTAACTTAGGCATTGAGAGTTCTCCAGGGTTGCGAACAGGTCTATTTCTGGGAATCCCCATTGTGTGAAGACGTCGAAGATGATGTCTTCGTGTAGACGCCATTCGTACTCTTCGGGCAGAGGGAAATCTCTGCTGAGTCTGTCTGCCAGCAGATTGAGTTCCCCGGGTACATGTAGTGACAGTAGGAACATGTCCTGTTTGAGAGCCCACTTCCATATATTCTGAGACAGTTTGGACAAGCCTGGAGAGTGGGTGCCCCCCTGCTTGTTGATGTAGTACATGGCTGTAGTGCTGTCCGTAAGGACCATTACTGTCTTGCCTTGTAGGTGTTTTTGGAAGGCTTTTAGCGCCTTGAATACTGCTAGTAGCTCCAGTAGATTGATGTGTTTGGATGCTACGTTCGGAGTCCACACTCCGTGAGCAGTCTGATGGGATAGGTGAGCACCCCATCCTGTGAGGGATGCGTCTGTGGTTAGAGTGGCTTCCGCCGCGGGTGTGGCAAAGGGTTTTCCTTTTTCCATGTTCCCCTTTGTCCACCACTGTAGCGAGAGAACCAAGGCCTGCGAGACCACCACTAGATCCTCCCATTGTCCGCTGGCCTGACACCACTGGCTGTTGAGCCACTCTTGCATTGGGCGCATGCGCAGGCGCGCGTGAGGTACCAAATAAATACACGACGCCATCATTCCTAGCAAGCGCATTGCTTTGCGTACCGTCACCTCTCGGCCGGTCACATATTGGGGGATCTGAAACAGCATGTTTTGGACCCTCTCTTTGGAGGGGAAGACGAGGCCGTCCCTTGTTTGAATTAGAGCCCCTAGGAATTGTTTGATTTGACTGGGGTCTAGAGTGGACTTCTTTTCGTTGATGGAGAAGCCCAGTTGGAACAAAAGGTCTACCGTCTTTTGGGTATTGGAGAAACATGTTTCGTAAGAGTCCCCTGTTATGAGCCAGTCGTCGAGGTAAGGGTAAACTGGGATGGACAACCTGCGCAGGTGGGCCGCAGCCACTGCCAGTACCTTTGTGAATACCCTTGGTGCTGAAGCTATACCGAAGGGTAGCACCTTGAACTGGTAGTGTTTGCCCTCTATCATGAACCTTAGGTATTTTCTGTGCGCTGGCAACATTGAAATATGAAAGTATGCATCTTTCATGTCCAATGTTGTCATGTAATCTCCCTGCGAAAGCAGCGGGATCACCTCCTGTAAGGTCACCATACGAAACTTTTGGGGTTTGATAAACTTGTTCGCTGGGCGCAGATCTAATACAGGGCGCATGGTTAGATCCTTTTTGGGTACAAGGAAGTACACTGAATAAATACCTTCCGTTACCTGAGATAGAGGCACGACCTCTATGGCTCCTTTTTCCAGCAGTTGTTGTACTTCTTGAAGAAGGATGGCAAGATGTTCCGGCGTCAACCGTCGTCCCCTCGGGGGTTTGTAGGATGGGGAACTGTTGAATTCGATACAGTATCCGTGGGCTACGGTGGAAAGTACCCAACGGTCTGACGTTATCTCCTCCCATGCAGGAAGAAAGGATGTTATCCGGCCCCCGACCGGTGTTGCATGGGAGGGGACGCGAATCTTCGCGTCACTTGGAGTTGTTGGGGGCTTGGGAGCCTCTGGGGGTGGATCCCCGACCTCTCCCTTTGCCCCGGCGTTGGCCTCTTTGGCTGTACTGCCCACTATTGGCTTGGTAATTGGTGGCAGGGTATTGCTGATGCTGACCTTGTTGTTGTTGCCGTTGGCCACGAAAAAAGCGCTTGTTGCCATAGCCGCGTCTGGTAGTGGGCTTAGAGATCTGGTCAAGAGTCTTGATAGTGTCGAACTCTTTTTTGGCCATCTCTAGGGCTTCATCTACCGCTTTTCCGAAGAGGTTAGCGTCCTCGACAGGTTTATTTATTAAAGACGCCTGTGTCTCCGGTTTAAAGCCTGAGTTGCGCAGCCATACATGGCGCTTTAGGAGTATTCCTTGTACCAGGGAACGTCCTGCTGTTTCTGCCGCGTCCAGAGAGTTTTTTACAATGCTCTGGTTCACTTGTGTTCCTTCGCCAATAGTCGACAGTAGGCGTGTACGTAAAGGCTCCGGTGCTTCCTCTGCGTCTTTGCGCAGTTTGGTCCACTGCGCGTCTGCGTAGCTCGCAAGCAAGGAATTGTTGTTGGCAATTCTTGCTGAGAAGGCAGCCGAGGAAGTAACTCTTTTTGCAAGGGCATATAGCCTCTTGCCCTCCTTGTCAGGGGGTGCCTCACTGGTGGAAAGTGGTACCCCTGCCCTCTTTCTAGTATTAGATACAACTAGGGAGTCCGGTATGGAATGTCCTCTAATGTAGAGCGGGTCTGAGGGTGAAGGAGCGAAAAGTTTCTCAATCCGTGGATTGACCCCTCTGATCAAAGCGGGAGTGGACAGCGACGGGGTGATCCTCCTTTTAACTGAAGCGAGGAGAGGAATGGTCTGGCTGACCGGGGGTTTTTCTTTAATGACTCTTTCTACAAAGTCTAATTCTGGAGAGAGTTCTCCCGTGTCCAGTTCGAAATGCGCTGCTGCTCTGCGCAACAGTGCATTGAAAGTAGGCTGATCGTCTATTGGAGACGTGTTCCTAACTGGAGAATTATCCGGAGGAGTTAGATTTAGGGCATCAGTGTCGGAACACACTGATGGTGATTGCCAGGGGTGCGAAGGTCCTTCTCCTGGGCTAATCCCGAAGCCTTCTTCTATAATGTCTGTTCTGTCTTCTAGACATTCCTCCTGGTTCTGTCCTTCGTTGTCCATGAAATCATCTGCTTCTTCGAAGTATTGTTCCTCCCCAGTGAGGTCATATACGTCTTGGAAGTCTGAGGCTGTGTCCAGCAGGGGATCGACCAGCCTCGGTTTTTTGGCTCTGGGGTCGTCTTGAGGCCCTTCTCTAGTTCTTCTGAGAGTTAGAGGGGCTTGGGTACTCATAAACTTTTCCATCCTCTCCATACAGAGGTGGAGTCTCTCCATAGTTTCATGGGGTACCCCAGAGCGGTCTAGCGGGGGAAAACTCGAGTTGTCTACCTCGAAATGGCTCGACCTCTCCCAAAGCGTCGAGGAAAGTGTCCCGTCGCCCTCCTCAAAACCCTCAGGTGTGTAGGGAGACTCCCTGACTGAAGGGGGTAATCCCTGCTTTCCTTCGGGTGTTTTCGGCGTATCCTTTGATTTATGCGTAACGCTCGACGAAATTTTCGGCGTACGCTTTTGGGCGTCGGCTACAACGATCCTGGCTAAGCTATCGGCGACATTCTTGTCGGCGGAAGCTTGAGTTTTCGACGCTATGGGTATCGAGCGGTGTACGGCGGTATGCGCCTTCTGTTGATGCGCACCGGCCGGTGGTTTGGTGGTGGCGCCCTTGTTTGCCGAAAGCCCAGTCGCAGGTCGCGGCTGCGGTTGCGAGAGGGGCTTCGAACCCGAACGGTCCGAGGAGGCCGCCGGTGGAACCTGCGTCTCCTTGGGCGCCGAAGCTCTCTTCGACTTAGACGAAGAAGAGCCATGGGTTGTGTGCTTATCTTTATGTGAATCTTTGTGTGCGTCAGTGTCGCCGGGGTGTTCATCCCCATAAGCAGGGCGTGAGCCGAGCCCGTCGGGGCCGGGGACAGACGACGAAGCGCGTAAGCGCTCCTTAGAGGGGGTTTCGACTTCCGTGGCGGAAGTCGTGTCATCGCGTTCCTCGTCACTGTCGGTGGTAGCAGCGGCGGGTGAACCTTCGGCCTTCGACATCGCGTAGGCCGCCCACCTTTTAACCCTACGGTCTTTTAGAGTTTTAGGCTTCAGAAGCCGACAAGCCGCGCACCCTTCCTCTTTGTGATCGAGGGGCAAGCAGCGGTTACACCGTGAGTGCTTGTCCTTCCAAGTGAATTTGCCTTTACAAAGTGGGCAAAACCTAAATGGTGTCCTCTCCATAGCAGAGGCAATAAATCGCGATAAACACCCCCAGGGAAAGGAAGGGGAAAGTGAAAGGCATTCTCAGAAAGACCCAGAGATGTCCCACGACCCCACTCTCCCTACTGTAAGTGGCCAGCGAGGCCAGGCCACGTGTTCGGCAGCGCTGAAGATTTCCTCCGCTCGACCCTCCGTCGACGATTTTGCTCGGCGGAGAACAGCTACACTGCGTCGAGGGAGTGCTGTATTAATCTTCGTAGAAGAAACGACCAAAGGTCGAGGGTTGCAATGTCTCTCGAGGAGCTCCGCGTGAAGGCGACCAGAAGCTGGGCGGAAAAAAACAATCTGAGGGACCTCGACGCGTGAGGGATTGTGGGTACAACGCACGTCACTATAGGGATAGTGTTTCAGACACGCCTAGTCGACGTCCCCTTTTCGACTACGAAAAACAAAATGCAATACTCCGCAGTGACCACTGGATGTCGGACCTATGCACAGCATGTGATTCTAAGCAGATTAACAAACATCAGAAATTTATTTATTCAATAATTAAATAAATAAAAAAGAGTATCATTTACTATGGGGGTGTCCCCCCCAACCCCCCTCACCCAACACCCCCAGCCACCCCCCAAACCCCCCACCACCCTCTCACCCCTCATACTCAACACATTTTAGTTATATATTCATGTATTTATCTATTTATACAATAAATAGAAAATTTCGAAAAAATATCGAAAAAATGTCGACATTATTGTTTGTCGACATTATTTTTTTCGACATTTATTTTTCGAAATTTTGACTGTCGACATTTTTACTGTCGAAATTATGACTGCCCACCAGGTGCAGCATGTGTCTATTTGCACCCTGAGTGCACGAGGTGCGCAGAGAATGATAGCATGTCTTCCAATGTGCAAGTAAGGGGGTTGATCTAGTTAGAGACAGCCCAGTGACAGAACCTAGTCCATTTACTTTTGTACTGGCTCGTAGTAGCCTGGCTCCTAGCGCCCTGAATAATGTCTAGGTTAGCCTGTGACAAGCTCAGATGTTTTAGTGTGACCTGCTCAGGAACCACACAGCAAGGGCTAACTTCTGCAGAGCAGGGTGGATGACCCTGCTCCCATGCTTCAAGAGAAGGTGAGCTGGGCCAAAGGCAGGTGAATGGGCGGCCTGGCTGAGCAGCTCCGAGAACCATGGTCACGCCGGCCACCACAGAGCTATCAGAATGATGCAGAGGAGACATGATTCTCTTATTTTGCAATCACCCTGTGGCCCAGGGGAGTTGGAGGAAGGAACAAGTTACTTACCTGTAACTGTTGTTCTCCAGCATGGGTCTGGCATGGATTCACATGCTCATGAATATTCCCCGTCGTCAGGCTGGGAATCCTCGGTAAAGAAAAAACCAGTATCAGTTTCGTTTCTGATCTGTCTTTCGTAGTAATAACCAATCACTGGTCTCTGCGTCATACTGACCACAGCCAATGACTGCCCTCTACCTAAGCAGCGCCTCTGGCAGCCATCTTCAGATTTGGAAGCACGTGAAGTGGCAGTATGACCAAGTGAAGAGCCGCAGAGGGGTAGGCGGGAGGGTTCGCATGTGAATCCATGCCAGACCCATGCTGGAGAACAACAGTTACAGGTAAGTAACTTGTTCCTTCTCCAGCATGGGGTCTGGCATGGATTCACATGCTCATGAATAAAGAATACATAGCAGTACACACATGCACAACCACGGGAGGTGGCAAAGGCTCAACATTAAGCAGTACATCAAACTCAACATTAAGCACCTTACCTCCTCACCAGGCTCACCTCAGGCGAACAGGTTGCGCAGCACTGCTTGGCCGACCCTGGACTCCTCCCTGGAATCCCGATCGACGCAGTAGAATTTCGTGAAGGTGTGCGTCGACCTCCACGTAGCAGCCCTGCATATGTCCAGCAGGGGCACACCAGAAAGGAACGCCGTGGTAGCTGCGATCGCTCTGGTGGAATGGGCTCTCGGACGGCCAGGCAGCGGTCGGTTTGCCAACCGATGACAGTACATGATACAGCCGGAGAGCCATCTGGAAATGGAAGCCTTCGAGAGAGCCTTCCCCTGATTGACAGGTCCAAAGTTCACAAAGAGTTGTGACGTCTTCCAAAAACACTTTGTGCGGTCCACGTAGAACTTCAGCGCTCTAGCCACATCCAGCGAGTGCAAAGTCCTCTCAGCCGGCGACGAAGGCGACGGGAAGAACACAGGCAACACCAAGGGTTCGTTGAGATGGAAGTCCGATGGTACCTTGGGCATGAAGGAGGGGTGCGTCCTGAGCACTACCCTCGTGTCGTGAAAAGTCAAGTACAGGGCCTTGCAGGAAAGGGCCTGGATCTCTCCCACCCGTCGTGCGGAGGTGATGGCCACAAGAAACGCTGTTTTCCACGACAGAAACTTCAACGGGGCCGAGTGCAGAGGCTCGAACGGAGGTCCCATGAGCTTGGTCAGCACCACGTTGAGCTCCCACGCCGGGGCCGGAGCCTTCACCGGCGGGAACGATCTGAAGAGTCCCTTCATGAACTCTTTCACCAGACGATGAGACCACAAGGACGTCCGGCCCGTGGTTCTGGTGTATCGGGAGATCGCAGCAAGATGAATCTTGATGGACGCGTGTGCCAGTCCAGCTTTGGCCAGCGTCAGCAGGTACGGCAGTACCTGGGGAGCCGTAATCCGTAGAGGGTTAATCTTCTGTGCGTGGCACCAGACAGAGAACCTCTTCCATTTGTGTCCGTAGCATTTAAGAGTCGAGGACGCCCTGGCCTTTGCAAGAACCTCTCTGCAGTCGGCCGGTATGTCGTATCCTCCAAACTCTAGCGCTGCAGGAGCCAGGCCTGCAAGTTCAGCGATTTCGGGTCGTGGTGGAGGATGGTGCCTCCTTCCCTGGAGAGTAGATCCGCGTCCACCGGCAGCTTGATTGGCGGGGACGCTGACAAGTCCAGAAGGTCCGGGAACCATATCTGCCTCGGCCACGCAGGTGCGACGAGGATCATCCTGCACCGTGACCTCTTGAGCTGGTTGACGAGCCGGATTAGCAGTGGCAAAGGAGGGAACGCGTAGAGGAACAGGCCCTCCCAGGGGAACGAGAAAGCATCGCCCATGCTCCTCGCCTGGGGAAACCTGCTGGCGAACCTCCGGCACTTGGTCGATCTGGGGTGTGCCCCACCGTCGGAAGAGGCGATCCACTAGATCCTGCCGTAGTTCCCACTCGTGGCACGAGCGCAGCTCCCTGCTGAGTGAGTCGGCGATGGTGTTTTTTATCCCTGCCAGATGAAACGGCACCAGAAACATCCTTTGGGCGACGGCCCAATGCCACAGGTCCTGCGCCTCCTTGGACAGCGCTGGGGACCTGGTTCCGCCCTGTTTCCTGATGTAAAACATGGTGGTGGTGTTGTCGGTGAAGATCCTCACCACCTTGCCCTTGAGGGACGGAAGGAAGGACCTGAGGGCCCAGAACACTGCACGGAGCTCCAGGACGTTGATATGGAGGGACTTCTCCGTCGGGAGCCAAAGGCCTCTCGCGTGCAGGTTTTCGGTGTGCGCTCCCCACCCTTCCAGGGAGGCATCCGTGGTCACTGTCTCCTGGTGGTCTGGGGTCTGGAAGTCCATGCCCGCCGTCAGATGCGCGCGGTTGCCCACCACCGGACCGCTCGGCGGAAACTCTCGTCGAGTGTCATCCTCTCCTCGAAGCCGCCCGTCTTTTGGATCCAGCGCGCGTCCAGGAACTCCTGCAACGGGCGCATCCGGAGCCTGCACATGGGAATGAGGTAGATGCAAGAAGACATCATTCCGAGGAGGGACTTGATGGACCTCACCTTGGCCGCGTCGGAAACCAACATCCGCTGTACCTTGCCCAGGATGGACCTGGTCCTTTCCTCCGACGGGGAGGCCAGAAGGGACACTGTGTCGAGCTTCGCTCCCAGAAACAGTGCGTTTTGCGCGGGTACCAGGTGGGACTTGGCGTAGTTCACGGAGAATCCCAGGTCCGTGAGAAGTTGGACGGTCCTTGCCGTGTGCTCCACGGCGAGCTCCCTCGTCTTGGCTCGGATGAGCCAGTCGTCCAGGTAGGGGTAGACGTGGATCCCCTCGCGGCGCAGCTGTGCCGCCACCGGTGCAAGGCACTTGGTGAATACCCTGGGTGCCGACCGTAGTCCGAAGGGGAGGGCTTTGAACTGGTAGTGACGCCCTTGGACCACAAACCTGAGGAATTTTCGGTGCCCCTTTAGGATGGGAATATGGAAGTAGGCATCCTCCAAATCCAACGACGACAGGAAGTCTCCTTCCTCCAGCTGCCCTAGGACGTGCTGGAGGGTGACCATCCGGAACTTCTGCGCCTTGATGAACTTGTTCAGATGTCGCAGGTCTAGGATGGGGCGCCATCCTCCCGTCTTCTTCTTCACGAGGAAGTATCTCGAGTAAACTCCGGAGCCCCGAAGCCTCTTTGGGACGAGTTCGATGGCGCCCTTCCTGAGCATCGCCTTTACCTCCAGGAGAAGCTGAGGGACGTGAAGCTCTTTCCTGGCCACGGGGGGGACGCGCGGGCACCTTCTTTGAAACTCGAGCGCGTGGCCCCGGGCTAAGGCGTCCAGCACCCAACGGTCGGTGGACTCCCACACGCTGACGAAGCTCGCCAGCCGGCCTCCCACCGGGGTGCTTCGGTGGGGGCCCGACCCCACGGCCGGTTCTATCCTGTTTCGATGAGGCTTTGCCGCCTTGACCTCCTTGGCGACGACGGCGGGGTCCGCCAGACTTGCCTCGTCCTCTGTAGGCCTCCTGAGACGACGAGCGGGCCGCTTGACGGTAGGTGGAGAAACCGCCGCCGGAACCTTTGGAGGCGCCCTTGCCTCCGCTGCTCCGAAAGGGCGTCCGTCGTTGCTGCAGAACCCCAAGGGCCCGGGCCGTCTCAGTGTCCGCTTTAATGGCCTGAAGGGAATCGTCCACTGTTTTCCCAAACAGGTTGTTCCCATCGAACGGCATGTCCAGGACTCTGGTCTGTACGTCTTGACGGAAGTCCGTAGCCTTGAGCCATCCACGCCGCCTAAGGCACACGCCGTTGCCCAACTGGCGGAACCCAGTGT
The DNA here is from genome assembly GCF_040938575.1 of Ambystoma mexicanum. Taxonomy (NCBI): domain Eukaryota; kingdom Metazoa; phylum Chordata; class Amphibia; order Caudata; family Ambystomatidae; genus Ambystoma; species Ambystoma mexicanum. Next base: position 171,392,656 of record NC_090941.1, on the reverse strand, counting down.
CGGCGATGTCCGTCGCAATAGTGATGGCGTGGTCCGACGCCACCTCACCTTCCTGTAGGATCTCCAGGGCATCTGCCCTCTTGTCGTCCGGTAGGAAGTCCAGCAGGGGAGCCAGTTTGTACCATAGCTCCCTGTCGTAGCGGGCCACGATAGCCAAGGCGTTGGCCGCTTTAATCGTCGTCGCTGCAGACGAGATGACCCTGCGTCCCATAGCGTCCAATTTCTTTCCCTCGCCGTCCGGTGGGGAAGTCGATGTGGAGGCCGCACCCCCCCCGCTTTCTTCCTGGCCGCCGCGGAGACGACGGAGTCCGGGGTAGGCTGCGCCCGGAGGCACAGGGGGGCCGCGTCCGGGACCCGGTACTTCTTCTCGTACCGGTCTCTTCTAGCTGGCGTCGTGGAAGGGTTCTTGAGGAGGGCGAGGCCCTCATCCCAAATGTCGTCCAGTAGAGGCACCGCGAGGACCGTCTTCCTCTTGGCCTCGCGCCGTTGATAAAGGAATCCTTCCTTTTTCTTCTCCTCAGGGCAGAGTTGGAAAAGCTCGGATGCCCTGGCGATCATGGAGTGGAACGATCCAATCTCGTCGGGCGGAGAAGCCCTGGTGGGAGGCGACGACGGTAGATCCTCGTCGTATACCTCGTCGTCCGTACCCGTCGCTGCCGTGTCAGTCCCCGTATCATCCCCTCGGGCGGACGGGGAGGAGGGCTGGACGGGGCGCGACGGTTGAAAAGGAGGTGGAGAATCCTTCTTTTCTTGGGCGGGGGAACACCAGAAGTTCCCGGTTCAGGATCCCCCGACGGGAGAGGTTCCTCCGTCGACAACGGTAGTCTCGTCCTTATCTCTGAGCATAAGGACTGTATAGCCAACAAAATGGCCGCCGAGTTGTCTTGCGGCGCTGGCAGAGGGGAATCCGACGGGCGATCAGGGGCCGGTCTTCTTTCACGCCAAGGCCGTGGCTTAAGACCTCGATCAGCTCTTCCTCCGAGGTTGAGGCCGAATCTACGACGACGCCCTGCCCCCCCTTTTTCTTCCCCGCCGGGGATTTCACGGGGGTCCTATCGATGGGCACAAAAGAAGACTCCCTCCGAGGTGGCAGGGAGACTCTGAGCCCCGAGGTCACCACCACTGGTGTAGCCTCCACAGGCTGAGCCAGGGCCGCCGCGACAGTATCGATAGAGGGCTTGGCCGGATGGATTAAGGCCTTCACCACCTTAGGTGCGCTCACCGCCTTATCCTTGAGGGGGGGGACACTGCCTCGCTCCCCCTCCGATGGGGCCTTCGAGCTCGACCGGGGCCTCTCCAGGAGCTTCGCCGGGTGCTCGCCCTTCCTCTTACCCGACCCAGAGCGTTGGCTCGTGGCTGAAGGTGCCGAGGAGGGTGCGCCCTGCCTGGCGCCCGTAGAGCCCGACCGTTCGGCGCTCCCGGTGCCAGCGGACTCGCGGTGCTTGGCCTTGTGTTGGACCCCCGTCGCCGGGGCGTCCTCAAAGGTCTTAGAAGCCCGCTCGGATTTCTTCCTCTTCTTCTCGCCTGACGGGCTCTTCCCTTCCAGCCAGTTGGCGAGACGTTGATGGCGGTCCCTCATGGTCCGCTCCGACATGTTGCCGCAAAACGCACAGTCCTTCTCCACGTGCGTCTTGTCCTCATGTAAGCAGTAGAGACAAAAGGAGTGTTCGTCCTCCTTAAAGACGTTCTGGAGCTGGCATCCAGGGCAGATCCTGAACAGCTTTCCGGGCGTCGAGCTTCCCTTCTCCTGGGCCATGTCCGGCCCTGAGAAACTTCTGGAGTCCTCCAAAAGCGTAGCTCGACGAAATCTTCACCCTTGAGGGGCGCAGACGAATCCGACACGGGTCCCCGTTGATCGGATGGAGAGTCGGTGGAGCTTGAGGCTCTTTTGACCGAAAAAACGAAGTTTTTGAGAAAAAACGTGAAAAAATAGCACTAACGCTCGAGAGCAATAGCACGAGGATCCCAACACATGAACGTGCGGTAAAAATCTGAAGATGGCTGCCAGAGGCGGTGCTTAGGTAGAGGGCAGTCATTGGCTGTGGTCAGTATGACGCAGAGACCAGTGATTGGTTATTACTACGAAAGACAGATCAGAAACGAAACTGATACTGGTTTTTTCTTTACCGAGGATTCCCAGCCTGACGACGGGGAATATTCATGAGCATGTGAATCCATGCCAGACCCCATGCTGGAGAAGGATGCAGCCTCACCCTCACTGAGCAATGGCATGGCTTCTTCCTTATCGTAAGGCAAGGAAATGAGGATGGTTCCTACCTTGTTCTACAGCTCCCACTCGTATCTAGACAAAATGGCGAGAGTTTGTGGCCTTCAATGTGGACGCAGCAGTATAAATAATTTGTTTGTGGAAGGCGTCCAGTTGCTGCCCTTCCTTGTCCGATGCACAGCTGTTAGGGAGAATTCTCTGTAAAGGCTAATTTCCCAAACCTAGTGAGTCCCCCCGCAGCTTTGCTGGATTTTTGGGGTTTATTCTTTTCTCCTGCTAAGAGTGAGACTCTTTTCCTCCCACTCTTAGACATGATTTGAGGTGTTCCTTTGACTTTGTATGTGTTCTATGGGCTATGGGGTCCTTTTCCCCATAGGGCTTCATGTGTTTTTGATATGTGGGTTACACAGCACCCTCCGTTCAGTAACCCAGGGGTGTCGTAGCGACCCCCAAACATAGACTCCATACCCTGGGACTGACTACTGTCTCCCAGGGTATGTAGAGTCACCATTGGCTTTACTAGTCTCAAATTGTGAACGGAACCAGTACAAACCATCATTATTGTGGACGCACTGGTCGGGGCAATTCGATTGCCCCGGGGTCTGTTGTTCGATGGGGCACTGTCCAGTCCCCCCCGACCGAGTTTTGGCTGGGGCAGTGGATACTACTTTTTATATTCGACGGCGAATATATTCCTATGGGATTTTCCCATTGTTCGAGGCTACCACTTTTTAAAATAGCCTCGAACATACCGCTGGTTTATTAAATTAATATAAATTCACTGGTTGGTATTTTATGCCGAAACTTTGTTCCAAAATGGCGTTTGTGTTCGCTTCTGTGACTCCAACCCAAGTCGAGCCCTTTGTTCCACTTTTTGGCGGGCTTCTCCACAGAAGCCTCCAAAAGTGGTGCCACTCTATCTGGGTACCACAGGGGGTGCGGGAGGGGGTTTAGGCACCCTGGACTGAGTTGCATCGGCAACTCAAGTCGCACTCTTGTGTGATTGGCCCAAGTGGTGAGCCGCCCGGCTCACCACTTAGCATGTTTGAGTGACAGCTAGGCTGAATGAATGGGGGTTTTCTGCATAAAAGCAGGGCTTTGGGGACTGGAACTTCAGAAGTCGCCACAGGACCTAAAGAATCCAAGGAGGGAGAAGCCGAGCCGACCTGCAACGATGACACCACTGGTGGAGCCCTGCTGAACCGTCTCACCACTTTTCCCCGACGACAGAGGTGATCTCCAGCCCGGAGAGTCTTCTTCCTTTGACTGGTGGGGATAACCAGTTTGCCCGTCTTTTCGCCTTCCTGGACCATCTCGTGGCCGCCTTGCCCGTGCCAAGCACCCCGGCAACCGGAATACCACGGTTTACCACTACCGTGAGGAAAAGGGTGGTACCGTGTAACCGGGAAACTCTGCTGCTGGTTTCTTCCCTGGCAGCGCAACGACCTCCAGCTTTCCTCCACGTCGAGACCTCCTCTTCCTCTGGACGAAACACCGACTTGCACCCGCTGCCAGGAACAACTGCCCCCGCTGGAGCGTTCTTCCCATTTTTCAGGTACTGTGTCCCGCCTGGCTTCCCTTGCGACAGATCGTTCGGGGTGACAGTAAATCCTCGACTTTCTAACCTGGGTTAGCCTGGGACCTGTTAACTAACTTTTCCTGAAATGATCTCAGTCTTTTGTGAACTATCTACCAAGACTCTTTGGGCATAACCCCACTGTGTGATCCTGGACACATTTCGCTTGCTCTCTCTAAGAGTGGGCCTGGCATTTGAACTTCCTTGCTCTCCAGTAGACTTTGCCTAACCTGCCTCACTGTGGTTCTTTGAAAAGTATTGAGATTTGTGTGCTTTCATAACTCTGCCTGTTTCCCTCCCTTTTTTAATAACTTATTAGAGTGCCATTTTATGTTAAGCGCTCACCCCTGCCTGAAAATAAGTGGTGTTTCTCATTAAAACTTGTCTAATAAGTAATCAGGGTTGTATATATATAATAGTGACTGTGTGTTAAATTACCTCTTTTTGTGCTAGTGTAATTTACAAGTGTGTCTTTAAATAAATAATTATATACTTTTACACCAAAGCTCTGTTCAGTGTTTGCTTGTGCTACTGTATCTCTGTACCTATTGTGTATACTCTATATACTGCCTAACTCATCTTGAGAGAAGTCTGACTGCTCAGCCACAGCTACCAGGTAAATCTGGGTGGTACAGACTGCTACCAATTGGGTTTACTGCCAACCACCTGTAGTCCTAAATCTTTTGCAGTGGTCCCTAAGGGAACTGCACAGGTTTCTGCCTAATAACAGCACACAGAGAAGAGGGATTCGCCGGTCTCTTGAGCGCCACAGCCAACACAACAGAATCAGGACTGGGTTGGGTATGGGGGCATTTGGGGCAGTGTCAGATGCCCTAGACTTTTTGTCAAAGCTGTTCTTTTCAGAAGGCACAGTAAATGGATTTTTCCATCGTGTGCAAACCCCCCTTCCAAGATCTAGTCCTGAATAGGAATAGACACCATAGTCTTCCTATCCTTTTCCCTGCATTGATGGAGGAAAAACTCTCTCCTCTGTTTTGTGGGGAGGTCAAACATTTTAGCTGCCTCAGACATGATGGTGTGAAATGTTCCAACTTCATCGGGAGGAGAGTATCTGATTGGAAGCGCCTGAGGTTTTCCATCCGCATGAATTAAATCATCGAACTCGACCGAGGACGAAGAGTGGGTGGACGCAGCTTCCTGGGGAGAGTCCTCCTACGAGTCAGAGTGTGAGAGATCCTCTGAAGATGGGGGTGCAGATGGAAAGGTGCAAGGATGGTGCCTAGGTGGAACATGAGGCCGATCCAGTGGAGGAGCAACGGAGGGAACTCATGTCCGCAGTTCCAATACTAGCATTTGCAAGTGGACAAAATATCAATGGAGAGGCAGTGAGTCTCTGAAGAGTGGGTGACGGCAAAGGCCATGCAGATATTGCAGAAGTTGGCTGAGTGGTTGACGATGCCATCACCATGGACTTTGTCGACGAAGCTGGCCGTTTATGTGATAAGGATTTATGCAAAAGCACTGCCTTATCTTGGGCAGAAGGAACATGGTTGGCATCTCCTTTCCCCCACCTTTTTCCTGCAGTTCACCTCCGCATTGGATCTCAACCTCTTGGAAGAGGGAGCCCGCTAATGGAACCTGCCATGGAGAAGTGAAGCATGGCTTCTTACTGATGGCGAATCTGAAGACTCATTTAAGGTTTTATTAGAAAATGGGTGGTACATGAAACAAGAGTGAACATTGTGGTCTGGCTACAAATAATACAAACACTCCTCATGCTAATCTTCAATGTAGATATTCTTGAGATGGCAGATGGACTATGCCTTAAAAAGACTTTTCGTAGTCTTTGAATCAGCCATGGAGGGGCAACTAGAAATACTCCACAGGGCTCAACCCTGGGAAGACCACAGGGGTCTGTGCCCAGCAGGGGAGCACCAAATGGGTGTAGGACTTCCAAGTACTTATCTGAGGTTTCCAACGATGTGAAAAACAAATTTGAAGGTGGTAAATTCATAGACAAATCGTCAAATATAAGTTGAAAACTTGAAGAGGACTCCCAACACTTGAATGTGCGGCAAGAATCTGAAGCTGGCTCCAGGAAATGAGATATGGGAGGTACTGCCTATTGGCTGAGGGGTAAATGAACCAAAACAACACAGAGAGTACTTAAGTTTTGCAAATGAAGCTGCTTCAATATTACCAAGGATTCCCAGACTGACTATGTGGAATATTCAAACAGCATGCGAGTGTATGAAAGATCCAATGCTGGAGAAGAGAAAAGATTGGACGCATAACCCCCGAAGGCCTTTGGATGCATGGAATTACAGGATCCGCAATACTCAGTGACGTGATTCTGCCCAAGGCAATACAAACACACCTCATGGTTATTCAATACGGCATAGTAAATTTACCTAAAGTTAAGCTAGTGGCATTCAAAGCAGCGTACTGCTCGGAAAAAGCGAAATGAGGTCATGGCTGGAACCATATATGAGGGGCGTGCTACAACGCTGACATGGAGAAGATCTGCAACTCCTGGGGGCTGAAAATGTTTCTCAAGACAGCTGGCACTGGAGAAGAAATATCTAGGATGAGGAATCGATTGGAAGACAGAATCCATCAGGAGGAGTAAAAAAGTCAGAAACGCAATCGGGTATAGCTATGAAAAATCTTTGTTGACATGACCTCAATGACTCAGATTGGCCTTAATGAATGAGTTTCAAATGGATACTCGGCGTGGCCAGAATCCCTTAATCTGTAAATGATACAGAAGACCATACAAAATAATCCTATATTCCACCAACAGGTGCAGAGAATAGAGGCAATGTAATATTTTCTGAAGAGGGGAACTAGCTGGCTTGCTGCATTCTGGATGAGTTGCAACAGTCCAAGGGGGTGTGTCCGAAGGCCATGAACTAATTACTTACCTTTGGAAATTTTCTTTCCGATAGGTGAGTTTTTCTTTTAACAAATTAATAATTTTACAAGCATCCTCTCAGGTGCAAGTTTGGAATCTAAGCATTTTTGCCCACCAGGGTGTGCACTGCAACTCAGTTTAACATTTTTGTCACCCAGGACTCTGGATGTTACATCAAGGGAGGACTATGGAACCGATTGCACCACATGACCTCAGTTCTATCAATTTTCTCTGCACACAAACATTTATGAGAACTAATCCATCAGAAAGAAAATTACCAAAAGAAAGTAATTTGTTCTTTTAATGAATTTCTCATTTTAGAAAGCGTCCCAAAGTAGAGAAGTACTTGGAGGAGGGAGGAGAGTGAAGAACGAATATTTACACCAGAAAACAATCAGTAGGCACTGGTGGGCAGGCTGACTGCATGCGTGTGGTTGATACATTTATTGGGTTTAAAATATTGATTTGCAGTGCCATGCAGCAGGTTGTTCATAGAAGGTGGATTTCTGCTCCAGTCTCCCAAGGTTTGGTTTAGAAGAACAAATTACTTACCTCTCAGTAGTCTTCTTTCTGATGGTTGCTCCTCACACAGATTCCTCACCTATGATAATATATCTCCAGAAACGATTCCACCATCCGGGGGTTTAGTGTGGCTACAGCAATGCCTCTATGTGCCCAGAGCCAAATAGCAAGTTGGGCCAGAATATATCCAGGCGCTATGCCCCATGACCTCAGTTCAGCATTTTCACCAAGCAGGCGTACCAGCTATCGGCCAAACTGGGCATCCATGGGAGGAACATTCATCAGAAACAACATCACCAAGAGGTAAGCATTTTTTTTCCCGTTAATGGATGCCTTCCTCCCATTGATTTCTCATCTAACAGTACGTGGATCTAGAGGAGGGAAGAGAACAAGAGGACACCACCTAAATGAGAAAATTCAGAACGACTGCTCTGTCAATGCAAGCATCCTACCGTGAAAACTAATCCAAAATAGTAATGTTTAGAAAATGTGTGCAGAGAAGCCGAAAGTAGCTGCTTGGCAAATATCCAAGAAAGGGACCTCACCTGTAGGGCAGAGGTGGCAACTAGACCTCTGGTAGAATGCACAATGATACCTTCAGGGACACATTTCCCAGTCAGATCAAAGAATTCAGAGATGCAGAGAATGATCCACCTTGACGGGGTCTGTTTGGTCATAGCCCCGCCAGCATGGGCAGCAGCATAACCCACAAAATGCTGGTCATCTTTTCTGATGACCCTTATCTGAGAGATGTAGTAGCTGAGAGCCTGCACCGAGTCCAGCCAGTGGGATCACTCCTCTGCCATGAAAGGATGAGTCAGAGGATGAGATGGAAGTGTAGACCACCTTTGGGAGAAAGGAAGCTCTCGCTCTTAACGTCTTTGCTTTGGAGGAAACCAAATAGAAGGTTTAACAGATAGGGCCTGTATTGTATGGTGATTTATAGAGTGCAGACAAAGACCAAAAGAGGCATCAAGGCGCTTGTAAGAGATAGGTGAGAACAGATCCGGAACAAGATTTAAAACAAAAGAGACTTTAGGTTCTTCCGAAATTGAAGATAGTTGGAAATATTACAGAGAACCATTGGCAAAAAGTACCGAAGCGAGGGAGCTAGTACCGTAAAAGATATTCCACCAGCCCAAGCATGGCAGAATTTAGGGATACACGGCAAAGACTGACTAGAAGATCGAAGAGATCTACTCGGGTTGTAGGGAGTGAGCCTAGCCCGTAGAAATTCTGCGCCAGCATTACGAGTGGCTCAGTGAACCAGGCGTAAGATTTTAAACTTAACCCGGCTTCTGATGAGAAGCCAGTGCAGTTGACACAATAAGTCTTGAAAGTGCGATAGTCTGGGGGCACACAAAGCAAGACAGGCGGCTGCATCCTGTGGAGTCTGAAGGTATTGTAGCAAGCCATCATTCGTCTGGTGGGATTGATGGCAACCAAGCATCTCAGAGAAAATGAATGCCAGGGCTCAATCAGAGCACCAGAATCAATTCCCACTCCAAAACCACAAACTGGCGTGGTGGACACTGATTACACAATCCCAGCAAAAATTGCATAACAGTGGGAATTGTGAAGTAGCCTTGCTCAGGAGTACTTTGAAAACCCACTCAGCGGCTAAGTACCCCTTTACAGTGCCAGTGTATGGGCCCACCCGGGCAGAGGAAAACACAATCCAAAACAGAGGATATGGGTCAGGTGACAAAGTCCAGAGTCCTCTCCTGGCACCAAGCCGAGAATTTACGCCATCTGCAGGCATAAATAGAATACAGAAAAAAACACCCAGTCCCACTCATATCTCAGCCTTTTAGCAGCCAAGCACGAAGGTTCAGGCTGGTGAGATTTGGTTGGAAGACCCACCCCTCCGACAAAGTGAAGATCCACTCTCTTCGGTGGACACCAGGGAGGGTAGATGGACATGTCCAGCAACTCCAGGTACCACGTTCTAGGAGGCAAGTCCGAAACTATGAAAATCAACATCGACCCAAACAGTTGTAGTATTCCGAGAACTAGCAGAATGACAGGAATGCATAGTGGAGGTGAAACATATAGTCGACCGTAACTGCAACCTCCAGAGCTCCCTGCTGAGGAAATTTCCTGGAGCAGAACAACTTGCACTTCCTATTCATACTGGAAATGGTCCACCTTAGGAGTCCCCAACTAGAAAGGATCTCTCCTCCAGAAATTCCTGGCAGACTGGGAGGCTGAAATCTATCTGTGAAAGGCTTCCGCTATGCCATTTTCTGTTCCGGCAAGTTGAGCCTCTGTCAGAATCACAGTTTGTCGGAATAGAAACAATATTATGCCTCCTATTGTACCAATTGTATGTGTATTGGCCTACGCCAAGTTGTCTAAACATCATGTGCGAACAAACTCCACGGCAAGGTCTTGACCTTAGAGAAACCAATGGAAGCCGCCATCTTGGATTGAGCCGCCATTTTAGGTTCTCTTGTTATGTAGAAGTCACCCTGAACATCAAAATGGAGGCCAAATGACATTCTGAGTAAGATTCTGGCCGTTGTGACCTCCGTACAACTGAATAATTAATATGCCTGCAGGCCACTTGTCGGGGTCGCGAACAGAGACCTTGTCCTACCGTTGACCTATATGTAAATGTACTACTTATATCAGCAAAACTAATTGAAATGCATATATTAATGGATTGACCTGGCAAGGGACCCTAAGACCAGAATTAAATATTTCGCAGAATGGTTAACCTGCAAGAGGGTTGGCCAAGGGCTGGACAAATTGTATAAAAGGCCTGGGTATTCCAATATGCGGTCTCTCACTAACACATCGAACCCTCGTTGAAGTTCGTTATGTTATACTGAGAGCCGAATAGCTATCCGTTTGTCAATTGACTTGGTAACTGTTGTAGCTTGAAATAAAGCACTTGTATGTTTCTTTGTAACCTGTGTTGGTGTGTTTCTTTTTGGGCTTCCCGGCCTCATATTATTTTTCTGTTTTCACAAGTTGCATTGCTTCTCTGCAGAAGCCATGCCATCTCGCTTCTTGAGATACTGCATGGATATTATGTTGTCTGTCAGGACCAGTAGACACTTGCCCTTCACAGAGGTGAGAAAGGAAACCAGGGCCAGCTGGATCACCATCAATCCCAGCAAGTTGATGTGCCCCCCGAGATTCTAAGGGAAATCACAGTGCGATCCAACTGGAGAGCACCCCAACCTTTCGAGGGCGTATCGTTGCCACTAGTTTGTGGAGGCCAGGGTTGGCGAATCAGCACTCCCTTCAACAGGTTGTCATGCAGAAACCACCACAAGAGGTCTTGAGAAACACTGCTTGAGACCTGCAAATGGTCTGAAATCTTCCCCTGACACTGAGATCACTGGCAATAGAGGAGCAACTTTAGTGAATTCATGCTCTGTCGCCCCTCTGGAACTACCAGAATGGAAGAGGCCAGAAGTCCCAAATAGCATAGGAAGGCATAGGCAGGAACTTGTTCCTGGGATTGTGGGACTTGTACCATCCGGAAGATGTTTGTCACTTCATCCTAGGGCACAGAAGCTCTGCTCAGGTGAGTGCCCAAGACTGCACCGTTAAATCTGAGGTGATAGGGTAATAGGGAAGTGAAACCTGAGACTTCGTGGAGTTCAGGGAGAAGCCCAAGCTGTGCAACTGGCTGCACATCCAGAACTGATGTGCTGAGTCCTGCTCTGGGGAGACAGCTCAGACAAGCCAGTAGACCAGGTAGGAAAAACATGAATGCCCTCCCACCTGAGGCGAGCCACAACCACTCCCCAGCAGCTTGGTGAATACCATAGTTACCGAAAGACTGACCATAGGGCAGAACTTTGAACTGTTAGGGACAATGGACCATAATACATTTCAGGTACTTGCTGTGCTTGATGTGAATTGGCACATGGAATTTGGTATCCTGAAGATCCAGTGAAAGCAACCAGTCCTGTTGATAGGGGGCTTGGAAGATCTGGGCCAGAGTAACCATCCTGAATTTGACCTTTTTTAGGTACAAATTCAGTAGTTTCAAATCCAGGATGAAACGCAAGCCTGGTCGTCCTTTGACACCAAAAGTAAACAGCTTTGTTTTGAGCGTATTAGCAGTTTGATCATGCCCTTCTCCAGAAGAAGACACACACCTCCTCCAAAAGGAGAGGGTCCAAAGGAAAAAGAGTGCTGGCAGGAGGATGGTCTGGAGAGCTATGAGTGAAATGAAGACAATATCCCAAGTGAATGACCAGCAAGGCTCAAGCGTCGGTCGTGGTATGATACCATTCCGGGCTTTACTGGAAAATGCTCTCTCCCACTGAGGAATGATAAAAGAAGTGGGCTCTTAGCAACTGGGGTGGCAGAGGGAACTGCTGTGAGGGTGACCCCTCCACCTTTAGGAGATTCACTGCCCCTACATCTGGGCAATTGGCATGGTTGCCGTTTGCTGAGGGTGCCTGATAGAGGTAGAGGGCCAAAACCCTCTACCTCTGCTAGAGGGAACCAAAGGTTGTTGCACTGCCAGATGCAAAAACTTTGCGGTGGCCTTATAGGACTGGAACCTTTGCAAAGAGCTGTTGGCTTTAGCCCCAAAGTGGTTATGCATTGTATTGTATTGTAATTTATTTACAAGGTGCTTTTGCCAAAGCGACGCACATAAAAACAAGTGGTACAAACATTTTATGAAACAATATGAAGAAACCAAAAGAAGAGCAGTTACGGCATAGTGAAAAGTAAACCGTTTTTGAGAGGACAGCGAATGATGGAGTAAGAGGAGATGGATCTGATGTGTAGGGGCAAAGCGTTACACATTTTGGAAGAAATAAGGCAGAAAGAACGAAAGCGGGTTTGGGCACAGGGTGGCCTAAGAACAGCCAAAAGAAATTGAGACTCTGAACGAAGGGACCGAGCAGGGACATACAAAGAAACCAGAAAACAAAGGTAGGGACAGTCCAGACCATGGAGACATGTAAAGGTGATAAAGAAAACTGACTGCAGAGTTCAAAAGATACCCAATGAAGAGAGTGAAGAGAAGGGGTAATGGAGGAATGAGGGGGGATACTGCAAAGTGCATGAATAGAAAAGTTAAAGATGGAACGCAAAGGAGCAAGTTGGGAAGCAGGAAGGCCAACAAGAAGACAGGAACAGTAGTCAAGAAGCAATAAGACTACAGAAGTGATGAGAAGCTTATAGGTAAGAAATGTGGAGAAGGGGCGAGGTTTGCGAATGTTAGAAAGTGGAAAATGGACTGGAGAATCCTGGATATGCCTATCAAAAGGCATATGCAGGAGCTTTGTTGGCACTTGCATTGCAAACCCAGAGGTCCTCATCCAGGAGTGTAGCCTCACCACCGTGCCTGTAGTCATTGCCTTTCCCACACAGTCACCTGTGCCCAGTCCAGGCTGCAATATCAGACTAGATGCTTCTCTGCCATCCTCAACTGGGTCCTCAAAGCCCTCACTCACCTCTCTGTCAGGTAGGTGTTCGGCCACACCCGAGGCTGCTGACACAAGGCCAAAAGAAAATGAAGCCAGGGCACAGGAGTTATTTATCGCTCTAAGGACAAGCCTGCTGAGGTGAAAACATTCTTCCCCATGCTCCAACATCTTACTCCCTCTGTCTGGAGGCGAGAAGGAATGTTTTGTAATGTTTTTAGGTCATCAATCTCTCAGGAGAGGCGTGGGTGGAAAGAAAGGTGAGGTCTGAAGAAGCCAGGTGTTGTTTCTTTGCAATGTCTTGGTCAACTGTGGAGATGAACGAAGACTTCTCTGAGACTTTCACTACCACAGCCTCAACTGCTGGGCTAAAGGGCAATAAAGTCTCCTTTCTGAGAACCTTCATCGAGAATATCCCCAAGTTCAAACTGAACTTTCAGTCTAGACGGAGGGGACTAGTGACAAATGCTAGACGACCAAGGACAGAGCAAGTTGGCAAGGGGACAAGTCTTCAACATTAGGAGCCAGAGTTGAGCCCTGCCGTCTTGTCCAAGTGCAGTGGGTCATTATGGCGCTGCAGGAGCCAAAGCTGCCAGTGCCTTGGCAAAGATATCAGAAAGCTTCAACTTGAAAGCCCTACTTTCCTCCAGGGTGGAAGATTGAGTGAGAAATGGTACCTGCAGAGCGGCTTCTGGGGAGTCCCTTGAGTGGAGACTCCTCTTATTCAAAGAGTGCCAAGAGGAACTGCTTATTGAATATGGATCTCTTCGGTGCTTCTCCTTTTGGGCTGGGTACCGGTCTTCCAACCCCCACTCAGTGCCCTGTGACCTCAAACAAGATCTCTTGTTCTTAAGGTGAAGAGTTTTGCTGGCAGTTCCCAAAGAGCCTTCCGATGCATCGACTTACATGACCCGCAGTCTTGGGGGTGGTGCTTCTCCCCCAAAAAATAAAGACAGATCCTGAACGGGTCAGAAAATGTCATTGGTCGACTGCAGACCGTGCAGGTCTTAAAGCCAGAGGCTGTTGTAGGGTTAGGTTTTTTTGTAAAAAACCTGGGAGTAGCACTGTTCCTGAAGCATAAAAAAGGAATTGAGGTCATGGGGCACGGTGCCTTGTTATATAATGGCCCCAACATGTCCAATGTGGGGCACATGGAGGGTTGGGGTGGAGCTGCTGCGGAGTCGAGCAGCACCCCACAGTGACAGAAAAGTTTCCCAAGATTAGTTACGCTGTAGAGACACAATAACACAGATGAGGAATCTTTGGAAAGATTCCATTAGAAGGAGAAATTAGTTACCGTAATTTTCTTTCTATGGATTCTTCTCCCGCAGATTCCTCATCTGATAGATAACCTCCTCCAGCTCTGCTGCTTTGGAAACATTTCAACAGGGAGGCGTAGTGGACCTCGACTCAGCAGTTGATCCGTTTTGCTCAGTGGTCAATCGCCAGCTCCGGATGTGATGTCAGGCTTCGTATATATACCATGTCATTACGCCCCCACACCTCAATTCCTCCTTTTTTTCCACGGGCTAGAACGCTGCAGAGGAAACGACAGGAGAGAGGTTAATCATCCCATGTCGTTATATCTTATCCTCTCAAGAGCCGCACATGTAGATCGAAGGACTCAGAGTTCAGGTGAAGCACCCGACCTTCCGACTGGGTTAAATCCGGCCGCCAAGTCAACCGGTGAGGGCGGACAGATGGCCAGATGCAAGAGGTCGGAGAACCAAGTTCTCCTTGCCCAGTCTGGGGTGATCAAGATCATGGTTGCTCGAAACCTTCAACCTCGTGAGAATCCATGGGATGACGGGGATCAGAGGGAAGGTGTAGAGGAGAGGAGAGGAAAGGTCCAATCCACCAGGATCATGTCCCCCAGTGCATCGTTCGCTGGGAATTCCCTCGAGCAAAACTGTCTGCACTTCCTGTTGGACTCTGTGGCAAACAGATCCACTGCTGGGGTACCCCAGAGAGAGAAGACCTCTTCCAGGACTATCTGGCACACTTCCCAGTCATGAGACCACGCTCTGCTACTCAGAGCATCCGCCAAGTCATTTCGATGTCCCCCCCAGATAAACTGCTGAGACCGAGATCTGGTTCTCCAATAGCCAGAACCAGAGCTGTGTCGCCTCTCTGCAAAGGGGGAAGGAGCACTTGTTCAGGTAGAGCATGGCCACAGTGTCGTCAGGGAAAACCAGGACATGCTTCCCCTTGAGAGACTGGGCAAAAGCCCTCAGAGTTAACCTGATGGCTCGCAACTCCAGCCGGTTGATGTGCCACCTGGCTTCTATTGCTGACCTAAGGCCACTCACATGCAAGTCCTCGCAGTGAGCGCCCCAACCCTTCAGAGACGCATCTGTGCCCACTCGGGCCTGAGGCTAAGGAAGCCAGAAGGGTTCCACCACCATGAGATTGCTGTCGTCAGTCCACCAGCTGAGATCCTCAACCACTGGCCTGGACACCCTGAGGGAATCCGAGAGGGCTCCAAGGTACTGTGACCACTGACTCCGTAGGAGCCACTGTAGGGTTCTCATGCGCAGCCTGGCCTCTGGCACTAGAAAAATACAGGAGGCCATGAGACCTAAGAGGAGGAGGAAGGAAATCGCTGATAAGGTGGCATGGTTCCGGAACAAGTTTACCATCTGTGTAATGATGTTGATTCTCTCCTCGGTAGGGAAGGCCTTCCCTACTCGGGTGTCTAGGACTGCTCCGATGAACTGGAGCTTCTGGGCTGCGTCACATGGGACTTCAAGTTCAGGGAGAATCACAGCCTGTGCCGTAGCAGAGAGGTGTCCTCGAGGTGAGACAAGACCTGCCCCGCTGACTTCCCTTGGATCAGTCAGTCGTTCAGGTACAGGAATACATGGACCCCAAATCTTCTGAGGTGTGCCGCAACTACCGCCATGAGCTTGTTGGAGACACTTGGCATGGAGGTCAACCCAAAGGGATGAACCTTGAATTGGTAGTGCTTGCGCCCTATGAGGAACCTCACGAACTTCCTGTACTTTTGATGTATCAGCACATGGATATAGGCGGCCTTGTAGGTCTATCGACACCAGCCAGTCCGTAAGTTCGAGAGTGTAGAGAATTTCTCTCAACGTCACCATACTGAATTGGTCTTTCCTTAGGAACTTGTTCAAGGCCCTGAGGTCCAGAATGGGACAGAGACCTCCTCCCTTCTTGGGTACCAGGAAATATCAGGAATACAAACCCTAACCCTCTTTGCTCGAGAGGTACCTCTTCCATGGCACCCTTCAACAACAGGGCTCGCAGTTCTCCCTTGAGCACCTGTCCCGGTTGGATTGGAGGTGGTGGGGGTCTGTCTGGTGGTTTTCTTACAAAGGGTAAACAATAACTCCACTGAACGAGCTCCAGGGCCCAGACATTGGAGGCAATCTGCTGGCACTGGGGCCAATGCAGTGCCAACCGTCCACCAACCAGCAAGTTGTGGGAGGGGAAATCAAAGCGGCTTAAAGGGCGGTGCCAACTCCACCGCTGGAAGCCCCTCTGCCCATTCCGGGGCGCGAGAAATGCCCCTGCCTGTGCCTGGCCTGTGGGAGCTGCGTTTTCCTACCTTAAGGCACATAGCGCTTGTAGCCTCTGCCTCTACAGGCAAAGCTGAAGGTAAGTTTGGCCGGCTGCGCAGCTAGGCCCAGCGATTTTGCAGCTAATTTAGACTCCTTAAACCTTTCCAAAGAGTCTTCAGCCTTCTAGCCAAAAAGAAACTCTCCTTCCAAGGGCATGTCCAGTAGCCTATTCTGGACTTTCAGATATAAACCAGAAGTTTTGATATAGGCTTACCTCCTCAAGACTACTGCCGACCCTATTGAAAGGCCAATGCAGTGGGCCACATCCAGGCCCATTTGCAACGACTGCTTGGCCACCACATTCCCATCTTCCACCAGTCGCGTAAAGCCAACCCACATTTCACCTTCGTGGATGTATTGCGTTGCCTGCTTCACAGCTTTCCATAAGCCAAAAGCATATTTCGCAAATCCGCAAGCTACATTGGTTGCTTATAAGGCCATGCAACCAGAGGTAAAGACCTTCTTGGCCATAGCATCCAACCTTTTGCCTTCCCTATCTGTAGACAAATTAGAAGTGGAGGCCGCAGGCCGGGTGAAGATAGTGGCTGCCTGTACTACAAGTCCTTCCGGAGAAGGGTGAGAAGCCAGGAAAGATGGATCTCCTCTTGCCAGCCTGTACTTCCCCGTAAAGTTGACATAGGGAATGGAGCAATGTTGCCACAAGGAAGCAAGGGAATCCGCAATTGCCGGATTTAGTGGCATGTATGCTCTGTCACAGGACCGTCATCTAATATGTCCGTCAGTTCGTAGAGTAGGCACCGACGTGGACTTCAAACCCAGGTTCTCCACAACCCTTTCTACTAGGTTCCTGAATTTAGCATGGATTTGAGTATAATGCTGACTTTGTTGAAGCTCAACATCTGGAGATGTGTCCAGGCGCTGGCATCTTGGACAGATGGGCCAGAGCCAGCAGGTCTGCCTGGTCATTGAACAAAAATTGACTCCTCCCACCCCTGAATACATGGGATCGATGTCCCCCTGAGCGGTTTTGCCAACAACACAGACCGAGTGAAGTCCGAGCACATGGAAGCAATAAGAGCTCCTTTGATACGTGCTGTTCCACCTTTGGATATTGAAATTTAATTGCAAGAATTATATCATCTCTGAAGAAATTACGCTCCTAATAAATATGCGCTACTGTTCACCATTTATCAGCCCATTAATCGTCCTGAGGAATTGTGGCCTTGGTAGATCAGACTAGTAGGTCTGTAACTGATGAAAATAATATTGCTCGAGACAACAAAGAAGGCTGTTCACCCCTGAATAATTTCCTGAGACTTTTTCTATCTAGTGAGAGGAAAGAAACATGTTGGGTTATTTTCACATTTGTTCTAAATGAACGTACCAACACAATTTATTTGTATGTTGGAGATTGTGCAGATCAAGGGCCAGTACCCAGCACAACTCTGTGTCTAGAGTGATTGATTTGTTTTGTGTTTTAAGTCCTTCTGCTCTGTTGTTTAGTTAACCAGCAGTAGTAATGACTGCTTTGATCATTTAAATGATTAGATTGTAGTTCGAACTGAGCTGCACTAGTCACTTTATGTACGTCAATTGTTTTCTTACCTACATTTTACGAGTACGTCTTTTTTTTTTTTTTTAACTTTGTTTATTTTCAAACAAGGCAGAATGATAATTACAAACAGTATCAGCAGTGATTCTTTAGGTATATAGATCCCCAGTCTCTTATCCCCCCCCCTGGGTTTCCTCCCTCTCCTCGTTCTTCGGCCTCATTGCTCCTCAGTCTCTGGAGGTGGTATCTTCCCTCCTAGGTTGTCCGCTTCTTGCCTCAGCGTCTATGGTTCTGCCTCGGGGGTCCCTTGGTTTTCCAGGATCCAGCGGGCTCGGGTCGGTTTGTAAGTTAGGGCGGGGAAGCGCTGGTCGTATTCTAGCACTAGGGCCCAAATATTCCGAAACCTGTGGAGTGTACCCGCTTGTGCCGCCGTCACTTTCTCCGCGATCAGAATGTCCCATAGTTTGGTCCACCATTGGGCTATGTGAGGGCCTTCCGGGGATTTCCAAGTTCGTGCCACCACTGTTTTCCCTGCCAAGAGGCAGTGGGTTAGTAGTTTCGCTCTGGGCCCGGAGCGCGGGTAGATCGTGGGGATCGGAGCTCCTAGCAGGACTGCTTCTGGTTCTAGGGGGATTGTCGTTCCGGTGATCTGCGAGATGGTCCCCAGGCATGTCCTCCAGAACCGTTGGATCTTTGGGCAGGTCCACCACATGTGGAAGAAGGAGCCTGGGTGGCCGCATCCTCTCCAACAGGAGTGGTCCAATTGCGGATTTATGTGGTGAAGTCGGAGGGGCGGGTAATACCACCGGAGTGTGACCTTATATGCACATTCCCTGTTGGTGATGCAGGTCGATGAGGTGTGAGTTCTGGTCCATATGTCCACCCAGGTTTGGTCCTCGATTGGGTGTCCCAGGTCCGCCTCCCATTGAGCCATGCATCGAGTTTTTGTGGTCAGGAAGTCGGCTAAAAAGCGTCTATATAGGGTGGATACTCTACCGCGGGTGGGGAGGTCTCTCAGTGTGAGTTCCAGAGCGGTCGGGGGGCGTGTCGCTGCTTGGAGGGTCTGGGGGTGCGAGCACCAGTGGCGTATCTGGATGTAAGTAAATCTGTCTCTTTCCTGGAGTTGGAATTTCTCCTTGCATTGGTCGAATGTGAGTGGTCTCCCTCCTATGTATAGCTGGTCCACTGTCTCTAGTCCCCCGTTTATCCAATTCTGAAAGTTGCGGGGATTCGCTCCCGGTGAGAAAGTTAGGTTGTGGAAGATTGGGGATTGTGGGCTCAGCCCCCTTGGCACTCCCTTCCGTTTTAGTGCCCAGTCCCAGGAGCTGAGGGTGTGTTTAGTTGATAGGAGGAGGTCTCCCCAATGCGACCTGAGGGGGGGTGGGATGTGTGGCAAGAATCGTAGGGGCAGGGGTGTTCGTGATTGTTCCAGCTCAACCCATCTAGGGCGGTTTGTTACGTTTTGCCATGCCTGCACCTGTGCTAGTTGTGCCGCTACTCTGTAGGCCTGCAAATCCGGGACCCCGAGCCCTCCTAGTTTGGAACCCCCCAGCATCGTCCTGAGAGGGATTCTCGCTCTCTTACCTTTCCAGATAAAGTTCAGCATTGTCCTTTGGAGACCTCGGAGCGTTGGTGTGGGAATCGCTACTGGTAGGGAGGCGCAGGAGTACAGGAATCTGGGGAGGAGGTTCATCTTGCATGCCGTGATGCGCCCCAGCAGTGAGATCTCTTGGGTCTCCCATCGTTTCAAGTCGCCTTCCAATTCTGTGAAGAGTCGAGGAAAGTTGACCTTATATGTGTCTCTCGGGTCTGCCGGGATATGGACCCCCAAATAGGGGATGGCCTTTTTTCCCCATGTTATTGGGCATATCTTGGACAGTGCCTCCTGCTCCGCTAGATTGAGGCCGATGCCCAAAGCCGATGACTTATCGAAGTTTATTGAAAAGCCAGAGACTTCCCCATAGGTGGCGATTTCACGGGTCGCGTGTTTTAGGGATGAGTGGGCCTCTGAGATCGTGAGCAGAACGTCGTCCGCGTATAGGGCGATTTTGTGTTGCGTGGGGCCACTCTGTATGCCCTTAATTTGGTTGTTTCGTCTGATTCTTTGGGCGAATGGCTCCATGGTGAGTGCAAAAAGCAGGGGCGACAGCGGGCAGCCTTGTCGGGTTCCGCATGACAGGGGGATTGGGTCCGAATTGTGGCCGTTGATTCTTAGGCTGGTTTTTGGGTTGTTGTAGTTGGCTAGAGCCATCGTTTGGAAGTTTGGTCCAAAGCCGAAGGCTTTAAGGGTGTGCTTCATGAATGTCCAATCCACCCTGTCAAATGCCTTAGCTGCGTCCAGCGCCACCAACACTAGTTTTTGAGAGTTCCGGGAGGCGAGGTCTATTAGGTTCAGTGTTCTTCGTATGTTGTCTCCTGCTGTCCGATGCAGAATGAAACCAGCCTGATCGGGATGAATGATTTTCGGTAGGATATGATTCAGGCGGGTTGCCAGGATTTTGGAGTATATGTTTGCGTCGATGTTTAAGAGGGCAATCGGCCTGTAGGAGGTCAGGTTTCTCGGATCTTTTCCCGGCTTAGGCAGGAGGATAGTGGTCGATTCCTGCATCGACGGGGTCACCGATCCAGTTTCTCCGAAGGAGTTGAATAGGGCAACCAGGTGCGGGGTCAGTTGGGCTCTAAACAGTTTGTAAAACCTAGTTGAGAAGCCGTCTGGCCCAGGGGCCCGCGATTTCAGTGATTTGATGGCTTGTTCCACCTCCTCCCCCGTTATGGGCTCCTCCAGTTCGTCTTTCATTGCATCGGGGAGGTGAGGCACTGCTGCCTCTTGTAAGTATTCCATCTGTTGCGGTAAGCTCCGTGGGATTGCCTTCATAATTTGGGCTAGGTAGTCTTTTGCGAGGCGTTGCTTATCAGGCTCCGAGTAGTGCATGACTCCGTTAGGATCGCGCAGGCTGGCGATCGTGTTACTACGTCGGCGTTTGGCTAGCTTGGCTACCAAGAACCTGTTGGCCTTGTTGCCCTTTGCGTAATACGATTGCTTCGCTTTCGCCAGCAGTTGAGCGGTCTGTTCCGCATAGTGGGCTTCCAGTCTTTTCCTTGCTATGCGTATGAACCGTTGCGTTTTAGGGGACCAGCCTTTTTCTTTTTGTATTGCCTCTGCCTCTTTTAGTTCATTTTCTAGGGTTATTCGGGCTTGGCGCCTGTTTCGGTGGTAAGCCGCCCCTTGGGCTATTAGGGAGCCTCTTATTACAGCCTTCATGGCGTCCCAGTTGTTCGCTAGCGAGGTGTCTGAGGCGGGATTTTCTTCAAAGAAATTTCTTATGCCTATTGCGATCTTGTCTCTGGTGGCCATGTCATTGAGGATCGGGTCGTACAGTGCCCATTTACGTGGGCCAAGAAGATTGGGGTTCTGTGCCCGGAGTTCCAGGAGCATTGGAGCGTGGTCGGATATGGCTCTGGTGCCAATGGAGACCTCCTTGACAGAGGGGAAAGTTTGCGGGGAGAGCAGGAACAGGTCGATCCTTGAAAAGGTGCGATGGACAAATGAATAGAAAGAGTAGTCTATTTCGTTGGGGTGGAACACTCGCCATGAATCTATTATGTCCAGGGACCTGAAGAGCCGAAGGAGGCTGAGAGCCTGAGCAAAGTCACCTGGAGTTGGGGGGTGCGATCTATCTTTGGTGGGATCGGGAACCCCGTTGAAGTCCCCCCCTACGATTATTTGGCCTTCCACAAAGCCAGCAAGAGCTGTGCCCAGCGAGTCATAGAAGAGGGATTGTCCCGTGTTGGGGGCGTAGACTGAGACCAGGGTGTATAGGTCTCCCCTAAGAAGGCATTTGATCACTATGTACCGGCCCTCCGGGCACGTTTTTGTTTCTAGGATTTGCGGGTGTAAGTCTTTTCGAAAGAGGATCGCAGTGCCTCCCTTTTTGCTTCCTCCAGAGGCGAAGAATTGAAGTGGGAACAGCCGGGAGCGGAGCCGAGTTACGTCCGCCGGCAACAAGTGGGTCTCTTGTAGCATGGCTATCATGGCATCTTCATCTTGGAGTTTTAGTAAAATTGCCCTCCGTTTGTTGGGGGAGTTTAGCCCATTCACATTTAGGGAGAGGATACGCAGGGTCTGGTGGTCTGTTTGGGTCACTTGTTCCGATGTTTGGGTTGGGGGGGGGTCGTGAGTTATTGCTTCAGCTGCCATGTCTGTCGGGAGCTACTATGGTATCGTTCTGCACTTGAGGTTTTTAAAGCGGTACCCCAACGGGGGGCCGCAACTTTAACTTGTGGGGGGCCCGACCTTTCGGGTATGGGCCTCTCCCTGGCCAACGGGGCCAACTGTCCCATCTCGTCTTTAGAACTACGGGTATCCAGGGAACCGCTGTTGGAAAGTCTCCCTGGAATGGGTACGAACCACGGGAATGGTCCGCCGCCGCTGCTCGATAGGCTCGTTCCTTCAACGAGGAGGAGGCGGATCTAGATTTTGGCAAGGTCGTAGGTGTCCGGGGTGGATGTTGTCGGGACTAGAGTCCGTGGGGACGTCCTGTTTCTGTGGTGTGCGTCATCCTTAGTTATCATTTCTTGTGGTTTCGCTGGATCTTTGACCAGGATGATCGCCTGGGCCTTGGGGAGGGAGGAGGTTCAGAGTCTCCAGCTTTGTCTAGGTTTGGCGAGGAGGTCTCCCTGGGTGAAGTTGGCTGCATGATTGAATTTGCGTCCTCCAAGTGGCTGATCCGTCGGAGAATGCCTCTGTATGAGAATTGCAGTGCCGTGGGGAACAGCCATCTATACCGAACCTGTTGTTTTTGAAGAAAAAGCGCCAGGGGGCGGAGCGCCCTTCGTTTCTGTAAGGTAAGTAGCGAGAGATACTGATAAATCTGGAGGGGGGAACCTTGGAATGAGAGACTGTCTCCCGTACGGCTGATTGCTGCTATGGCCTCTTTGGTTGTGAAGAAATGGACCCTGGTGATCACATCTGGGGGAGGGTCTGAGTCCATGCCCCGGCGCGGGCGCAGTCGGTGGGTCCGGTCCAGCAGGAGCTGGGATTTGTCTAGATCCGGTAATAGGGCCTGGAAGAAGTCGCCTATGTATTCCGTTAGCTTGTTGTCGGGGACCGAGGATGGGACCCCCCGAATCCGGAGATTATTGCGGCGTGCCCTGTTTTCCAGGTCCTCCTGCTTAAACTCCAGCAGCTCATGCTTGTCCTGCATTGTATGGATAGTTTGTTGGATCTCCTTAAGGGTGGTAGTATGAACTTGTGATCGATCTTCAACCTCCCCCAGCCTCTGTTCCGCCTCTGTTATTCTTTGATCCGTTTGTTCTATTTTAGAGGTGAGGTCGGCTAAGCAGGAGCGGAATTCAGATTTAATGTCCGCCATAAAGGCTACTAGGTCCCCTCTGGTGGCTAGAGCATCCTTTTCTTCCAGCTGTTTTTGCGGGGTCAATTTGGTAGAGTCTTGTTCTTTGTTTTTGTCCGCGCCAGCAAACATTGTGGGGATGTCCGTTGTTTTGTTAGCTTTCGATTGCCTGGACATGATAGGTGAGTGGGGGGGTCGTTACGACGAGTGATGCGTGGGTTTGCTAAATAATGGAGTGGGCCGGGGCGCCCCAGGAAGAGTGTGGAGGACACGTGTTAGTGGTTATGGGATTTTTAGCTGGAGAGGCTAGGTAGTCTACCTGGAGGTTGTGTCCGTGCCTCTGTTGTCCTTCTTTTGCGTAGGTTCTGCTGCCGTGGGGGCGCCTCCTCTGCAGCCGTTGGTTGACCCCAGAGATGGGGACGGTGCGCAGGATTGCGTTAGGCGGCCACTGGGGAGGGGGCCCGTTCTTAGGTGCTTGAGTAGGGTGCCGAACCTCAGGCCTTCCTTGGGGACGCTTATGCGGCGGGCCGGGTTTGTTGTGGGGCCCCCCGGGTGTTTTGCGGGGGCCGACTCAGCCTCCCGAGGCTCCGAGAGTTAGAGTCTGTTGGTGCGGGCTACTCTTGGCCCTCCTGGTGACTCGTGGTGCTTTCTGGTCCCTCGCCCCTCGTCGGGGGGGAAATGCTGGTCTCTCCTGCTTAGGGTGCCCTCCGGCAAGGGCGCGGGGTGTTGCCGCCGATCTCCCGTATTGTGGGCTTTCACACCTGGGCCCCGATATGGACCGGACCCCGGCGTCTTCAGCTCGGGGGCCCGGATTAATGTGGGAGTCGAGAGGGGGGAGGCGGGAGGCAGTCTATCACAGGGCTGTCTGTCTCCGCCGGTGTCCCGAAAATCGGGAGGATCCTCGGCAGGAGCTCCTTTGCGGCCGCCGCTGCAGTCCCCACACCGCTCAGGCGGAGGTCGGAGCCGGAGCTGTTCCTGGGTTGTCTCCTGTCGCTGGGTCCACTGCTGGGTCCACTGCTGCTCGGGCGGCGGCGCGTGTCAGTGCGCACCCCTCACTCGATCGTCGCTCGCCTCCTCACTCCGGCCTCCCGAACGTCCGCCATCTTGGATGTTACGGAGGGCGCTGGGTGGTGGGCTCGGAGGGTGGATTTGGGCACGACGCACACGCGTTAGGAGTTCATCCACGGCCCAGATGTGCTTCAGTGGTTCCGATCGCCTTGGGTCGCCTCGGCGATCGAGTTACTTGCCGGGATCCGCGTCATATTTGTGGCGGCGGCGGGTCTCCCGTGGGCGGCATCAGAGGAGCGACTGCATCGCTAGCGCTCCAAGCCACGCCCCCACGAGTACGTCTTTTAAAACTGTATGGATCATGCTAATAAATTGTATTTTTTTTTTTTACTACAAATGATAATAGGGTAATTGGATCTTTGAACCTAGTTTAAACCACGCCATCCTGTATTATGAACACTGATTTACACACACATGTTCGAGGTCGATTGGTTTAGAATCGATGTCCCCCTGGTCATCACCCTGGAAAATCGATGCCATGGACTCGAATAATCCGTACCTCGAGACAGGGATGAAGGATCCGTCGCCAATAGTCGGCACCAAAGGTTTCTCCTTCGACGGAATGGCCCCCGGCGCCAATCTGGGCTTTAGTACCACTGTGACTTCAGGAACGTCAGCCTCTTGATGCTCACGAGAAAGATCAGGCGTCGATTTCTTCCTCTTTTTTGGTGTTGAGCACAAAGGCTTCTTCAACTGTTTTGCATGCTCGGGGTCGGGAGTGCTGGGCGCCGCCGAGGCTTGCTGTTCAGGGGTGGGGCGGGGCGGGATCCCGCACCTGCAGCAGCCTGTGTTTTAAACATTTCTAACATTTCCATTTTGAAATGTTTCACTCCTCTCGAGTGGTTGGCCCAGCTGAGGACTTACTTTTTTCCGACGGCGAGCTGGACTCATGTCAATGGCGGTGTGAGGGAGGCATGGTATCACAAGAGCCCACTGACACAAGAGCTGCAAACTTCAAAACCTTTATTGATTGTTTAAAAGCGGTTGGACAACTCCTACTTTGCGCTATAACTGATATGGCAGTATTCTCGACCATCAAACAAAAGGAAAATACAGTCCTATTCAGTCCTTAGTCAAAATAAAATGGCCTATACTAATAAACCTAATGCCTGCCCTCTTTCTAATACAATACATGCGTAAAGGGAATGTGTAATGCAAAAAGGAAAATCAGTATTCAAAATAAATGTCAGTATGGCTAAGTAAACTCCCTTCTCCGCGATTTGTAGCACGGGATAAGGTGACACACTTGGACCTTGCGACAGACTCTGGATTTGGACACAAGGAAGCAGTTTGTTTCGTGGACCACGGCCCACTTGGCCTTCCACGAAAAGTCACTAGTTTATCCGCTGGACCTCTCAGCATTTTCTCACTCCAGCCCAGGTCACCTTTTAGCTTGTAATACAGTTCAACAAAAGTTTGTTTCCTTCTTGTTACCACAATACAGTACACGTTTCCCTCCGCCGGGCTCAAACCTTTCAATCACTATTTGTGGTGTTTCCCTTCCCCAAGCTTCAATCACACCTTCATAGGCTTCCCTCCGTCAGGCTCAAGCCTCCTTTCACTTTCCTTCCACTGTCAAAGACTTTCGAAACTGCAAGGCTTTTGCTTTTACCTCGGCATGACCACTTCGACCTTCTTTCGTCAAACATCACTTTTTATCTCCTACGCCAAGGCCTCATGTTAAATGTAGTTTCGGGCCCCGTACTTATTTCAAAGTTCAAAGATATTTCTCACATCAAAGTTTTCCTCTCTCGGGATCAAACTTAACAACAGTTCAAATCTTGCATCTCAGTTTCTTTCTCTTCCCGCCGCTTCTACAGCATCAGACATTTCACAGAGACTTTCAATTAAGCAATCTTCTTTTGCCAGACCACTCTGTTACTTTCTATCTTTAATTTACAGTTCTTTACAATGCTTTACTTTCTCTCGCGTCTTATCGGCCCACATGCAACCTTAATTCGTCAGATACTGTTGCGGTCAAGTTTCATTTAACATAGATCAGACTTTCATTGCTTTCATCAACTCATTGGCTGGGGTTCATTCATTTTCGTCTTTCACGGCTTTGATCCTGAAGTCAAGGCTGATACCACAACCGCCGCTGTACGTCCCCAACTCTGCCACTCACCCGCCAGGGTGGCTGGCATCCTTGAAACACAAAAGAGGTTGGTCTCTTCTCTCTAGCTGGACTTCCTTTCGCAACCTTTACGGTCCTTTGGAGGTAACAATCTCTCACCGGGTCGTCCAAGGTTTCTCCGTACCTCAGTTGCGTCCCTTGGCCTGTCGCTCTACTGCACCTGGTTTGCTGTCGCCCTGGAAGAACTGCTCCTTCTCATGCATCCCCTTGCTCAGAGTGCATCTCAGTGTTCCACCTCCATGTGGAGAAAGCTAATAGGTACCAGGTGTTTGTAATTAAGATCAAGTGCCTGACCCTGCCTGATCTTATTAGTGGTACATGTCCAATGTATTGTGTGGGTGGTACTCCTTTCAACCTCAGACAACCTCTTCCTCTGCTTAGTGTTTGAGTAGGAAAGGGGGGGGGGCTGGGAAGTTGGAATATCCTATAAAATAGGATGGGACAGGGATATTTGGAAAGGGGGATACCATATCTCGTCATCGGGCATGCCTATCCCTCTGTCCGATCCTGTATCTTGATCCGCAGGAGCAGCTGAGCCCCACAGTCCTCCCAGGATACGTAGGCAACTACTGATTCAAGACAGCAGAGATCTCAATATCCCTGGGCGAAAGTGGATAAAATAAAAAACAGAACACAGGTTGCTCCCTCTCGTTCAAACAGCTGAGCTCCTCCTCTAGAGAATGGGAAAGAAAAGGTTAAATTCTCCAAAACACTGTTCTCCTTCCACTCCTGAGGCATCTAATAATAACATTACCTGTGATGTCTTCCTGGAATTCTGGAAGACGGAAAGAATCAGTACTCCTCCCTTGCAAAGTTTTCTCCAAATCCTTGTCTCTCAGAAATGAGTTTACCAAATACAAGCTAATTATTTAATAGTTCAAAAGGGAACGAGTCTCTCATTTGCTGAAGTAACTTTCTCCAAGTGCCTATTGAAGTCTTTGCTGTCTGCACTGTTCAACAATTTAATCAAATTAGCTTTTTGAAGAAGTGTCCAGTTAGCAATTCCATGCAACTTGGGAATTCAAGAATGTTTGTTTTGTAAATTTAATGTGAAGAATATTTAAAAGGGCAGTAAGAAATTGTTATCACTTTATTCTTCTCTTGAGTTTTACATGTAGATCTGTTTATTTCAGATTGCCCAACTTGACTGAATTATTTCTGCACAACGTTAAGAAATGCTCCGGTGCCGTCTCATAGAGACACTAATCTCCACGCATGTGCACAGCGGCCGCTGCTAATGATTTTCTGCGGCCGCTGCGCACTTCTAAACTGAGGTAGACACACTACTCCTTTCCCTTGAAGGAGAGTACTCTACCTGTTTGACACATGCGCACGCACGATCGGTCTACTTGTAAAATACTGATCGTACGCAGGCGCTAAAAAAGAAGCATCTTCATGAAATGTATGCCCGAAATGCTGCGTGCGCATGACCGGAACACTACAGCTATTCTGGTTGTGTGCGGCACTCGGGCGGGGTACGTACTTAATGTTCAAACTAAATTCTAATTGGAGCGCATCTTACAGCGTTGGTTACTTAGTGTTAAGATGGATTTCTGAACTCTGTCCTGGAGGGGCAGAGGTTCAGAAGGCCAGCCTAGTTTCTTGGAACAGTGTAACCTCTGGACAAGCCAGACCAATCAGGGTAGCGATCGCGGCGGTCAAGACTAGGTCTCAAGAGGGGTGAGGGTGACTGAAAGCCTGCAATGAGCACACAAAGCAAGGACACTTACAAATTACTCTAAGCAAGTGTTATATTAAAAATATATACACATTTATTACAAGGCCTTTGTAACATTGACCGTAGCGAGAAATCACAATAAAACTCAAGTAAACCAACACATACCAAACCAATACAATATATATACAAATACAAACGAGTCTAACGAGTTAGACGCACAAAATGTGTAGACCACCTAGATGGGGAGGAAAACAGGCAGTGCGAATAATAATTCGACCCAGTCCGCCTTCAGAGGCGCCTAACTAAAAGGAAGTCCAAGCCCTACGAAGAGTGGAGCCTTGTGCTCAAAAGTACCTGCACACGCTGGTGCCAACGGGCAAAAAGGGGAGTCTCTTCGAGGGAATCAGGCAGTTTAGTTCGGTGAACAAATGAAGATGAACAGAGCTCCGCGACTCAAGCGCAGCCTCCACTGTGGGCAGAAGCAGAGCACGAGTACAGAAAGGCGTGCTGTTAGACACAGCGGGGAAAAGCTATGGGCTCCTGCAGGAGGGCGACCAGTTCCTAGCGATGCTACTCACCGGTCCCCGATGCAAGCAGACCCAGGCTTCTCCGCGTCAGTTTCAGTGCTGGCAGGTTCAGATACGAGCAGGGGACCTCTCGGCGTCGTGTAGATTCCGCAGTAGCAGAAGTTGAGTTGAGGATGTCGCAAACGCAGTGAACCCACACAGTTTGTTACCACAGCAGGGCAACGGAGCGGCCGGGTGTATTTCAGCCAAATGTACACTACTCACTTCAGACCTGGGAATGCCAAGTGTACGAATCGTGTGAGTGACAAGGACTCGTAATACAACACAACCTGACGGCGGTTACAGAGCAAAACTCCTGGGTAGGCTGGTCAGTCTGCTGGATGGCCCAGAGACACTTCCGAAGGCTTACGTGCAGGAGATGGTGAAGATGCCGAGAATAGTTGTTCCCACTATTCCAAGGGTCGAAGTACCCGTACAGGCCTTCTTGTTCGATCTAAGGTAGAAAGGGTTTCACAAAGCGACAGCAGTGCAGAGGAGCAGGCCTTCAGCGGGTCAACAGCGATTCCTCGGTTCAGCCTCGTGGTTGCAGGATGCTTGGCTCCTGTATTCCTTTGTTCGTGAGAACTCAGGAGATCGACATGGTAGTGGTGTTTCCAGCCCCCTCTTATCCACGGTTCCCTTCGCGCCAAAACGGAGGGCACCCAATGGGAGATCTGCTCACAAAACACTCACACCATACGTGGACCTATCACGGACCACGGAGGTCCCAGGCATTCACACCACCCTAGATTCTCTGGCGCCCATGATGTGAATTGGGACCAGACATCCCAGCCCACATCCTGGAGGCACACACAAGGCCTGTAGAAGCCCGCAAAAGCATCTGTGTTTCGCGGGAAAGTACATGCCTAAATAAGGAAGGCCCCGGGTCGGCTCGACCTGGGGAAGGTGAAGGGGGCAAGACGGTCAGCGGACAGGACAAAGAGCCTCGTGGTCTGGCCATTTTGGGAGCCAGGACACCATTTTGGGCTAAGCGCGAGAAACGCGCTTAAACGCCAAAGGAGCTCAAAAACACAAGAAACGATCGCTGCCACCAGTCCCGTCCGTGATTCACTTGCACCGTTCATTATCAATCCAAAGAGAGTATCTAGGGCCTGTAGAAGACTAGAGACCCAAGAGAGCAGTAACTTAGCTTACAGTGCCCTCTTGTGCCATGTTGCGCGAAAGCTGCAACATGATAAAGAAACTACGGAAAACAACGTTTCCCGGTACTGACTGTCTTAAGGGCATGTCAGTTTCCCCGTAAGAATGGAGCAAAAGGCCAGAGGAGTGCGGCAGAAGGCTGCACTTCTCTGGCAACGTCTAGATCCTGGTGAAAACAACAGGGGTTGCCACATGGAAGGAAAATTACCCACAATTAAGAAATCTTTCCTAACACTTAGCGCTAGTGAACTCTCCTCTTAATTTTGCTTTCAGTTAACATACGCCATAGTTCTACAATAACCGCAATCCTAGTATTTGGATGTAACCTTTAACCTATCAAACTAAATACCTAAACTATCTAAATAACATATCCTGTCACATCTTCTCTGGAAAGGTTGTTCCTAGTATTCTGCCACAGAATTAAAATGAGTCACTGTAACTGTCCTTTTCAAAGAACTAGAGTGCAGCGCTCCCACCAGTCTTTCCGCATGGCTTGTCCCACGAAGTTCAGCGCATGAATCAGCTTCCTCACCAACATAGGTCTACAAAAAGGGTACCTTTTCTTGGATTTACATAAGGGACTTTATAAACAGGACCTTCCTGGTAAAGGTGGACGATGAAAGGCAGTTTAGAATTCTCATACTGCCACCAAGATCACTAAACCTCCAATCCTCTTACAGAATGTTCCCATCCAATCAAGTCCCTGCCTCCTGACCACCATGATGGCTTGGGGAACCCTCCTAAGGAACAATAGGAGTTAAGGAAATAAAGTCTGATCTTTGCCTAATGATGCAAATAGTTGAACCAGCCACCCAGAACCAACCAGACCCCACTCCCAAATCAACCCACAATTAAACAGTGAAATCTGACACCCACTCCCCGAGGACCCCTCCCCTGTGATCCTCCTGCACTTGTCCACCCCCAGGGTCTGGATCAAAAGGCAGTGGTCGTGCCCTGGCCACCTGAGTAAGGGATCCCCCGGGCTTCAGGCAGTGAAATAACCTCTGGTTTTTCACAGCGGTGACGCCTTTTCTTCTTATGTGATGAAGACTAGGTGGAATCGCTCCTCGAGTGTGACTGCTTTTTGGCCTTCTGCCAATGCTTTTCTTTCTCTTTTTCGGGTGCTGGGCCCTCCGTCTCGTCCTTGGAGGATCGGAGGGGTGACCGAGCTGGAGATTTCAGAGACGGTTGGCCCAAAGCAAGTTTGGCGGGCCGCTCATAAATAGATTTCGAATGCATCTTGGAGCATGACGCACATCCCTCCCTGTTGTGATCTGTACCCAGACACTACAGACAAATGTCATGCGGGTCGGTCACCGACATTTCGGGATGGTAGTCCGTGCACATTTTAAAGCCCGAAATCCAGGGAGCAGACATTGCGGTGGAGGTTTTGAGAAACAATTTGACGATTTAGTAAAAAAAACAGAGTCAAAGGACTCAATGTCGTCCTCAAGCAGTGTATGAGCGCACAGACAAAAGCAACTGAGTTGTGGGGTGTAGTGACCTGTTATATATACGACGCCTGACATCACGTCCGGAACCAACTATCGACCACCGAGCAAGATGGATCGACGGCCGAGTCGAGGTCCACTACACCGATGTCGAAAGGTTTCCGAAGCAGCAGAGCTGGAGGAGGATATCTGGCGAATGAGGAATCTGCAGGAGAAAAGCAATCCATTGAAATGGGATTTTGCACTCATTAAATTGGGATTGTCAAACGTAAGTAAAAATATCACATACTGTAGTTACTTTAAAGTGGTTTCTTTATTTTTTATTCTTAAAGTTACAGTTACTCTGTTACTTAACCTCACTTTAAAGACAAACATTTTGTTTTACATTTGTATATTAAAAAAGAGAAACAGCCACCTGAGAGTGACGCCTAACTCTCTAATCCTCTTTCAAAAGTGTCCATACTCCCACAGATTCCTCATCTGGATAGATATCCCCAAGCACCAGCTGTTCTCAGAAAATTTCTCTAGGAGACCCACTGTAGCGCAACAACCTCCGATGCTCAGTCTCCTTAACTCAGGACATAACGTCACCCCTGCATTAATAGCACACACTATTCCCTCCGACCCAAGTCTTTTTTCTCAGCATGCTGTTTC
The DNA here is from genome assembly GCF_040938575.1 of Ambystoma mexicanum. Lineage (NCBI taxonomy): Eukaryota > Metazoa > Chordata > Amphibia > Caudata > Ambystomatidae > Ambystoma > Ambystoma mexicanum. The sequence goes on along the minus strand of NC_090941.1, from coordinate 171,360,894 downwards.
TCGGGAACACTGTTCAAACCCCTGCTGTTACGCCACCAAGCCGTCGGGGTTGAAGCACTGCCGAGATTGCAGCTCCAAGATGTCCATCACTGACCAAACGCAATATCTGGGTGCAGTGACAGTGGTTGGGGACCATGAAGTAGAGCGAAGTGGCTTTTGTTAGTTCTCTTTCCCCCTCAAGTACTCCCTTGTGCACCCCTTCTAAAGAAGCCCTCTGCCGATCCATCCTCTCTGGCTAACTATCGCCCGATCTCCATTACTCCTTTCCTGGACAAACTGCTGGAAAAGCTGGTCATCTCCCAGATTAATCTGCATACTGAATCCGTTGGTTGTCTCCATGACCACCAGTCTGGCTTTAGAGCTGCCAGAAGCATGGAAACTGCTCTCCTGAACACCTGTGAAGACTTGCTCTCTAATCTTGACTCTAACTTTCCTTCTGTCCTCATTCTCCTCGATCTATCCTGTGCTTTCGACACTGTCAACCATGTCATCCTGCTCAATTGTATCCATGACAACCTGGGTATCACTGGTCAGGCCCTGGCCTGGTTGACCTCCTTTCTCACTGACCGACCCTCCCAGGTCCAACTTGGGCCTTTCCTCGCTTTTAACCGTCTCTCTCTACTTGTGGTGTTCCCCAGGGGTCTAACCTTTCTCCCTGGCTTTTCAACCACTACCCGGCACCTCTTGCCCACTGCATCCCTACATTCTGCTCTAACTTTCAGTGTTATGCGGATGATACCCAGCTATCCTTCAGGCCCCCCTTAGCCACCTCTGCTCCTTCTCTCAAACCAGACTGTCTGGATGCAATTCAGGAATGGTGTGCCGCCAATGATCTCTGCCTCAATGGCAGTAAGACCGAGATCATCCTCATCGGGACACCTGCTGCCTCCTTTCCTCTCTCACTCTCTCTGGCAGCCCACCGTGGGCCCTCCTGTGAGACTAAGAATCTTGGTGTCATATTCGACTCCACCCTCTTCTTCTCTCCTCACATCTCCGATGTCTCCAAGAAGTCACACTACCAGCTGCACCTCATTAGAGGTATTGTGCCTCCACACTTTCCCCCAGAAGCTCACTGTCTCCAGAGCCCTGGTCCTCTCTAGGCTGGACTATTGCAACAGCCTTTTCTAAATCTGCCTGTCTCTACCCTTCGACCTTTACAACTCATCCAGAACAGGTCTGCAAGATTGTCCTTGGCCTCAAGCCCAGGTATTATATTTCTCCAGCTCTGAAATCTCTCCGCAGGCTCCCCGTGGCTGCAAGGATCAGGTTCAAGAACCTTTGCATTGTCCGCAAGGCTTTCCGGGGCCTGGGAGCGCACCACCTCCAACTTTCTCTTCCTAAACCTCTTCTTTCTTGAGCCCCCCGCCCATACACCTCCAACTCACTTAGGGTCAGACGCTTCTCCAAGCCGATAGTGGAGGGTAGATCTCTTTCCGCGGCTGGGGTCTCCCTCGAACAGCCTCCCTGCCTCTCTCAAATTTGAGCAGAACCACTTCCGGTTCCAAGAGCAACTCAAGACCTTCCTTTTTGCTTTTTCTCTCCCTCTTCCTTGCTGATATCCCCGACTGCTCTGCACACTGGTCACCTGGCCAACCGCTGAAACTCTGGCCGAGGCTCCTGCATGTCCAGTTGCCCTTGCACTGCCTCCGTGGTTCCCCAGGATTTAAGGGTCTGTATCTGCAACCCTACAGTCCCTTGTCTCTCTGCACTTATGAGCCAACCTCTGGTAGCGCTTATTGAGTTACCTGCACTTCTCCCTCCGATCAGGCACTTCTCCCCTGGAACTTCTCCCCCTCCCTCTGCCCTGGACTTGCACGCTCTGAATGGCACAAGGCCTAGTAAGATTGTTGTTTGTCCTCCTTCTGTCCCCCCTCCTTGTCTTGTCGAGCCTAGAAACACTTGTGTACAGGCGGGTTATAAATGACTTACCATATCATATCAATGAACCACAGGGCTGAAAGGGAGCTGGCCACTAAGTTGGCACTAGGCCATCCCCTTCAATGTCCCTGTCCCTTTTTTCCCTAGATCTTCAGAGGTCGAGATGGAGGCACAGACTCCAGAGAAAGGGGATGAGAGGTCGGAGGCATAAAAGGACCAAAAAGACTGTGCTCTCATGATGAGTCGCACCACTCCTTTTCCTCCTCCTCCTGCAAGAAGAATAGGTATATATCTAGGAGAGATTCATAGGGTTCTCATAAGCAGGGTAGAGCCTTGTTTCCATATAAGCATGCTTCTAGGGAGGACTAAGAGGTGTTTTGATACAAAACATTCCAATTTTTTCGGAAACTGGTATGGCTGCAGCCTCAATGGTTGGTCCTCGGTCTGCCGCGCCTGTGTCAGCCGGTAGGATCTCTCGGGAGTTGAACCATACAAACTCAAGCTTAGCACCTCAGATGGCGGTGCTCAGCACTGCTGCATCCACTTTGATTGTGGCTAAAGCTTTGAACGCCCCAGCCGCCCTACTGCCGAGCGATTACAAACTGGTATCAAGGGCTCTGTTTTTTTTGGCGGGTGCTGGGCAAGACCCTCTTCTGGATTTTCTGGCTGATCAGGTGGAGCTCATGGTCTTGGCGTCACCGACCAAACCTCTGGTGCAGTATGAGCTCACGGATATTCTAGACAGAGGCCCCCCAGATTAGAATTAAGCTACCCTTCAATGCTGTTATAGTAGATACAGTCCTGGCCTTGCGGGACAGGCCCTAAAGAACACCCAAAGTCGATAAGGGTCTTACAAAATAATATAAGCCAGCACAAAGAGATAATGCATTTCTGTTGAGACATCCTTCGCTGCAAGGCTTGGGGTTGCAGGTGGTCACAGTTAATTCAAAACCATCAGCGTCTTCTTCGACTGTTGCCCCAGATTGGGGCTCTCAGTCGCTCTCCGTTTCTCTTCCTTCTCTCTGTACCAAAGCCCCCCATGTGTCTCTTCTTGCTTCCGTTCGGTTAAACTTCTTGCTCCTAAACATTGAAATGCTCTTCCTCTACATATTCGCTCTTCTTTCTTCCATGTCTTCCAGAGACGACTAAAAGCTAATTTCCTTCAGTCTCTTGTCCATTTGTAACTGTTGTCATTCATTATCCCTACCACTGTCACTGTAATTTTGTAACATTGGTTATGATTTAATTATTTTCACTGTTAAATCGCGTTGGTGGAAAGTGCTCCACAAATATAAATTAATACAAATACAATAGGGAAAGGAAGATGGATGCTTTTGCAAAAAAGTTTTTGTGTCAGAGAGCATGGCAATGAATGCGGTGAATGACTCAGAGCTATTGGCCAAGTACTCGGACATTTTCTGGGAAGTAATTTCGGATGGCTCAACCCATTTACTGCAAGAGGAAAATTGGTGACAGGTTTCTGGAGATAGTCAGCACTAGTAAGGAAATGGCATGTCAGGCTTTTAAGGCCGGCTTAGATGCAGCTGATTGCACTGGACACTCAATTAGGACATCATCAGTAATGCCCGGGGCTTCAGGGTTGAGATCTTCAGGATTTTAACCAGAAGTACACACAAAAACGCTAGACATGCTTTTTGATGTTCAATGACTAGACAATTATGGCCATGTGCTTAGGTTTGGCCATTTCCTGAGGCCGCCTGCCCGACACCTTTCTTTGTAAACGTCTCCCAAAGAAGTGGTTTCTCTCTGACGTTTCACGTCCTTTGCACTTAGGAAGGCACAATTGCCACAGGTTCATATAACACAGATAATGTTTACCACAGTTCAGGTAAAGGCACATCGAGGAGTCAGGAGAAGACCTCAGGTTGCTCTGTCTCTTCCGCCACAAAACCCTTTTGAGGTCTCCCACACACACTGCTCCCGTTGGAGGCCGTATCTCTGCATTTGTGGAGAAATGGCAGGAGACCATTCCCCAGACCCTTCGGTTCTGCAGCTGGCCCAAACAGACTTTTGCCTTCTGTTGTGGCAAAAGCTTGCAGACAGACCTCAGTGTACTCCTGGAGGAGCAGGCCGCTCTGTTGGCCAAAGGTGAGTAGGCCCTGTATTAGGAGAAAGGAATGGATTGGTATTCTGGTCCTTTTAGTGCAGAAAAATGGGGGAGGCGCATGTCCATCCTGGACCTCAGGAGCTTGAACAAGCTCCTGAGGAAGGAAATGTTCAAGATGGTGACAGAAGAATTCTCCAGGATCTGCAGAGTCAGGAATGGTTGGTGGTGTTGGACCTTCAGACGCACATTACCATGATGGCTTCCTTGCCCTGTCTAGGAATTTCCATTCTTCATTGTCTAGATCTTTCTGGATTTTATCGCCAATCCTTAATGCAGTGGTGATGGTGTAAACCATCTGATCACAACTGCATTTGGTGGCCATCTGGCTGAACCCTAAGCGGTAGTCCATGTTATCGAGGAATAGGGCAGGTTAATTTTTCACTACTAGTCCGGATGGTATGATATTAGCCTTTGTATTTGCTCAGAAAGTGGCCATTAACCACTGTGCGAAAAAACTATTCTCAATTTTCAGCAAGTCTTCTCCTGCCGATTGCGACATCAAGGGTTGGTCAGTGCCTGTAGGGTTGAAGAGGGATGTCCCTCTCATAATTTCCACGATTTATGCTTCAGTGAAGATTAGTGTATTGAACTTGGCCATGTTGGTCTACGAGATTGCCATACCTCTCAATCACTCCCATAAACTCACTAAGAGTCCCCTGAATCAGCTAAATTACCAAAATAAGATCAGCAAAAAGAGAAAGCGTCAACTCCGCCTCCCCACAAATAATACCCCAACTATTTGGGTTTGCTCTAATGGCTGTCACCAGTGGCTCAATTACAAGTGCATTAAGCAACGGAGATAGTGGACAACCCGGTCTCATACACCTGGATAGAGGTTAATTCTCCAGAAGGTTAGTCCCACTGAGTAACATCGCAGCCCCCTCTGCCACCATCTACTTTTTTGAAAAACGGGCACAGGCAACACTTGTGGGCCTCAGTGGCATCAGTCATCCGGGGACTCTATGCCACCAAAAAATCCTCCCTGATGTTGAACTCACTCGGCCCCGGTCTGGCCCACACCTCCACCGCTCGCAACCCCAGAAAACTGTCTGAGGTAACACCCATGGGCCACAGGGGGCCGACATCCATCACAATGGAGCCCCGGTCTATTTTGTATTGAAGGCCACAGCCACAGTCTGGGGCCTTCACACCGTCATCTGTGGCACAAAAAAAGTCCTCCCTGGTGTTGCTCCCTCCAGGTCACGGTACAGCCTCTACCTCCACCATTCACGACCTAAAGAAAAAAAAAACACCTGTGCGCCACTGGAGCCACTGTCCCTGCAACAGAGTCCCTGGTTTCCTCCGTCTTGAAGGCCACACCATTAGCTTGGGGCCTCTACTTTGCCAAACAGGTGGCACGGAGCACAACACTGCTCCTACCAATGGCTGGGGATATCATAAACCCGCGACCCTTCCTGGTCAAGCGTAGCCGGCACCCCAGCCTCCTCAAACAGCAACTAAGGAGGAAGGCTAAACAGAGCATTACGGGGCTGCGTCAATCTTGCCCGCCCCACCTGGTGGCTTTGGGAACCTACTTTCTCTAAAATTCTTGAGTTACAGCAAGAGTTCCTAAGATATCTCAGCCAGTACCCAACTCTGTATCTATTGGGAGAGGCTCCTCACCCTCCAGGACACCATTTATTAGAGAAGTGTTGTGCTAAAGACGGATTGACACTGGCCAGAGAATATTTGTATCGAAGAAATTGGAGAAAAGGGGATTAACTAATTTATGAACTTCTGTAACATTTAGATCCATTCTCCATAAACCAACTTATAAAAGGAGAGGGTTGAAGAGGCTCCCTGGGGATACATATTGCCTATTTGGTAGGTCTATGGAGGATCCAGAGACGCCTTATGAGACTGAGAACGTAAGTAGCAATGAATGAGGAAGGGAATCCTGAGAAAGCCTTTTTCATCATACACCCTCTTAACCCTAGACTTTGCTTGCCTAGAAAAGGCCACATACCAAGTTAGCAAGACACTGAATAGGGAAGGGGAATATTGACAAGGAGAGGTATTCCTGGAGTTGTTTGAGTCGGTTTACCACTGTAACTGCAATAATGTCCTTTCCATTTTATTCCCATCACCAGGTATTGGAAATTCTGAATAAAGACTGTATCTAAATGTATTTACGTGTCTTGTGCTGTTTCCCAATGTCATCATGACAAGGGGTAAACATCTCTGAGCCAAGACCCTATCATCAAGGAGTCTAAGGAATTAAGCCACTTGTTCTGTAATTGAAATTCAGCAAATATGCCAATTTTTCATTCTAAAGCTCTTATAGCCCCTGTTCCTTTGTAATCCACTTAATCAGACTTGGAACTAAATTGCGGCTGTCCTCTAACACTGCACCAACATAGCTTACAACCACTGAAGACAATTTCCAGTTCAGAAAAGCTCTTAAGACCCATTGAACCTCTGCTTAAATTCTTAAGTTGAAAAGCCTACCTTTACAGTTGTCTGGTTTAATAGTGCTATGGAATCTGTCCAGGTGATGTCCATGCTGTATGCAAAACCAAAGAACCAACAACTGTCTTTATGCTACATTACCTAAAAACTTCTTTCAGTTGCTTCACTTTGTTGTCGGGGTATTTCTTGGGGTTGGCATCATCAAGGAAAGTTCTTGCATACGCTAACGGACCAGCGTTCACCTGAAATGACATTTAATATCAGTTAAACTTGATAAATCAAGAATGGAAAAACATGCTCACAAATTGAAAACAACATTTAGTTCTTTGAATGCCTTACAGTATAAATCCCTAAAGGGAAATTGTATAGAAATTAATTGATGTTGGTTATAAGGTCAGCGCAATTATATATTGAGACGCTGCACCCAGTTACCTCAATTCCATCCTTTTTCCCTAGCACTCTGAAGCTGAGGGACATGGAACCAATGGTGTATTGGCTAGATGCCAAGAGGGGCAGGTAGGGAGGACAATGAGCAATCTGTGGGAGGAATATCCATAAGAATGAACATCACAGAGAGGTAAGTAATTTGTTCTTCTAATGGATTCCTTCCTCCTACCGATTCCTCATCTATGATAGACTACCATAGCAGTACGTAGATCTGGAGGAGGGAGGAGGGAGGAAAGCTAACACCTGTAGTCCTAAATCTTTTGCAGTGTTCCCAAAGGGAACTGCACAGGTTTCTGCTTAACAATGGTGTACCGCGGTGGGATTTGTATTGAGTATACATTTTAGTGTGCTTTAGGATACCTTAGTGCAACTAACCACAAAGCTTAGCACTGAAAAAGTAGTCTTTCTAACATGTTAACTATGGAAAATTATAGTCGAGAGTCCCTTGCTACAAAAACTGCCGATTGTTTAAGAGTTCTCTTTAAGCATAAGAATCTCCTGACTAGAGGCAAGAAAATGGAGCTAATAGAAAGGTTGTTAGCTAACCAAAGCCTGGATGATGGTTCAGAGGAACCTACCACTCCAGCAACTGTAGATAACAGTATTGAGATTGAAACTGAACAAAATGTTGATGATCTTGAGGAAGAGTCAGAAGAGGAGGGTGAGGCTGCTGTGACTGTCCCCCGTAGGCCTCTGTCTGCTCTACCTGCTGTACCTACTTGACCTTTACCAGGTCCCACATTTAGTCCTCAATACTTTGAACTGGAGAGAATGAAACTAGAATTGGAATATAAGAAACTTAATGCTCAAACTGAAAAAGAACTAAGACTAAGGGAAATGGAGCTCAAGCATGAGCTAGAAATGAAAAAATTGTCTGTGGAAAATGCTTCTCTCTCTGGCTCCTCTAGAGATCCCAGTCCTAAAAGACCCCGGATGCCTAAAGAATTGGTTGGTATGTATGAGCCTAAGTTGGATGTGTTGGATTGGTTGTCTGTTTGAATATAATCATGGGCTCCAGAACATCACAGGAAATGACTTACTCACCTGGTTGTTCTCTAGGCTCCCCCCTGTTGCAACTGATGTGGTAATGGAGTTGGGGGAGGAGGATAGGAAAGAGTATGAATGTGTGAAACTAGCTCTGATAGCTAGATTTGGGAAGACCCCTACCCAGTATCTTAAGAGGTTTAGAACCCTCAAAAAGCATGATGGTACCCCTTGGGCTACCTGGGTGAGTGAAGGGTTGAAAAACTTAGAGGGATGGATTAAGGTTACAAAGTGAACACTTATGAATGTATGAAAAATCTTTTTATGTTGGAGTCAATTTATGATGCCTGCTCTCCTGAGCTCAGACAGCACTTGGCTGATTCAAAGGAATTATATTCCAGAAAGATAGCTAAGGCTGCGGACTTGTGGGTTGCCAACAGGGCCACTCACAAGGATTCTGGGGTAACTCAGAAGAAGGATGAGGGGAAACAGCCTAAAAAGGACTCCAAAGAGAATTCTAATACTGCAAATTCCAAAGAGGGCCCCAAACAAAACCATAAGGGTAAGCCACAAGGGAAACAAACTCAGGCTAGTGTACCTTCTGGTGCAAAACCAGAAGGAGGTCAGAACAAGCCTTCATTCCAGCGAGCCTTTGGCTCATGCTACGTTTGTAAGGCCACTGACCATGTGAAAGGAGATCCCAGATGCAAAGGTAAACTTCCAGGGATCCAGCTTGCCTCCTTAGCCTTCGCTCCAGAAGAGGAAGTCCCAATGGCAAGTGAAAACTTTCTACTGCTGGCTGATGAACCCATTGGTGTCTCAGCCAGTGTTTCTTTAGTCTCTCTGGGGTTGTGGGAACAACAGAATTTAGATGTGTATAATTCTATCCCAGATAATACTAAAGAGTATTATAAAGACAGTGTCCAGGTGAATGGTCAGGAGACTCCTGCCAGTAGGGACACTGGGGCCAGCATAACTGTGGTGGATGAATCATTTTTCAAGGCAGAGAATGTTGCTAAGGCACACAAATGCCTCACCAAGTTAGCTGGAGGGCCTGTGCAGATGTGTCCCCAGTTACCAGTTCTCATCCAGTGTAATGATATGGCTGTAAAGATACCTGTCAGTATACAATGTGAAGTACCAGGTAGGGTTCTGTTGGGTAATGACCTGAAAGCTCTTGGAGTTGTGTCACATACCACCAGACCTCCTAGTAAAAGGTTACAGGAGCTCACAAAACCTGCAAGAGAGAAAACCCTGCGAGGGTTATCTCAGGAGATGATGACAGAGATCACTCCTCTCCCACTGGAGCAACTTGCTGCAGTAACTACCAGATCAGGAGCAAAGGGGCAACCCAAGACTCCTAGGAAAAAGCCAGCAGCAAGCACTCCAGTGCTTCCAACAAGGACATCCCCTCGGTTGTCCACAGTTACACCTGTAACTCCACCTCCAGCTGAGGCTGAGAGGGAGGTACAACCCTGTGTGGTTGAACTAGACTCTGAAGAAGAGCTAGTAGGAGGCCAAGAACTTATTGGAGATCTGGACCCTGAGGACCATCCTGAGCTGCAGTCTTTACTGGAAGAAGGTGGGCCCAGCAGGGCAGCTTTTCGTAAGGGACAAAAAGAATGTCCAACTCTGGAGGGTCTCCGCCACCAGGCAGCTTCTCAGGCTGATGGGCAAGAGCCTGGGAAGTATAGGTTACACTGGGAAGATGGCCTCTTCTACAGTGAACCAACTGAGTCTGAACCTGGAGACTACAAGCACCTTGTAGTACCTCAAGAAAACAGACAACAGTTCTTGCACTTAGCCCACGAGATTCCTTTGGCTGGTCACTTGAGTTTCAAGAAGACCAAGGAAAGGCTCTCACTCTACTTCTATTGGCCAAAAATGGGGGATGAAGTAGATAAGTTTTGCAAGAGCTGCCATACCTGCCAAACTTCTGGTAAGGTTGGCTCCAAGAATGCGGCACCTTTAGTGCCGCTCCCCGTTGTGGGAGTCCCATTTGAGAGGGTAGGGATTGACATTGTTGGTCCCCTTGATCCCCCAACCTCCTCAGGCAACAGGTTTATCCTTGTTGTAGTAGACCATGCTACTAGGTACCCTGAAGCAATTCCTATGAGGACTGTTACAGCTCCGGCTGTGGCTAAGGCCCTCCTTGGTATTTTTACCAGGGTTGGGTTAGCTAAGGAAGTAATATCCGACAGGGGGTCAAACTTTATGTCCCACTACATGAAAGCCATGTGTTAAACCTGTGGAGTTACTTACAAGTTCTCAACCGCATACCACCCCCAGACAAATAGGTTGGTAGAAAGGTTTAACAGAACCATGAAGACCATGATAGGTGCTTTAGAGGAACCCCTGAAAAGAAAGTGGGACCTTCTACTGCCATAGAGAAGTCCCTCAGGAGGGAGTAGGTTATTCTCCCTTTGAACTTCTCTATGGCCATCCAGTCAGAGGTCCGTTGGCCCTGATTAAGGAGGGATTGGAAGGTGCTCCTCCCCTCAAGCCAGTCAGAGTGACTATGTGATAGGTCTCCGGAGGAGAATGTCACACATGATGGCAGAAGCTAGTGATGACCTGAAAGCTGGACAAGCTTTGGTCAAGCATTGGCATGATCAAAAGGCTAACATGGCTGAGTTCACTCAAGACCAGCTAGTTCTCGTTATGCTCCCAACAAGGCAGTGGGAAAACTTGGGGAGGTCAACTATCTGGTGGATCTGGTGGATCTGGGCAGACCCAGGGAAGCTCCTAGAGTCTTCCACACTAATCGACTGAAAGCGAACGTCTCCAGACCTGAAGTAGGAGCCTTGCTTCTAGCTTCAGCAGCAGAGGAAGAAGAGAGTGAATCTCTCCCTGATCTCCTCAGAGGTGTACCTTGAGATGAGAAAATTGAAGGAGTCAATCTCTCTTCAGATCTGACACCTGAGCAACAAGAGGAGTGCAAATCTATGTTAAATCAGTTTGCCTCCCTGTTCTCACTTTCACCAGGCTTGACCCCTTGGGGACAGCATGAGATTCTCACTGGTGACTGTCTGCCAGTCAAAAGCAGAGGATACAGAATGTCAGAAAATGCAAATATAAGAACCCACATCAAAGGGGAGGTCAATAAAATGCTTGATCTCGGGGTAATAGAGCCCTCTACTAGTCCATGGTCTAGCCCAGTTGTGTTAGTACCAAAGGCAGGATCCAAAGATTTGAGAATCTGTGTGGACTATAGAGCTCTTAATGCAGTCACTAAGACTGATGCCCACCCTTTGCCAAGGACAGATGAGTTGGTGGATAAACCTGGTGCAGCCAAGTACCTCAGCACATTTGACCTTACGTCAGGCTATTGGCAAATAGCCTTGACAGACCATGCCAAGGAGAAAACTGCATTTTCAACCCCAGTTGGCTTGTACCAGTTTAAGGTCATGCCCTTTGGATTAAAAAATGCACCTGCTACATTCCAAAGGATGGTGAATCAAGTTCTAGCTGGGATGGAGGACTTCTGCATGGCTTACTTGGATGACATTTCAGTCTTCAGCCACTCCTGGCAGGAACATGTGAACCACCTAGGGCATGTTTTGCAGGCTCTTGAGCAGGCCCATTTGACTATCAAGGCAAGTAAATGCCAGATTGGTCAAAGTAAAGTGGTCTACCTTGGGCATTAGGTAGGAGGTGGAGAAATAAGGCCTTTGCTCAGCAAAATTGAAGCTGTGCAAAATTGGACAACACCTACTACTCAAACCCAGGTGAGAGCCTTCCTAGGCCTCACTGGGTATTACAGGTATTTCATTGAGAACTATGGGACCATAGCTTCTCCACTGAATGTAATCTCCTCTCCAAAATTCCCTAAAAATCTCAAATGGAATGAGGAGTGCAATCAGGCCTTTGAAAAACTGAAGAAAGCTCTTTGCCAAGCTCCAGTACTGAGAGCTCCTGACTACCACCAAACTTTCATTGTACAAACTGATGCTTCCAATGTAGGTATAGGTGCAGTTCTAAGCCAACTGGATGAGAAGGGTAGGGAGCACCCCATTTGCTTCATCAGCCGTAAGCTGAAGGATCCTGAGACAAGGTGGGCAACAATGGAAAGAATGCTTTGCTATTGTGTGGGCACTGCAGAAGTTTAGACCATACTTGTATGGATCTACTTTTGTCATTCAGACTGACCACCAACCCTTGAGATGGTTAATGCAAATGAAAGGGGAAAATCCAAAACTATTGAGATGGTCAATCTGCCTACAAGGGTTTGATTTAACCATTGAGCACAGGTCAGGGTGTCACCATCAAAATGCTGATGGACTCTCTAGGATGTATGTCATCGGCTAGAGGTATGAGGTTCATCCAGGAGTGGATTAAATCCTCCTGTCCCTTAGTCTGGGGGGGGGGGGGCGAGTGTTAGGGAGAATTCTCTGTTTAGGCTGAATTTCTTAACCTAGTGAGTCCCCCAGCAGCTTTGCTGATTTTTGGGGTTTATTTTTTTTCTCCTACCAAGAGTGAGACTCTTTTACCCTCACTCTTGGACATGATTTGAGTGTATTCCTTTGCCTCTAGATGTGTTTAATGGGCTATGGGGTCTTTTACTCCATAGGGCTTCATGTGTTTTTGTGATGTGTGTTACAGAGCACCCTCAGTGCAGTAACACAGGGGTGTCATAGTGACCCCCCCAGTACAGACTCCATAACCTCGGACTGACTACTGTCTCCCAGGGCATGTAAAGTCACCATTGACTTTACTAGTCTTGAATTCTGAACAGAACCAGTACACACCATCATATTGTGGACGTACTGGCCGGGGCAATTCGATTGCCCTGGGGCCTGTTAGTCGGAGGGGGCACGTCTCCGTCCCCCCTGATCGAGTTTTGGCTGGTGGCAGTGGATACTACTTTTTATATTCAACTGCGAATATTTCTCTATGGGATTTTTCCCATTGTTCGAGGCTACTATCTTTATTTATTTAATTACGATAGCCTCGAACATACCGTCGGTTTATTTAATTATTATTAATTCTCCGGTTGGTATTTTTAGCCAAAATTCGGTTCTAAAATGGCTTTTGTGTTCTCTTCTTTGACTCCAACCCAAGTCGAGCCCTTTGTTCCACTTTTTGGTGGGCTTCTCCACAGAAGCCCTCCAAAGTGGTGCCACTCTGTCTGGGGTACTTAGGAGAGGTGGAGAGGATTTAGGCACCCTGGACTGAGTTGCCTAGGCAACTCAAGTCGCACTCCGTCCTGATTGGCCCAAGTGGTGAGCCGGCCGGCTCACCACTTAGCATGTTTGAGTGACAGCTAGGCTGAGTGAATGGGGGTTTTCTGCATAAAAGCAGGGCTTTGGGGACTGAAACTTCAGAAGTCGCCACAGGACCTAAGAATCCGACGAGGGAGAAGCTGAGCCGACCTGCCACGACGACACCACCGGTGGAGCCCTGCTGGACCGTCTCACCACTTTTCCCAACGACAGAGGAGATCTCCCGCCGGAGAGTCTTCTTCCTTTGACTGGTGGGGATAACCAGTTTCACCGTCTTTTCGCCTCCCGGCGCATCTCGTGGCCGCCTTGCCTGTGCCAAGCACCCCGGCAACCGGAATACCACATTTTACCACGACCGCGAAATAAAGGGTAATACCTTTAACCGGAAAACTCTGCGGCTGGTTTCTTCCCTGGCAGTGCAACGACCTTCATCTTTCCTCCAAGTTGAGATCTTCTCTTCCTCTGGATGACACCGAGACTTGCACCCCCTGCCAGGAACAACTGCCACTGCTGGAGGATCCTTCCCGCTTAAGGTACCGTGTTCCGCCTGGCTTCCCTTGCCACCAACTGTACGGGGTAGATTTAGCCCCCGGCTTTCGAACCTGGGTTAGCCTGGGACACCCTGGCTCAACTTTTCTGAGCCTCTCTAAACTCTTTTCGAACTCTCTGCAAGACTTTCAGAGCCTAGTGTAACTGTGTGATCTTGGGCGCATTTTTGCTCTGCTCTCTCTAAGAGTGAGCCCAGCCTATGGACTTTGGCTCACAAGTGACTTTTGCTCTTTTGCCTTGCTAAAAGTGTTCCTAAATCCTAGAGTGGTGTATTTTCATATATTCTGCCTTTTTCCCTCCCTTTTTCATGAACTTATTAGAGTGCCATCTATAGTTAAGCGCTCACCTCTGTCTGGAAATAAGTGGTGTTAACTAAGACTTGTCTGATAAGGAATAAGGGTTGTATATATTATAATAGTAACTGTGTTTAGAGTGTTTTACCATAAGAGTGCTAGTGTGTTTTTAAATAAATAATTATATACTTTGATACCAAAGCTCTGGTCAGTGTTTGCTTGTGCTATTGTGTGTGAGTGCCTATTGTGTATACTTTGCATACTGCCTAACTCTTCTTGAGGGAAGTCTGACTGCTCAGCCACAGCTACCAGGTAAATCTGGGTGGTACAGACTGCTACCAAGTGGGTTTACTGCTAACACCTGTAGTCCTAAATCTTTTGCAGTGTTCCCAAAGGGAACTGCACAGGTTTCTGCCTAACAGTTGGACAGGCTGAGCAGCTCCGAGAACCAGGGTTGTGCTGGCCACCATTGGGCTATCAGGATAATCCGAAGGCCCCTTGACTCCCTGATCCTACAGATTACCCTGTGCACCCGGGCAATGGGGGGAAAAGCGTAAGCTGCAATGTTGTCCCACTGGATCTGCATTGCATCGTCCAGCAAACCCCTGCCTTGCCCCTGCCAGGAGGCAAACTGGGGTGCACCTCCTGTTGGCACTAGCGGCAAAGAGGTCCACCTGCGGATGACCCCACCTGTTGAAGATCCCCTGAAGGACCTGCTTGTTCAACTGCCATTCGTAGTTGTCTGAGCCCAGCCTGCTGAGCCTTTCCGCCTCTAGGTTAGACTCCCCTGGGAGGTGGACTGCTGACAGATGTATGTTGTTCACCAGAGCCCACTCCCAAATGTCGACCGCCAGTCTGCAGAGGGTGCCTGTTACGCTCACCTGGCTCCCATAGGGGCGTCGGTCGGACCCGGACTGCTGCGGCCTCCACCCACGTGATGCGTAGTGCAGCGATGACTGACTGGATCTGCCCTCTTAATCTTGTCTGTTTTACCCGTAGAAATATTCTAGTACAAGTGGAGAGATGGATTTAGCCACTTGTGGAGTCAAGTGATAGCTCCCCCACTGTCCTCCCCGCTAATCACCTCTGTGCCCTCTCAGCAATCTCACCTTATATTCTTGAATGATGAACCCTCCATCCTGCGAAGCACGCAGGGGCGCGTTGATGACCAGTTACTTCACTGGCCTGAAGATATTGGAAGAGTTGTAGACGAATCCTGACTCCAAAAGGTCCTGGTGAAGAGCCGCAAGTATATAGTTCGTAAGAGTTCAAAATGTCTGGAATTCACTCCTGCCCAATTCCTCTTTTATCTTGCAACTTTGACCCAATAAGAAGATTGACTGCTGAAAGCGCTCTGGTAAAAGTCTGTGTTACCCAACACTGTCCGGTAAATAATGCCAAGGGTTAAACTTGCTGCTTTCTCCTTTTCTTACAGGTGCGGCATAAGAAGATGTGGCGTGCTGATGAATACCTCCGGCGGTAAAATCAGGTAAGCATATGGCGGCTAAAGAGATTGTCTCTGTATGTTCTCTCTGCTCACCTTGTTGTTTCATGTCCCCCTTAGGTGCCGGGATTCGGCAATGTAAAGATGGAGACAGCGCCGGATCGAAGAAATGCTGTGTGGAACAGTGAGTATGGCACGGCACTGCTGCTGCGATGAGATGCGTTTAAAAAAGTCTTTCCTCTGGTTTGAAGATGAGATGAATGCGGAATCAGGTAAGAAATCAGGTAATACTCTTGTTCTAACCTTTGCTTCTTTCCTTCTTTCTAGGTGCTCCAGGTTCGAGGCGGGCGTGGCAGAAGGCTGGATGCTGCTGCTGGCACGGTGAACGTTATGCTGCTGGATGCAGAATAACACAAAGCGTGTGCTGCTCTTCGGGCGTGGTTTAAATAGCCTCCAAAGTAGTCCCAGGTAGGTATTCCTCCCCGACCACACCCGATTAACAAAATAGTCCCTAAGTTAAAGTAGTCCCTTCTAAGCCTCACATGAGTTTGGATCTTCTTGCAGCATGGTCTGTATCAGGTAAGTGTGCACCTATGAGCCTGGCGCCATGACTGAACCCAGACAGCCCCTAACAGGGGTTGCTGGGTTTTCTCAAGGCAACAGGATGACTGCTCCCGGGGCTGATGGACGTGGTCTGGATGCCCGGGGGTATGCATCATGACAGTGCCACCCTACTTGTTGATGTGATACATGCAGGTGGAACTGTCTGTTTGAATGAGAATCGCCCTGCCGGTGATAATAGACAGAAAGGCTTTGAGAGCAAGCCAGATAGCCATCATCTCGAGCCAGTTGATGTGTGCTAGCTGCTTCTGCCGGGACCATACTCTGTGGACATTGTGACTGTCCAGGGTAGCTCCCCATCCCTCTAGGGATAAGTCTGTGGTAATGGTGACCTGAGGTGTTGGTTGCCGGAAGGGCATGCCTATCCGCAGGTTGTTGTCCCTACCCCACCAGATCAGATCCTGGTGGAGCTGTTGTGGTATGCTCCGCCTGCGAACCCTTCTCTTGGTTCCAGGAGGCTGAGAAATGTAGCTGCAGTCACCTCATTTTGAGCCTTGTATGTGGCACTGCAAGAAGACATGCGGCAATAACTCCCAACAGGTGCTGGTACCACCCCGCTGATGTCACTGCTCTGCTGAGAAAATGTCCAGTGGCCATCTTGATGGCCGTGATCTTGTCCTCGGAGGGAAAGATCCTCTCTGAGCTTGTGTCTCAGATAAGTCCCAGGAAGGCCAGGCTCTGCGTGGGCACCAACAGTGACTTTTTGAGGTTGATAGAAAATCCAAGGTCGTAGAGTGTATCCATGAGGGTGGATACCGTATGTCGGAGTGCCTCCGGAGATCTCACTCAGACTAGCCAGTCATCTAGATATGGGTACATATGATGGCCTTGCGCCCTGAGTAGGGCTGCCACTGCGTTCAGTAGCCTTGTAAGGACTCAGGGACGAATTGAGTCCAAAGGGTAGAACCCTGTATTGAAAGTGAAAACCCATGATCCTGAACCTCAGGAAGGATGGATGGGGTTCCCAAATCGGGAAGTGTAGGTAGGCATCCTTCAGATCCAGGGAGCACACCCAGTCTCCTGCACACAATGGGGGTCATTACGAGTCCAGCGGTAGGGGGTTAATGGGGCCGGTAGAGCTGCCGGCCCAGTTAACCTCCTACTGCCGCATTACGAGGTCTCCTCGCGGAACCCGCCTGGTTTTACCAGGCGCCCTTGGCGGGTCCCGCAAGCAGACCTCGTAATGCTAACAACGGGCCCGTCATTAACGGGCCCGTTGTTAGCATGCTCCCCATTCCCACTGAGCCCTATTGGGGCTTGAATGGGAATGGGGATGGGTTCCCGGAATGAGGAAATACCCAGCCCTTCAAGGTCGGAATGGCCCAGTATTTCCCCATTCCAGGAACCCGTACCCGGAATGGGAGTAGCCATTCAGCAAATAGCAGCATGGCTACCTCCAGGGTCGTAATGACCCCCAATGTCTCCGCTATTTAAAAAAAAAAAAAGAAATGTTATTGCTTTATTACAAACCTTTAACAAAATTAAACATATCCTTTAAAAGAGGGCAAGAAAAAGAAGAAAACAGTCCATACAAAGTCTCCGCTATGAAGGTTGGGGTAACCATCTCAAACTTTTGGAGAGGGAGGGAAAGGTTCAAGGTGGAAAGGCCTAACAACTCTCAGGATAGCCTGGTTCTTTTTGTGTATGGTGAAAATTTGTGAATAGAAGCCCATACCCCGCTGAGAGGCTGGGACTCCCTCCACGGCCTGGCTTGCTACCAACGGGCATATTTCTGCCAACAGAGTTGCTGTACCAATCTGCGGGAGCGGAGGGGAGGAAGGAGGAAAGGGGAGCCGGAAGCCCATGGATACTATGGAGAGGATCCATGGGTCTGTGAACCTTGTGCGCCAGCAGTGTGTGTGAGAGGCAAGCTTGCCCCCCACCGAAGACTTGTGGATCCGGATGGGCCTGTCACAATTTCTTCCCCTCTGAGGCTGGGGCGGAGGAGGGGGGCTGGAAAAACCCTTTGTTAGCCGCCTTGTGCTGTTTGCACCTGTGCTCTCCTGAAAGCCTCTGAAGCCTCCGAAGCCTCCGAAGGACCGACCCTTATCTGAGCGCTGGTGCGTTTGGCTGTATGTCTTAGGAGTGGACTTGGTGAGGATCGATAAAAGAAGAATAGCTCTCAGACAGGAAAATCTTTATCGAGTTCCTTGTCCGTTGTTGAATGGAACAGCCCCCCTCCCTTCGAAAGGCAGGTCTAGTATGCGTTCCTGCACATCTGTATTGAATTTTGTCGCCCTTAGCCAAACCATCCTTCTCATGTCAGTGGCGATGCAAATGGCCCGACCTGAAGTGTCAATATGGCCCACCGTGGACTCCATTATGTCTTGTGCCACGATTTTGTCATCAGCCAGCCCAGCCTTGAATCAAGCCTGGATGTGGGTAGGGCGCTCAGAGAGGAAATCAGCAATCTCCCGCCATAGCTTCTGGTTGACAGCCACCAATATGGCATCTGCATTGGCCTGGCGCAGGTGGAGAGTGGCGTTGGAATAAATGTTGTTGCTGAACGCCTCCAATATCTTTTCCTCCTTGCCCAGGAGTGCCGAGGCCGAAGTCGGTGAAGAAGATAGTGGCTTGGAGTACAGTGATGCTGCTGCTATCACCGAGGAATGTGGTTGGGGGTGCGCCAACAGTAAGAGGGGGTCCCCTTCCGTTTGCCTGTATTTAGCATCATAACGCCTATTGGTATGCTGGGTAGAGTGTGGCTTTCTGAAGTGGGATTCCGGTTCTAGCAGTAGGGCGTAGCTTGAGAACTTCAGCCAGTACTCCCGCCTCTGGTTGTTCCACCTGTGGCTGCGAGATTCCTAGGTACTCAGCCAGGCCCACCAGCCGCTCATGAAAAGCTTTGGCTGACAACAGAGTGTACGGGTCCTCCTCGTCGTCTGTGTACACTGTTGTGTCCTGCGGAGGAGCCGGAAGAGTGCTGGGCGCAGGCAGCTGTGGTGTGCTGAATATCAGTGCTGGAGGCTGCTGAGGAGGCAGAGCCGAGGCTGCCGTCACTGGTAAAGGCATGGGAGCCGGGGGCTGAAGTGGACCCAGGGGCAGTGTGGCCATGGGTGTTTGCAGCAGAGCAGGAGGGAGCATGTCCCTGATCACGTCTCGGAGGATGGTACCCATCTGTGGTAATCTCGTGAATGCAAGGAATTTCTCAAAGAACCTGTCTCCACAGGCCGGAGGAGTGCCTGATGGAACAGGCATTTGGGTTGGACTCTGAGGCTGTTGTGTCCTGGGCATGCCCTGTCACGTTGCATAGGGCGATGTATACCTGCCATTAGAAGTGGATGGATAGGATGTGGACCAAGTGACAGGGGTTGACCAATCCCACCTGGAAGCACTTTCCCCTGCCAGGTCTCCAAAGGGAAAAGGTGTCGGGTGAGCCGCCATTTTGTCTGGCCCGTTGGCCATTTTGTTTTGCTTTGTACGCTGATCGGTGGTGGTTGAGGCATACCCTGCACCTCAGGACAGGGCCTGGTAGGCAGAGTGCCCTCGGCAGTGGTGGTGGTAGTGCTGCATGCCGGTGCCCCCTCAACCATGGGTCCAGTGTTAGGGCGTAGCCCCTCGGCTTAGGACCCGGTAATAGAGCCTTGCGGCCCCTCAGTGGTGGCACCGGTAGCATCTTGCGACCCCTCGGCCGGTAGCTGGAGCAGCCTCAGTGCTGTTGCTGGTCTTCGGACCTGTTAAGTCCCTGCTTCCTTGGGAAGGAGTCACCCTTGCGGTGTGCGGAGGAGAGCAGGGCATCTACCTTGGGCCTGGTCTTCTGCTTCACAAACGCTTTGAGGTCCTCTGGAGACGATCTTCAGAAGAGCTCCAGCCACGTGGCTAGTAGGTTCTTGAGTGTGCGCGGCGTCAAGGCATTGCACGTGGTACAGCCTTCCAAGCTTTGGTCTGGGCCAAGGGCAGAGTAGGCAGTGGGTGTGGGGGTCGGATGTTGAGAAGGACCCTCGCAGTCTGGACACCTGCTGACATGCGCCGGGTAGGAGTGTGGCGCCAGAGGACAAAGCAGTACCCGATAATTGAAAACAAAAAGAAGACAAGAATACTTCTCTGGTAAAGAACGTGTGCAATTACTAGGCTGGAGGCCTAATCCAGTAGCGCTGGGGAAAGCGGTCCGGTCGACGTGGAAAAGAGGACCGAGGAGTGGCACCGGTGGGTGGAGTCAGGGAAGCGCATGCTCCCAGCGCCCTGCCCCAGCACGCATCGAATTTTAAAGGGGAAAATGATTTTTCTGGTGAAATAGGTTCCGTCTCCGGTCCCTAGCGAGGGACACCCATACAGTATGGAGGAAAGGGGACGGGACGTAGGAGTATGGGAATGCACATAACATATGCTAGAAAAATAAAGGGTGTTATCACTTTGCACCACAATACCATAATTGTGCACTAAAATAAAAACTAAAATGAGACTAACATACTAATTTACCTTATCCATTTAACATATACTAGATTCATATACTATCAGTGCAAATCAGTTCATGCCGGTTATATAAACGTGGTGCAGATTGATGGAAATACAGGGTTAGTTTGAAAATTAAATACATTAAATGTACATGGTTAAGGATGTGCTGTGTCTGAATGGGGACGTGCCAAATCAGAATTGTGGAATGCGAGATCTGTTCTGCTTAAGACCTTGTATTGTTTCAAAAACATTCAGAGCAGGAATACAGCACCGAGATGTAGCTATTGCTTCCATTTCTAAGCGATCAGGATGACTCCGGTCAGAACATTCTTGGGTTGGCTGATTGACGAAAGAGAGGTGGTTTTGAATGACACATGAGGTCACAGAAAGCGGCAGGCATTTTTACAGTTTATGTAGGTCTGATCTATATTCTGGGGAGGTCTCAGAAAAAGGCTTGCAGAAGGAAAGGCTGAGGCTTGCACTCTCTCTAGCTTCGGGTTCCTGGCTGGCTGCCATCTCTGAAGTGTTTTGCTGACCCTGGAGTGATGTTTGCAGGCAGAAAGGCTGGCAGAGGATCCCGTGTGTTTTTCCAAGCTAAGAGGGGGGTGCCCGATAGCTAGCCAGGGGCACTGGCAGTTCAGCACATACACACGATCAAAGATTATTTTGGTGGGTTCAGTTAATGTGAGGAACAAGCTAATGTGTGAATGATTTGTGATCAGATAGTGTAGAGTGGGAACATCCTTTTTAGGTGTTGCACTGTACAGTGAATTTTTTTTATTAAATGTTTTTTTTATTTTGCGTTTGGTTTACAGAGTATAAACCTTTACAAAAGAAACACAAAACAATTTTTTATACAAAGAAGAATATCCAGTGTGGATTAATAAATAGACAAAAAAAGTTAAAACCTATTTTACATTCAGTATATACAACACCACATCTGATATTGATCCCTTAGTCCTATTAATAGAAGTTTAGAGTTATGACATAAGTGATATTTCCAAAGGAAGACATACATAACATTAACAGTTATGTGTATTATTCTGACTTAAAATTACTACAGTTGACATATAAATCCCAATCCCTCCATTGATTCAATTCCCTAAGGCATTCCAATTATTAAAGCTGTGTATCTGAAGGCAGATTACACACTACAGCCAGTTTCAATGCATCCAGTTTGCCATAAAGCCTATTCCACCATAGATCTTCAATGTCGACTTTTGAGGGATCATGAATAAATTTACCAAAAGCTGCTAGGCGTTGGGGAATTAATGCCTGACACTTCAAAATTAAGTGCTTCAGTGATTCAGAAGTTACAGTACTGTGGCAGAAACGACAGGGGATTCTCTGAGTATTACCTGAGCGAATTTGTAAAATTTCCCCTGTCAGCAAAACATTGAAACAAATCTCAAGTATGGGGCCTCCTTCTTGGGTCAAGGAATTTGGTTAAATATGACTCTGGGGTGGCAATTCTCTTTCCGTCATATATAATCTGCTTATAAATCCTGGAAGCCTCGACCCTTTCTATGGATTTCACCCAGTCCAGGGATTGGAGTTTTTCCTTAACTCTCATAGGATTAAGTATCATGATTTCAGATGTAAGACAGATAGAATCTAAACAGTTCAAACAATCTATTTGTAGATTCAACAGCCACTTCGATGTTGAGGAGCCAGTTCTCAGTCTGCAACACATAAGTGCATATAGAGTATTGTCGTTTTCCACAATCAGGTTCCAATATAGGGCTAGTCTTCTCCAACTTATTTTACTATCTAATGAGAGAAGGCCCACCTCAAAACGAATAGCAGACATTGGAACGCCCTTCGGTAAATAGTAAAGTATTTTCCGCCAGATTTTGGATTCCAGTTTGGCTGCCAGTCGATGAGTTGGAAAAGGTAAAATTTCAAAGCTGTATAAAAGTTTAGGCAAAACTTTAAGATTGTAAAACCTAATTAGCGGGGTCACTGAGTATTTGCAGTATTTTGTGGCGATCTTTTTCATTTGGAAGATCAGTTTATCTACTTTGTCTAAGTAGTAATTCCAATACATATGGGTCGTAGAGCCACTAAAAATCGGAAAACCCAAATAGCAGAGGGATCTAACCTTGAGAAAGAAACAACCATCTATCCTCCATTTGAAAATAGATGTTTTTTTTCCTATTTGTGAGGTTAATCACAACAGATTTCTTCCTGTTGATAATCATGCCATTATTGACCACATAATTAGAAAGGGCCACCAGTTTCCGCTGGAGTCCTACTGGAGTGGCATCGATCAGAAGGATATTGTCAGCATAAGCTGTCCAAGATATTTTTTTCACCCTCAATCCTTGGTGATACAAGAGATGCTGTGGTTAAAGGCCCATCGACATCCAATATATATAAATTGAAGAGTGTGGGTGCGAATAGACACCCCTGTTTCAGTCCATTGCCTGTTTGAATAAGCCGTGACAAATCCCCTGATAAATTTGAACGAATTTGAATGGCAGAATCTTCATGTAGATGTATGGTTAAAAGTCCTGATGTAATCCCCATTAAAGCCAACTTAGACCACAATCTTACCGGTCCACCTTATCAAACGTGAGGGAAAGAGCAACTGAGGCTAGATATATCGGACTGGCTGCTTTCTTGCACGCCTTCTCCAGGAGGAGAGTAAAAATTAAACCCCCTATTTCTGTGCCCATCCCCTTTCGAAAGCCAAATTGTTGTATACGGAGTATCCGATTTATTTCCACCCATTCCTCAATTTTCCGAAGGACTATTCCTGCGAATATTTTAGAGTCTGCGACCATGATGGATATTGGACGGTACTTATGTGAGCACCTTCTGTCCGCTTTTTTGTATATAGGAACAAAATAGGAGATCCTCCAGGTGCAGGGGATGGAGCGGGTCAATATAATATCTGAAAATAATATATAGAGTGCCTTAGTCCATAATTCAGGGTTTCTCTTCAATGTACAGTTGGTTAGCCCATTTGGGCCTGCAGCTCGGGAGGTATTAGCAGCCCTAATTTATTTTTCAATGTCCTCAACATCAAAATTACATGTCCAGCTTCCCCTTTTAATTACCGAAAGACTATTTGTCATAACAAACTTTCCCTCATATAGAGTGGAGAAATGAGTAGCCCATACATCCTCTTGTACACAGACTGTTTGTAGCATTACTTGTGTTTTCTCCAAAGAGTTTATTAACAACCAGAATTGACGGGAAGATGAGTCTCTTAATGCCGTTAGCATTGCCGTATTATCTTTCTGCAGCATATACAATTTATGGGTTTTCGGCCAGTTCTTTTTTGCTTGTTTAATTAAATGGATTGCCTTAACCTTTGTATCCTGATCTTGATTAGATTTTAAAATTGCTGTAATACGACGGTTTGTGTCATTTTTTTTTTAACCTTACCATAGGATCATAAACATGCACAGGTTGGCACTTCATGTTTCCCATTTTTTTTGATTTTACAGATCTGACAATTAGACATTTGACATTTCACAAAAGTAAGGAACCGAAAATAATGTTAGTCTTGTGGACAGTGGCGTACAATGGTGCTCATAAAGCAAGGTGGCATTTAATTCATCTATATTTCCATCATGCCATCCAACTCTATTCCCCCCACATGACGCCATCAAAGTAGTTGAAAGGGATTCCTGAGTTAGTTTAACATAGTTCCAATTCAGTTTGGCCTCCAAAGTTCTATGGTCACTCGTATAGGACTCACTCACACAAAAATCAGCACAAGATGCTGCGAGTCTATCTGAGAAAAACATGTGATCAATTATTGATTTATATATGCCATTTGACCATGTATACTCATTGGCAGAGGTATCGAAGACAGGATTCATATAAGTAAGTCCCCAGAAATTGAAAAGTTGAGACCAGATATGGCCCTGCATTGTTTTGCGAGAAGTTGCATAGGGTGCCCCATCTATCGGGCCCGAGTTCCCCATAGATCTAACGGAGGTGGAACCCATCCTTTTATTCATCCCCACACCATATCTAATTTCCGAGTTAAAGTCTCCCACTACAATAATATCAAGACCTCTGTATTTGAGCAACATGTTTGAGAAGCAAGCATTGATGGACGGAATGATATTGTCCAATACATTTTGGAGCGAGTTATAGTGGATATTCATTACCAACATAAAGGTCGAACAAAATGAATTCCTGTACTCTACCACAATTGCCATAACCCCCATTGTAATAGTGATAGATTCCATTATTCGTGTACCATTTGCTATTTTCACTGCTGTTAAAAGGCCACCAGATGGTCTGCCACGGGCGCCCCATCGTAGCACATTGATATCTACAATCAAATCCGTCAAAATGAAGATGGGCTGTCAACCATGTTTCTTGGATATAAAGCACATCCATAGATTTAAGTTTAGCGCATACCTCATTGGAGGCCATCAAGGTTGAATGACCCCTTGAGTTCCATGAGAGTATTTGCCAAAATTGTGTGGAATCTGTGCAACTAAAATTTCTGTTGCATAGTTTGGATTTGGGAGATAGATTCTCTCAGAGATAGCGCTAACCATCTCCATTCTTTGTCATCACCTCCCCTTGCAGGAATATTAACTTCTTTATGCGTACGACCATCCTCCCGCAATTGCAGAGGGCTGTTGTTCTGTTCTTTAAAGTCCCTACCGCTCTCCCAACCTTTGCTAAAGATAAGGATGTCGTATCCCATCTTATTAAAGTGTTCAGTCTCCTGTATTATGAGATCAAAGATGTTTTGAGACCTCGGGACAATTCTTATATGGTCAAGCAGAGTATGGTGAATAAAATCCACCAGACTAATGTCTGCCGAGGAAATCAATCTCAGTTTTGGGATCTCATTGAACAGTGAGAGACTGCATGATCTGTTTAGGGAGGGAGGACCACCAATATCACATAGATTGTATAACAGGATACTTGGATAATCTGGAAGGGCCGGTTGCCGCCAAATCATATTGCGCAGATCACTGTCTTTAATGTGAATTGGAATTATTGACTGTTGGCAGGATCTAGCTTTACCATCCAGTTGATGTTTTGTTTGGGTATTAAAAGGATGTTCAGAAAAGTTATCTTGAACCCTTTGTGCGTTTTCCCCCATGCTCGGCAGGGTTGTCCGAATATGATGTTTCAAAGTCGGATCTCCCTGCAAGTTCATGTTAATAGGAGCCTCCACATGGTCATGAAGGGAACTTCCATTTCCTTCTTTTAGATTTCCCCATTGTTCCTGATTTTTGAGCCTAGACCCATCTGGTAATAGATCCATTATGATTTTTTTTAATGATCATAGGAAGTTCACTATTATGTTTCCCAGGTTCCTCTATTAATTGTTGTGGTACAATTTTTAACACTGGTAATTCCTGGCCTACATCGACCATTTTGTTGGCGTCACCCAGCTCTATTTTTATGGTAGGTGCCTTGTCCGGCAAGAGCCAAGAATCCACTTTGCTTGGGGGTAACGGATCCCGATTGCCAGCTACTGGTTGTGAGGTGAAGCCAAGTCTGTTAGATTCCATTGATGTCATCGGGGCTTCCTCCTTCTGATTCAAGATCTCTTGTGGTAGAATTTGGCTTGAGGTTGATTTTTCCAATACTTTGTGAAAGTTGGATAGTTGAAGTTGTTTCACTTCTTTGATGTCCTCCCCCTTCACTGTTAGGGAAGGAGATCTGTACTCGGGCCCTGAGATTAAATTTCCACCCACAGTGGACTTCAGCCCCCCCTTGTTCTCTCTTTGTATTTTTTGTGATTTGTTATTTTTTTTATTTTCTAGGACTGGACAAGATGGATTTAAATCAGGAGTGACATTGTGAAGCTGCAGAGCCACTCGGCTTTCTTAATTCAACTGTATCAAATCTGACAATGCAACCTCGTTTCGTTTTTATTTGTGCCTTATCCGGGTTCTGATTTTTCTTTAATTGCCTTTTTTTTGCTTTTAGCGCCAAAAGTTTTTGGCGTTGTGAGAGAGAGTAACCCTCACATTCTGGCATTGGAACATCTTCTATATTTTGAGGGCCTGCATCTGATTTATTTGTGTTGTTGGACTTTTCCTTAAGATCTAGAAGAACTGACGGACTATCAGGGGGGTCTGGAGTTAAATTTGATATGACCGGGGTCTTTTCCCCATCCCCCCAGTTGTCTTGAGAGTAGTGTAAGGACCAGGGTTGAGACTCCCTGTGCTACGTTTGTCATTTTGTGACAGAGCTCTTTCATTACATTTAGAATTTGTTTGTCACCTTCGTCGCATATTTTCGGAGCATTATTTGTAAAGGATGAGTCAGTCATTGTCGACTTACTTGCAGTAATTACGACCACACTAAAACTGGGGCGATTGTTTATGCGTTCATTAGTTTGAGATCCCTGGGATTTGGCTGTCACAGGGAAAAGCAAGGTTGTCTTCCTTACTCCTGGGATATCAACACGCGTTTTACCCATTAGAAATCCTTCCACCCTATTGAGTTTGGATTGTGTGTCTAATACAATCCGTTTAAGGTTTCCGATTTCCCAATGGGTGAGCTCATGCCCCTTGTCCAGGAGATTTAGTATCCTGGAAATTACTGGCAACGATTCCTCAAAATGCTCATTTTTCTCAAGATTTGGGGAGCTAGTCAAGGAAGCCCGAGGCGGCGGTGAATGAATATCGGGCACTGATGGCAATAATTTGTTTTGCTCCATTGGATTAGTTGACCCCTCAAGCAATGCCAGGTCAGTATTCTCCTCCATTGCCCACTTTTGACCGCCAGCCTCAGAAAAAATAGAAGCTGATGGAAGAGGGAATTTCGCACTAGCTGAGCATATTCTATGTGGTATTAAGGTCTGCATTCGAGGAAGAGTATTAAAGAGGTGAACATTGTCGACACCATTACATACAGCATTAACCGGAGTGGAAGGACCTCTTGAGAGCCTTACTCGTTTACTCAATTCTAGTTTCACAGTTTGTAACATCATCCAGACATCCAATTTTGTATCTTTTATCTCCTCAAATTGTTCCACAGATTGCTGTACAGTTGGTATCTCTCGGATACTCATAAAGCTTGTCTGGATAGGAACTTGAGAGTCAAACGATAAACCTGCTGGGGTAAATGAAACATCCTCATCCTCTGATATATCGCCACTCCCCTTTGCATGCACCTGGGCAAACATATGCGATAGTTCCACTTCCTGGATAATATCTATATATTTTTTTTTTTTTTTTTATTTACTCCCAAGTTCGACAAGCAGTCTTTGTCTCCCCCCACCTCGAGATTTATATCCATCAAAATCTCTTTTGGCCCATTGATTTCTCCCCCTAGTCCTGGATCCACTAGGTTACCCTTGGGTTCACCCACATCATGTTCATTGTTTGGTACAGGTGGGCATTGGTCCTCATTTGAGGGTCCAGCATTGGGCTTAATGGGAATGGGGGTTGGAAGACATATTTTCCCATTTCTTAACGCAGTGGCCATATTGAATCAATACAGTTGAAAAAGATCAAGTTACCACGTAATCTCTGAAGCCTTAGAAGGTCAATATGGCTCTGAAGACAGAAGCCGCCGAAGGCAATGACCAGTAATCTCACTCACTCATAAAAATGACTGCCTAGAGCAGTTCAGTAAGAATGCCTTATGGCCATATTCAAAAACTGAAATTATACTGGGAGAAAAGATTTTTTTGTTTTAGGCCACCACCTCACCGCCCAACAGCCACTTTTGATCCACTTCCGGGTGCGCGCGTGGGTCCGATGGTATTTGTGGAAGTGGAGAGCCTCTCTGTGAGGCAGTGGGCGGGGTTAGTAGCAGAGGCGTGTCCCAGTATGCGAGATGACGTACACTGTGAGAGAGGAAGATAGCGTTACAGAGCAGCAAAAGTAACACAGGGCAACAGTGAGTTCCACAGTGAGTTCCCAGCAAAGGTGAGAGTAAAGTAAAGAACAACGCTGATCTAGCTGATCTATAAAGTTGCGGAAAGAGAGCGCTGAGTGTTTAGAGATCAAGAGTCACCTTTTCAATAGTCCGAGTTACAGGCAAAAATCCAATGCGCCGCTTCTTCTTGGTGACTCATCCGGTCCTGAGAGATAGAAGTGTGGCAGCCCAACAGCCACTTTCGATCCACTTCCGGGTGCGCTCGCGGATGCGCAGGCCCGATGGTATTTGTGGAAGCGGAGAGCTTCTCTGTGAGGCAGTGGGCGGGGTTAGTGGCAGAGGCGTGTCCCAGTATGCGAGATGACGTACACTTTTCAATAGTCCGAGTTACGGGCAAAAATCCAATGCAGCGCTTCCTCTTGGCGACTCATACGGTCCTGAGAGAAAGAAGTGTGGCAGCCCAACAGCCACTTTCGATCCACTTCCGGGGGCGCGCAGTTTTAAATGTGGATAACTGTGTTTATATTTTTTTGTATGCATGCGACAAAATTCAAATGTAATAGAAGTTTAGTCTCTGTGAAGACCTGTTAGAAGCTCAAGGTAAATGTCCACAGTGCGCTGACTAGTTACCAAAATACACTGTCCTGAAGACTCATTTATTTTAAAAAAAGAACACTTTGAAATCTAGCATAGCAAGGCCCTTTCATTGAAGAGAAAAGTAACCGCAAGTGAATTGTACTTAGAAATGTTTATCGTCAATTCCTGATTCCCTGATGCAAGGGAAAAGTGAACATTTTGAATTGTATATTAAGCCTGTAACTTGCATATTTCTAACTTCTGATAAAGAATAACAATTCAAAAATTGAATCATCTCAGGATTTTCATTGCATGCTTAATCTATGATTGTGACACATGGCACTGGGAGTAACCAATAGTCGGTTTGTAGTACTGTATGTTGTAACTTCACTTTACCACATGTGATAAGACAACAAAACTGGTTATTGTGCACTGGGTTTTAGAAGAGTTATGTATGTGTGTGAATGTTCATAAGTCATTTACATGGTAAATGTGTTCTGAGATGCAAGCCAAAACGGCATAAAAGTGGTATTGTAAATAAAATACTGCAAGAATAGAGTCAGTATTGGGAGTGTACCAAGTCCAGTATTTACTTGTTAGTGATCCCAGTATAAGAACAATTAACAGGTGGTACTAGGCTCACCACTATACCACAAAATACCAAAAAATACATCGAACCAAAATACTGCAAAAAGAAAACACCCCCTAACAGGGAGACCACAGTCCTCTCACTGTCAGCTCGGACAGGTGAGCACCCCTACCGGTCAGGAATGCATTGGTGACTACCGTCACTAGGGACCAGGGTGTGTGAAACAATGTGCCTCTCAGCAAGTTGTTTCTCCTGGCTAAGTAGGCAAAGTCTTAAACCACTTGGGTCAAAATATGCAGGAGGTCTGACATGTGGCCCTGAAATTGTGATCATGGCACGGAGGAGTCTCTGAAGCAATCTCATGCGCAACCGAACATACGGAACCACTAGGATGCAAGCCACGTAGGTGCAGAAAGGCTGAGGCAGGGACCTGTCCCTGTGTCTCGAGGATATTGGCCATCTGAGAGATGTTCGCAACTCGGTCCCCAGGTGGGAATGCCTTGACCAGGAGGAGTCCAAGACTGCAGCGAAAAATTGAAGGGACTAGGATTGGAAAACCAGAGACTTTTTGAAGTGCAGAGAGAAGCCCAAGTAGTGCAACGGATTGCATATATGAAGCAGGTACTCCGACACTAGATTGGGGGAGTGAGCACGGACAAACCAGTCTGCAAGCGGAGAAATCCATGATTGCTCTCCCTCCTGAGGTGCTAACAGCCTGGCAAAAACTCTGGGAGCCAAAGATTGAATGGCAGGAATTTGAACTAGTAGTGATGCTGGCACATCAGGTACTTTGTGTGATTCCGACGAATGGGCACATGGAAGTAGGCATCCTGCAGGTTCACATCCCAAGGAGTCCTTTAGTGTGAGGGCTTGCAGTCTCTAGGCTAGAGTAACCATCTTGAATGTATCATTATGTGGTGGAAAGGGGGCAGAAGTAAGACTAACACAGAGGCATCATAGTGGTTGTTACAGACTTTTATTAAAGTGAAAAAATGAAAAGAAAAAAAACCCCATCTTGCCCTCACTCTACGAGTGGTTTCCCTGCCTCTACCAAAAATACTTATGTCTCACTCTGGATGCCAAATCAAGAGTCCCCAGTCCCATGTAAGAATCCAATCTCTGTCCCTCACACTTAACGCTAAACTAAATCAAAACGATATCTTTCTGGTCCAGGGGAATGACTCCCATCCCCTGGATGAAAGGCAGTTCTTGGTTTGAAAGTTCTCAAAGTTCAGTCTCAACTGTTGAGGGCAATACCTCCCTTCCCCAGCCATCCTCAGGCTTCTAGTACAATTCATCAACTGTTGGGGTAATGTTTCTCTACCCAGCCTTCCTCAGGTTTCTTCTCTGTCTCTGGAATTCCCAGACCCTGGTTGGCAGACATGGTTCCCCTTCTGCTACCAGGTACTGCTATGAAGAAGAGTGTTTTGGATGCACTTTCAAACTGTGGTGGGTCCCTGGCCCTGGTTGGCAGACCTGGTTTCCTTCTCTGCCAGGTCTTTTAATCTCCAACACAGGCTTTCTTTACTCGACTGAAAAGTACTGCTTTCACAGGAATTGCTCTCACAGCTTTCTTCACTTTCTCTCCAGATACTTGACAACCCTGGGTCGCCTTCTCTCAAAGTACCATCACAAAGAAGATTAGGTATTCTTGTTGCGTGATATGTCATCCTTCCGTAAGGGTCCCAGACCCTGTTCTCTTGGGTATAGTGTCTTTTTAACGTTTCACTTAATGTCCTGTAGGGGTTATCCTCTTTCCATGCACTGTTGTATTTAGGGTTCCTTGTACCCTTTGGGGACCCCCCAACCATAGGCTTTAGGGTCTTGGCTGCAGCCCTTTGGTCGATCACAGGCTTCCCCATGTCTTTCTTTGGCTCTCCAGCGTTGTGGAGCTCTCTTCGGTGTACTGCAGAGGCTCCACAGCTTCAGAACCTGTTTGCCATGTCACTCCCAGCTGGACCGATCTCCGCAGCCAGCCTCTCTGTCCCCTGGACACCGTGTTTCTCGCCTTCCAGTGCTCCGGTCTCCCCATGCTGTTCTCCACGGTGAGCGGCCCCACGCTCTCAGTTCCTCCAGGGAGGATCTCACTTTTGGTTCCTCCAGCGAGGAAGTCTCCAGCATCTCTCAATTCTATGCACTCCGCCGGCATTCAAGGGTTCCCCCCTCTCTCTGGTAGGCATACTGGTCTACAGCCCCTTCTCTTACAGCACAGCATTTCTGCTCCTTGCTCCTCGAGGGAGGGTTTGACAACAATTCGGGTTTCTCTGCTCTAGTTCAACTACTGTTGGACCAATAGGAAGTCAGTAACCACTAGACTGTTCAATGTGGTTCCTATAGACAATCCTCATGCTTCCGCACTTCCTCATCACAGTACTGATCATGCAGTTCCCTTGTGAGTCAATGGAGTTCTTCTTCGTCACAGTACTGGGAAAGGAATTTTCACTTAGGGAATTCCTATTCTTCATTGTCCCAGTACTTTCCAGGGGAATGTTAGGGGGACAAGGACTCATGATTATTTTACCCTGTTCCCCCTCTCCCCTAGCCCCCCCTTCAGCCTACTTCTGCAGGAATCTGTCCTGATACATTCTGGTCTTCCCCTCTTCCTTCTCCACTCTTTGTCTGCTTACTCTGTTCCCTCCTCTAACTTTCTCCCTTTTCTTATCTCCTCCCCTTACTTTCTTCTATGCACTTACTCTATCAGAATTGTCACTGGACCTAGTATGATAGCAACCTCGTCTTTCTTCTCCCACATCCCCTAACTGGCTTTTTATTCATCTCCGCCCACCCCCCAGCACTATCTGAAATGTGTTAAAATCGCAGCAAAGCTGGCTGTTTATACAAAAAATTGTGGCATAAAGGCAGTGGTTTTGTTGCCGCAATCCATCTAAAGGATGCGGGGGACACCCCCGCTCCCCTTAAATGGTATAATGCGGTACACCTTTACCAGGTCAAACCACGGCATTTTTGCTGCGATTTTTTGTAACAACGACATTTTTTGATGCAATTTTATTACTGCATACCCGAAATGTTGTCAGGCCTAGTACGATAGTCGCTTGTTTTGTTCCTCCCCTCCCTTTCTGCACCCCTCTCCCTCACCTTTTGTTTTTCTCCGACTCTACCAGAAATTTCAGGCCTAGTACGGTAGTCGCCTGTCCGTTTCCATTTCCTTCCCACTCTCCCCCTCCCTTCCTTATCTATGTCTTAGCTCTGGCACTATCTGAAATGTCGTCAGGCCGAGTACGATAGTTAGTTTCACATCCTTACTGTTCATGGCCTGTAAGAATGTCATTGTATTTTCCCTTGTTCCCTCCCTTGCCTTGAACCGCTTTGAAACACACTGTGTATAGCGCTATATAAATAAATTATCATATATCATGACCATATTAGGGAAAGGGTTGTTGTTAGGGTTGTAGGAAGGGAGTCTAAGGTCAGGTGATTGGCGGGGATACCGTGTTCTCTTCAGATAGTTGTCACTAGTCTCATAGGGGGATCCCTCCCCATAAGATCCTTTCGCTGAGTACCACCCCAGGGGGACTATCGGTTAGCGGCCTCACTCCCTGGCCTCATGGGAAGGGGTTCCCCCTATGGAAGCAGTGACGATACCCTGGGATTCGTCACAGTGGGAACAAATTCAGAAGTCACAAATTCAGTATTGGCTGTAAACCCCCATCCTCCTCTGGAACCAGGAAATAGGTGGAATATTACCTCTTGCCTTTTTCTGAGCGAGGTACCAGTTTTATCACGCTCTTTAAGAGATGCGGTCAGACCCTCCTCCAAGAGGATGGGATTCAGAGGCAAGGTGTCGGGGTGAGGACCACTGTCCAGGGAATGCTGCATGAAAGGGAGACAGTAGCCCTATTGGATGACCTGTAGGGCCCAAGCATCGACGTGATTCTGGACCATTCCAAGATGACCAGAAAAAGTTCCCACCCCCTCAATCCCCAAAGGGGATGTGTGACAGAAGACCTCAAATTGTTTTTTTGCACCTTGTTGTGCTGGGGGAACAGTGGTCGAAGCCAATCCATCTCTGGGGGCACCTCTAACTCTTCCCCTCGGGAAGAGTCTGTCCTGTGTTCTTCCCGGGGCTGCCTGACTTTGACCGTGTGGCACGTACAAGACTGAGGGACAAAAACCCTAACCCCTTGTGGAGGGCTGTTAGACGGTGAAACCAAAGGACTTTTCCATAACCTGCGAGGACTGGAATTTCTGAACGGCGTCATCTGCCTTAGCCCCAAACACGTTCTGTCCATCAAATGGCATATCCAAAAGCTTAGCTTGAACATTATAAGCGAAGCATGATGTCCTCATCCAGGAGTGACGCCATCCCACTGTGCTTGTGGGCAAGGATCAGCTGACACAATCAGATTTGTCTAGTCATGCTGCAGAATCTGTAAAGAGGCCTCTCTGCTGTCCTGAACCACAGGCAGGAAGCCCTCTCATCTCCCCTTCAGCGATGTGGACTGCTGCATTGGCCACTGCTCACCACAGCTCAAAAAAGAATTTCACCAGGGTACGAGAGGCATTGATTGCACGGATGGCAAGGCTACCCAATGCAAAAATCTTTTTCGCCCAGGCGTCCAGTCTATTACTCTCCCTGTCAAGGGGAAGAGAAGGGAAGGTGAATGATTTCAGGTTCATAGTTGTGGCCTGTACCACTAAGCTCTCCGGGGAGGCATGAGTGGATAAGAAGGCCGGCTCTGAGGGGGCAGGACAGTACTTCTGAGCCTGGTCTCTTTCAACTGGCGGCACAGAGGCAGGGCTTTTCCACACCAGTACCGGGGCTTCCACAGCTACAGACAGGTAGTATAGCTCAGTGGCAAAAGGCTAGTCTTGGAAGCAAGACGACACAGACCAACACAGGTTCGAATCCCAGGTTCGCGCTTAGAAACCTCTTCGATATTAAGCGCGTCATAAAAAAACAATTATAATAATTATACATTGAAAGGTAGCAGGGTTTCCCTTTTGGGGCCTTCATCCAGGATGTCCATCAATTCAAACTGAAGCTTAGGCCTTGATGGAGTAGAGAGCCCTGGGGAATCAGCCAGCGTAGCCATCAGTCTCTGGAAGGATGCCTGAAACTTACCAGGTGTGGGGCTGGAAGGATGTCTAGCTCAGGGGAGGTGTCCAGACCAATGGCCTCATGGAGACTGGAGGCCAGCCCCTGCACATCTTTACTTTCCCCGTAAAACTCAGCCAGAAAGTCGCCCTCTTTTCTGGAGACAAAAGGTTCCCAACCAAAGGGTACCTGTTCTGCCTCTTTGTACATTTTTGACATGAAGGGTTTCCAGGTGAGAGGAGCATACTCCAGAGGAGCTCCGCCGTCCAAAACACTGATCTGCGCAGACAACGCTGAGAACAAGTCCCTTTTTTGGGTCCAGGCCCCAGCTCATAAGCATGCATGCTGCCAGAAGATGCAGTGGGTCGCTTGAGCCATCGGCACCAAAGTTGCCGACACCTTGGCATAGATGTCTAGCATCTTTAGGTGAAAATTCTTCAATTTCTCTTGGGTGAAGGATTGGAAAAGGTCCCTGAGCTGCCTTCTCTGGGGATTCCCTTAAGTGGTGGTGGTGGTTCTTCTTAGATGAAGAGGAGGCATGCCGGAGTAAGGATCTGCTCAGGGAGCGAGTCCTCTTGAGATGCTACTCGCTGCGAATGAGCCCATGCAACTTCACCCTTAGTCTTGTAGACAAAGGTGAAGATCGCTGCCACCCTTTCCCGGAGGGCTTTCAGGTACATGGACTGGCACGACATGTAGTCCTGACTGTCGTGGTCCTCACCCAAGCAGTAGATACAAACCTGTTCGAATCCCGTGCCGGCTGCAATCCACGCAAGGTTTGAAACCCAAAGCCTTTGTTGAATTGGGCATGATGGCGAAGACACTTTTTGAAAACTCCAAGCAAGTGTTCCCGAAGCAAACAGTGCGCTGAAAATAGAAACCGAGGTCACGGTGTGTGGTGCCTCATCATATACTGGCCCCAATGTCTTGTCTGGCGCGGGGCATGTGGCGATGTCAGGCAGAGCAGACGCAGAGCCGTGCTGCACCCCTTGGTGGCAGAAATGTTTCTTAAGAACAGCTGCGCTGTGCATAAGATATCATATATGCAGAATCTGTGGGAGGAAGGAAGCCATTAGCAGTCATTAACATACAACAGGAAACTCAGAAGCACAGCACAACGAAAACAAGTGTCCAGACCCAACAAGGGGAGTACTTGACCAGACCCAACAAGAAGAGTACTTGACTAACGTGTGCAGTTAACCCCAAGTGGTTGAGTGGCTGTTGATAATAACAGGGATAACCCTTAACAAGGCAGAGGTAGGGTTTGGATCTCGGGCAATATTGTCCTAAGGACCTTCAGGCACTTCTTCCCTCTGCCAAATTTTAACACATGACATTCAGAGGACAATCCACCTGGACAGGATTTGCCCAATAACAGCTCTTTCCACAGGTGCTCCAACGCAACCAACTAAGAGCAGTTCAAACTTCCAATGCCCCGCAACAGAGACATAGCAGTTGAGAGCCCTTTTATAGTTCAGAAGCAGAAACCTCTTCTACCGAAGATGTAGGAGGTGGAGGGTAGAAACAGCAAGATGACTCTTCCGTGAGATATAGAAATCCAACATGACATTCAGAATGAAGGATGGATTTACAGACAGCCTGGAGCTCACTGACCCACCTAGCAGAAATGATGGCAATGAAGAAAATCACCTGAAGGGTGGGGAACCTCAAAGACAAGAATGCAAAGATTAAAAAAAGGTGCCACGAGAAAAGTTAAAACATGGTTCAAACAAACACCCAGCAGCAAAAAACGTGGTGGAAACAGGTCAAATAATCCATGCAAAAACTGCATTACAGTGGGGATAGAAAGCAATGTGAATGCATAATTCCATTCTATCATGTTTGTATGTTCCTTCTTTTTCTTGTTCCTTACAGATGTGGGTATTCCACTTTTATATTTCTTCAATTCCATTCCCTAGGTTTTGTCATTTTCTCATTTAGCATGGCCATTTAACATAAAGAACAAACTATTTTCCAGTTGGTAATGTTCTTTTTAATGGATTAGTTCTTCCTCCCCAAAAAGTCCTTATCTGTAAAATATATTCTCCAATGCCAGCTGTCTTCAGAAAGTTTTTGAGCCACCATGTGGTACATGCGGCTCCGCACGGCCCTGTTGCATGCCCCTCAAGCAGGACATGATGTTGATGCCTTTATATATGGAGACAGATGGGTTCCATTACGTCAACTCCACCTTTTCCCTTAGCAATCAGCAGTTGAGGGACAGCAGAAGTTATATGAGCTATCCGCCAAGAGGGGCAGGTGGCAAGGCGATGAGAAATCTGTGGGCAAGGACTAATCTATCAGTAAGCACATTACTGAGAAGTAAGCAATTAGTTCTAGTGGATTACTTCCTCCCACAGATTCCTCATTTTAGACCAGTACACAACTTGGAGGAACGAGGAGAACGAAATATCACCTACACAAGAAATTCTGGAGGATTACTCGACCAAAACAAGCATCCTGTCCAAATAATTAATCTGTCCAATAAATGGTTGGCAAACATGTGCAAAGAAACCCATGTAGGCGCCTAACAGATGTCTTGTGCAGGGACACCCCTCTGCAATGCACTGGGGGCTGCCAGACATCTGGTCAAATTGGCCCTGAGGCTATCCTGTACAACTTTCCTAGCTAGCTCATGTACAGAGGACAAAACCACCTGGACATGGTCTGCTTAGTAACAGCCATGCCTGAAAGGACACCAATGTACTCACAAAGAGCTGGCCATCCTTCCTAATATCCCTCATCCCAGAGACATATCAGCGCATTAGTGACATCCAGGTTGTGAAACCACTCCTCTGCCTTAGAAGGGTGAGCCGGAGGTAAAAACATAAAGTGGATCTTCTGTGAGAGATGAATGTATGACATGACCTTGAGAATGAAAGTTGGTCTCACCCTCAGAGAAACTCTGTCCTTGGCGAAAACAAGGTAGGGTAGTTTAATTGATAAGAGCCTGGCATTCACTCGCCTGGCAAAGGTGATAATTACCTCCAATGCGAGCAATCTCAAGGAACAGGAATGTAAAGCCGGATACTGAACAGCCATAAGGATGCAAGAACAACGCTCAAATCACAAGTAGTAATTATAAGCAGGTGTGGGGGAAAATGAAGAATGAGCCCTGCTCTGGGGGTTTGCTAAAAGACCAAAATAGCAGCTGGGTACCTTTTCACAGTACTCCATTTGGGCCAAAGAGAGAGCAAAATCCAGCACAGGTGGGGCACGACAGGGCAAAGGCTACATGTCCCGCTTCTGACACTAAGCTGAAAACATACACCACCTGCAGGCATAGTTGGATTTAGTGGCAGGCGACCTACTAGAGAATCTAGGCACTCGTCAGACAGTTCCCACTCATCAGACCTCAGCCTCTCAGTAGCAAAAGCATGAACTTTGAGGCAACAGATTCCGGTGCAGGACTCCTCCCATCCTCCCCCCCCAGTATCCTAGAATGGAAAAGTAGGTCAATCCTCGCTAGAAGGCGCAAAGGATGGTAGATGGACATGTCCAAAAGAACAGGTTAGCTCGCAGTAATTTTCTTTCTGATGGACATTCCTCTCACTGACTCCTCATCTTTGATATCTATCTCCCAACACAACTGCTCTTCTGAAGCTTTTCTGCCGCCAGTGGGCTCAACACACCTCTGCGTCTGCTCCGCCTGACGCCTCTGTGCACTCCGCGCCAGACATGACATCAGTGCTAGTATATATCGAGGTGCCGGGCCCCATGACCTTAGTTCTACCCTTTTCCCCCCTAGCACTCTGATGCTCAGGGGCCGCAGACCTAAGGTGTACAAGCTGTCCACCAATAGGGGCTGGTATGGAGGGTGATGAGGAATCCGTGTGAGGAACATCCATCAGAAAAAATATTAAAGAGACGCAAGTATTTTGTTCTTCTAATGGTCTACTTTCTCCCACAGACTCTTGATCTTTGATAGACTGCTTAAGCAGTACAATGATCTGGGGAAGGGAGGATAGCAAGAACACCAACTGCACCAGAAAACTCTGAAGGACAGTTCTGCCAAAAAGTCTGCCCTGACCGTACATAGAATCCAAGCAGTAAAGATTAGCAAACGTTGTGCAATGCAGCCCATGTACCTGTCTGACCAATATCCAGAACAGGATGTTGCAGAGCCGAGGTGGTGGCCAACCCTCTGGTGGAGTGAACCCAGAGACCCTCGGGACCTCCGTGCCAGCCAGATCATAGCATTCAGAGACTGGTTGGTCACAGCCCTGTCTGTCCGGACACAAGCGTAAGTAATGAAAAGCTGATTCATTGATCTCCCCTGACCGAGAGACATTGGACGTGAAGGCTCACACAGGATCCAGCCAATGAAAACGCTAATCTGCCTAAGACGGTTGAGGGGAAGCAAAAAAGACAGGAAGATGAGTCTTTTGAGAGAGATGGATGTTCAAAAACCACCTTAGGAAGGACGGCCTAGCTAACAAAGTCACCTTTTCTTTGGAGAAAACCAAGTAGCGAGGCTCCACTGACAGCCTAGAGCTAGCTCACCCAAATAGCTTAAGTGATGGTGACCAGGAAAATCGCCTGAAGGGTGAGCAATCTTAACGAACAAGAATGAAAGGGCTCAGTCGGAGTGCCCATTAAAAACATTAACATCAAATGTAAGTTCCACGCCGGGATAACTAACTGGTATGGGAGAAACCTATTAGAAAAAACCCTCAGGAACTGGATGACCAAGGGGATAGTTGATAAGATGGATTTCTGAACTCTGACCTGGTGGGCAGAGGTTTAGGAGGCCAGCCTAGTTTCTTGGAACAGGGTAACCTTCTGGACAAGCCAGACCAATCAGGGTAGATTGACGGCGGTCAAGACTAGGTCTCAGGAGGGGCGAGGGTGACTGAAAGACCTCAATGAGCACACAGAGTAAAAGACACTTACAAATCACTCCTACTCAGGTTTAAGTATATTAAAAATACAAATACATTATTTCAAGGCCTTTGAACATCAACACATAATAATAACCACAGTAATACTTTTAAACCAACACAATCCTATCATAATACATATATACAAGGCCAATGGGCCTAAAGGGCAAATGCACAAAATGGGTCCACAACCTAAAAAGGGAAGGAAGCAGGTAGTGCAAAGAGTCTTTAGGCAGTTCGACATCAATCACAGTCCTAACTGAAAGGCAGTCCAGTCCCTAATAGGAGGGGAGCCTATTGCTGAAATGTACTTGCAATGCTGGCAAAACAGGTTCTCTTCAGGGGTCTGTAGCAGCTAAGGAAGGTGGGTGAGGTGATAAAGAATAAGATCCCACTATTTTTGGAGGGTCTCTCCTTGAGGGCAGAACAGTTCCAAGAGTTGGGTCTAGTTCGCACTAGCAGTGGAAAGGAGAGGGGCCCTCAGGGGCCACTCGTGCGTAAAAATTTATGGATGTGCTAGGGGCCATCAGTAAGGGTAATTAGTAGTTACCGCCCCTAGGCGCACTTCAGACCGAACACCAAACTTCAGCAGTCAAGTCCACTTCGGTTGCAGGTTGAAATGCAGCAATTTCTGCGACTCTGCGGCTTTCAGCGGCAAAGCTACAGCGTTGATTCCCAAACGGGACAGTGGGATTTTTTCCACTCCTGGTGGAAGGATCAGGCCAGTTTCACTGTAGCAGGCTTCAGGGGCAAGAGGGGCACAGCAGCAGCGCACCTGCAAAGTTCGTCACCACGGCTGGGCGACACGGTAACTGCGTGCACTCCGGTTCGGGCTCTCTCTCTTTACTCCACACCTGGGAACGCCAAGTGTAGGAAATTTGGTGTGAGTGCTGTGAACACAGAGCTTACGCGATACCAAGTTTTGAGGGCCTCCTCGAAACGGCGAAAGAGACAGAGCAAAGGTCCTGAGCAAGCTGGTCAACCCAGGGACACTTCTGAGAAGGCTTACTTGCAGGGTTTGATGAAGGTGCCGAGAATAGTTGATCCCACTATTCCAATAGGTCGAAGCGTCTTCGCAGACCTTCTAGTTCGATCAGATGCAGAGGGTCCAGCAGGACAACAGCGGGCTCAGGGTGCCAAACCTTCCAGCGGGTCACCAGCGGTTTCTCAACTCGGCTTCTTGGTTTCAGATACTTGGATCCTATCCTTTGTTCAGTGAGAACTCCAGAGATCGACATCGTATGGTTGTTTGGGGCCTTCTCTTATCCAAAATCTCCTTTGCGCTAAAACAAAGGGGACCCAATGGGAGATCTGCTCACATACAACACACCATACATGGACCAATCACGGACCATGGTGGTCCCAGGCATTCAGAGCACACCAGACTCTCTGGCACCCAGGATGTGTATTGGAACTAGACAGCCCAGCCCACATCCTGGGGGCGCACACACAAGGCATGCAGAAGCATGCAAAAGTTTGGCGTTTCACGGGAGAATGCATGCCCAAATTAGGACTGACCCGGGTCGACTCGACCTGGGGAAGGTGAAGGGGCAAGATGGCCAAAGGACAGGACAAAGAACCTCATGGCATGGCCCTTTTGGAGCCAGGCCACCTTTCTGTGCCAAACGCGGTTAATGCGATTTGCATGGCAAGAAAGGGTTAAAAAAAACACGAAAAGATAAGCTGCCACCAGTCCTGTCCAATATGGAACAAAGAAGGGCTCCAACCACAGATATACTTGTTAACACTCTCCTAATGTTGGAGTGTCTTAATCATGCTATTTTAAGGAAACTTGGATATAGAGCTTCAAAACGTAAGCTCAATAACCTTTAAATATCTTGCTAAATCATCAAACCAAGACAAAGCCGAGAGGCTAGGAAATAACTTCTACTCAGTAGTACTTAAATACAATTTATTGGTTTTTTCAAATTCACCAAAAAGAAATAAATATACACTCCAAAACTGTCTCATTCCTAAACAGAGAAATAAGGCATGAATACAGCACTATTAATTGTTCGCACAGTAGGTGTGGTTAGTATCATCTAATAGTGCAGTAAAGAAAAGGAAATAGTAAACTGATGCATACTGAACAAAAAACAGATACGGTTTTACTTTTTGATATATTTCAAAAAATGGTTCCGTTATTCTTTGACACAATTGCGATAAGTGTACTGACCAATTACTTGGTCCCCATGTTTGAACAGAGGCTAGTCAATAAGTCTAACCTAAAGATGGATAACCCACAGGTGTAAAGAAATAAATTCAAACAGAGCGGTACCCAATTGGTATAACAAAAACAATTGCTCGTGATTCATACACAGTCAACCAGGGAAATAGGAAAAGGAACACCGATTCCATCATCCCTCAATACAGCCAGGTGCTAAAATTACCCCACTATATTAAAGAAGATGCAAAAGGTCAAATCAAGGTATACAAATCAATTGGAGAGTCAGAGGACCAAAACCATCGGTCTACGCCAGGGGGAGGGACCCCCTATCAGGTTGTACAGGTCAACAGTGCCCAGATTGTGCTTGGCCTTGGGGCGTTTAGGCTGAAGAGTGGAACGCCTTCGTCTGGGCCTCAGGTTTGGAGATCTCTGTGGGTGTGTTCACCGGAATTCGCCGCGGGGGGAGTTCCAGTTTTATTCTAAAAAGCTGTCAATGCCATGCAGGTATGGTTCCACTTGTAAATGCATCTACACGTGAATGTTCAAGCGTCCTACTGTCATCAGGACAAGTAACACAGAACATAAAATTCTTAAGTGCCAATTTAGGTGGCGCAGTAGCAGGGTCTGGATGGGCTGGCGTGCTGCCGGATGGAACAGGCTGTCTGCGACTCCCTAGTTTCGGAAGGCAGCTGAGAGCGGGTAGAGGGAGACAAATACCACGTTTGTCTCCGTTATGGCCGGAGCTAA
Source organism: Ambystoma mexicanum (assembly GCF_040938575.1). Classification (NCBI taxonomy): domain Eukaryota; kingdom Metazoa; phylum Chordata; class Amphibia; order Caudata; family Ambystomatidae; genus Ambystoma; species Ambystoma mexicanum. Next base: position 171,318,688 of record NC_090941.1, on the reverse strand, counting down.
TCCTGGTATATCGGTGGAGCTGTTCCCTGGAAATACTTGGATCCTATTCTTTGTTCAGTGAGAACTCCAGAGATCGACATCGTATGGTTGTTTGGGGCCTTCTCTTATCCAAAATCTCCTTTGCGCTAAAACAAAGAGGACCCAATGGGAGATCTGCTCACATACAACACACCATACATGGACCAATCACGGACCATGGTGGTCCCAGGCATTCAGAGCACACCAGACTCTCTGGCACCCAGGATGTGTATTGGAACTAGACAGCCCAGCCCACATCCTGGGGGCGCACACACAAGGCATGCAGAAGCATGCAGAAGTTTGGCGTTTTCGCGGGAGAATGCATGCCCAAATAAGGACTGACCCGGGTCGACTCGACCTGGGGAAGGTGAAGGGGCAAGATGGCCAAAGGACAGGACAAAGAACCTCATGGCATGGCCATTTTGGAGCCAGGCCACCTTTCTGTGCCAAACGCGGTTAATGCGATTTGCATGGCAAGAAAGGGTTAAAAAAAAACACGAAAAGATAAGCTGCCACCAGTCCTGTCCAAGGCACATCTGCACTTCTCTGAAAAATCCCTTTGAGAGTATCTATGGTCCATGAAATTGACTATAGGAACCAAGCGCACTGTACTGGAAGGTACATTGTGCACTTGTAACATGTTTCAGAAAAGTTGCAACATTAGCAGGGACTATGGGAAACAAAGTCTCCTAGTACCGACTGTCTTTAAGGGCATGTCAGTTCCCCCATAACAAAGTAAGCGAAAAGCCACCTGTTTGCCCTGACCATGAATGGCTTGTACATACCTCATTGTGGGTGAATAAAAACGGCTTTGTTATCCGAAAGAAATACCCCCCTCTGAAATGTCCAGAGTGTCATGAGACAAGACCAGGTATGTATCTATCTCAAGTTAGGGTGGGCAACGGTAGAATTGGTTTTACATGTACTTTTATAATTATGCACCTTGTGTAGATGGGGACAGTCTTCTCCCTCTTTTCTGTTAGATAGGCAGCGCACTACTGATGACCTAGGGATAGGACCCTGTGACAGGGGTAGGGTGTGCTTCTGGTTAGGGACAGTGGCACTGGTTAGATTGATTTCATGAAAAATTACTCACGTACTTATGTGTGCGCAATACCTGTTTTTGTATGCTATGAAATTGAAAGGCAGGATACACACTACGATGTCTTATGATCGGATTCCAAGCACCACACACACACCCAATGGCGTTCCGAAAGGGACATTTTTTTCGCCCTGCACTCGTGGCTTCCTTTAGATTCTGATTTTGGAGTCGATGATGCTGACGAAGATGCCATTATTTCACAAATTTCAATAGGTTTCTCGAAGGACCTGAAGCACGCCGATCCACCGAAGCGATAGCTTTCACGGAAAAACAGAACGGAAGCCAACAGTCGCTGCGTGTGCTATATACCAGTGATGACGTCGACAACGAGGCTGACGCCCTGGAGGGACACCGAGTCGACAGGCATCGACGTGCAGTACCCCCTGCTGGAAAACATTTACAAAGCAGCTAAAGCTGGTTATGGATACATCAAAAGATGACGAATACGTGGGAGGACACAATCCATTCAAAGGTTTGCTTTGAGACTGCTAAGCCTTTCCCAGCCACAGAGAAGGCCACAAACAATTGGTCAACATTCCTGTATTCCGCCGTCCTGGCCACATAAAAAATCAACGCCCTCTTAGGGTCTTGTCTGTGAAATCGCTCTTCCTCCTCAGTGGGGTGTGGAGGTGGGTAAAAAACTTGAAGCAGGTCAATGGCCTGGTACAAGTGAAATTCGGACACCACCTTAGGCAGGAACCTCGGCCGCACTTTTTTTGTAACTTTCTCTCAAAAGTTACGAAGGAAAGGTGGTTTGTTAGCTAGAGCCTGCAGCTCGCTGACCTGCCTGGCCAATGTGTTGGTCACCAGGAAAGTGGCTTTCAAGGTGAGTAACCGCAAAGAACAAGAATGTAAAGGCTCAAAAAGAGCCGCCATAAGAAATGTGAGGCCCAAATTAAGGACCCAGTCCAAAAGGGGTGGGCAGAAACTTATTCACAAGGCACTTCAGGAATTGGTCCATAACCGGGATCGTGAAGAAGGACCTTTGATCCGGAGACGTTTTGAACACAAAGTTTCCAAGTATCCTTTGATTGAGGAGACCTGAGGCTTGAAGAGGTCAGTGACAGAAGGAACTCTGCCACTGTAGTGGTGGGTCAAGAGATAGGGTCAATCTCGCGTTCCCTGCACCACGTCTCAAATCTTTTCCACCTGCAAGCATACAGTGATCTTGCTGACGGTCTGTGTGCAGCCAGTAGCACCTCCAGTACCTCCTCAGAGAGGTACTCAGTCATCATACCTCATCCTCTCAAGAGCCACGCATGTAGGTTGAGGGATTCCGGGTTTGGATGGAGCACCTGACCTTCCAACTGGGATAGGAGATCTGGCCAATGAGGTAACCGCAGAGGGGGGCAGATGGTTAAGTCCAGAAGGTACGAGTAATATGTCCTCCCCGTCCAATCCGGCGGCAATCAAGATAAGGGTTGCTCGAAACCTCCTACAAACCCACGGAATGACAGGAATCGGAGGGAACACATAGTGGAGGGAGAAGGTCCAGTACACTAGAAACGCATCCCGTAGTGCACCCATTTGCTGGGAATTCCCACGAGCAAAACTGTCCGCACTTCCTGTTGGACACTGTGGCAAACAGATCCACTGCTGGAGAAGACCTGCTTTAGGACTTACTAACACATCTCCCACTAATGCGAGATTATGATCTGCCTGCTCAGAGCATCCGCCAAACCATTCTCTGTCCCCGCCAGATGGACTGCTGAGACGGAGATCTGGTTCTCCAGTAGCCAGAACCATAGCAGCACCACTACTCTGCGAAAGAGGAGGGGAAAGCATCCCACCCTGATTCTTCAGGTAGTTCATGGCCACTGTATTGTCTGCCAAGATCAGGGCAAGCAACTCCAGCCTGTTGATATGCCACCTGGCCTCCATAGCTGGCCAAAGGCAGCTCACCTGCAAGTTCTTGCAGTGAGTGCTCGAGCCATTCAAGAACGCATCCATGACCACCGTGACCTGGGAACATGGAGGTCAGAATGGTTCGTCCGTCAACACGTTGCCACTGCTGGCCCACCAAGAGAGGTCATCGACTACTGACCTGGACACTCTGAGAACGTCCCTCAAAGTGCCGAAGTACTGGGACCACTGACCCTGCAGGAGCCATTGCAAAGATCACATCCGCAGCCTCGCCTCTTGCACCAGTAAAATGCAGGTGGCTATGAGACCTAAGAGGCGGAGGAAGGAAGCCGCTGGTATGGTGGTGTGGTTCTGGAAGAGTTGGAACATGTATGCAACAGTGGCGACTCTCTCCTCGGGGGAGACGAGCCTTCCCCACCCAAGTGTCCTAGGACTGCTCCGATGAACTGGAGCCTCTGTGCTGGCGTTGTGTGGGACTTCTGCAAGTTCAGGGAGAAGCACAGCCTGTGGAGTAGCAAACAGGTGTCCTCGAGAGGGCACCAAACCTGCTCTGTCGACCTCCCTCAGATCAGCCAGTCGTCCAAGTATGGAAACACATGGACACCGGATCTCCTAAGGTGGGCCGCGACTATCACCATGAGCTTGGTGAAGACCCTCGGAGTGGAGGCCAACCCAAAGGTGAGCACCTTGAATTGGTAGTGCCTGTGCCCTATGAGGAATCTCAAGAACTTCCTGTGCATCTGGTGGATCGGCAAAGGAAAGTATACGTCCTTAAGATCGATGGACAACAGCCAGTCTTGCAACTAAAGAGCATAGAGAATTTCTCTCAACGTTCACCATCTTAAATTTGTCTTTCCTCAGGAATTTGTTCAAAGCCTTAGGTCCAAGATGGGACGGAGTCCTAAATACCAGGAATACCAACCCGACCCACTCTGCTCGGGAGGTACCGCTTACACGGCACCCTTAAAAAGCAGGGCTCACAATTCTTTCTGTAGCTCCTGTTCCAGTTGCTGAGGAGGTGGTGGTGGTCTGTCTAGCGGCCTTTTTGTTTGTTTGTTGATAAAACATGTTTTATTATCATTTGATTACAACATAAACAAAACAACAAAAACCAAAAAGGGAGGAACAAGAAAGAGACGAGGCAGTTACATCCAATGGGGCCGACCCGGCCCGTCTTACAGTAGTAATTTGTCTTGCATCACCATTTTCGTGGAGTACGATCACAGTTCACCTTATAAGTGTTCAGGAACTATCCCCAGAGTCCATATACTTCAGGCCCCTCCCTCCTCCCATGCCGCCCATATTTTGGAGGCTTTGTTGGGACAGCCTCTTGCGTTATAGATCCTTCTTTCAATCATAGCACATGTGTCCATGTCCAATGCCCATTGCTCCAGTGTCGGAGAGTCCGGGGCTCCCCACTTTTGTGCAATATTGCGCTTGATTAGGGCGGCCGCCGTATGCAATAGCAGTTCTTCCCATTTATTCAATTTGTGCTCCCCCGGTGCTCCCAGGATTAGGACCTTTGGGTCCATATCTATAGTTTTGGAGAGTATCCGGACCAGTTCCCGACAGCAGGCCTCCCAGAAAGTTCGGATCCGGGGACAGGACCACAGAATGTGAAAGAAGGTCCCCTCCTCATCCCCACATGTGAGACAATTCGGGTTTGTTGCTTTTCCCCACCCAAACAGAGTAGTTCTAGGATAATACACTCTATGCAGTATTTTAAGTTGCACCAGTCTGAGTCTCGAGGAAATGGCGGTTTCCCGTGGGTGCATTAGTACCTGGATCCATTCCTCAGGGCCGATCTCCCCTACATCTATTTCCCACTTGGCCTTTAGGCTGGTCAACTCAGGAGTCGCGAAGGAAGTGGTGGCATTATAGAGAATGGATATGCATTTGGAGGGGATATATTCGGGCAAAATGTTGCGTTCTATAGGTGAGCATTCCGGGACATTGTCCTCTGTCGATATGTGGACTCTCAGGGCGTGGGACATTTGCATGTGATGGTATCTCTCAGTGTCTGGGAGCTGGAACCTGCATTGTAGGTCTGCAAACGGGGCAAGATTCCCATCTTTTAAGACATCCCCCACCCTCTGGATCAAAGCCCTCACACATCACGGCCAAGGCTTGAGTTTCGCAATTTCCTTCAGATTGGCGTTTCTCCATAGGGGTTGCGCCACAGATAGTCTGTTCCCCCACCCCACAAACTTGTGTACGTTCCTCCAGGTGGTAATAATCTGTGCCTTCATTGTTAGTGGGGAAGAACTAGGGGAGGTTTGGTACAATAGCTGCAATGGATCGGTGTCGTGCATAGTTCCCACCTCGGCTTTGATATGGGGTAATTCCCGGTCTCCGTGCAGTAGGTCGTTGACCACCACCAATTGGAGGCCCAATAGTAGGTCTGAAGGCGGGGAACTCCGATCCCACCCTCCCAGATCGACCTCTGAAGTGTGGCCAGGGCTATACGTGCTTGTCCTCCGCCCCATAGGAGCTCCCTAAGGAGGGTTTCCACCTGGCCAAATTCACCCCCCAGGATCTGCAACGGGGCGTTTTGAAGGACAAAGGAATCGCGGGAGAGCTAACATTTTAAAAAGGGCAGCTCTACCCATGAGGGTCAGGGGGAGAAGCTTCCAATATTGTACATCATTGGAGAACCGGTCCATGATCGGTTTAAGATTGTGTGTGGTATAACTGGTAAGATCGGTTATCCAGATCCCAAGGTATCGGAAACCAAACTGTTCTATGTGGTATGGACAGTCAGATGGATCAGGCTGACCCCCCTCCCTTCACCGGGAAGAAAACAGATTTCTTCCAATTGATCTTTAGACCGCTAAATTCCCTGGATTGGACAAGCATCCGGGTCACTACGGGGCAGGTTCGGACCGGTTCTCCCAGGTAAATCAGGAGGTTGTCCGCCTGTAGGGATATCCGGTCTTCGTGTCCCTCTGGCCATCTGAATCCCATCCAGGATGTGCTCTGGCAAAGCCATATGGCCAACGGCTCTATCGCGAGAGCGAAGAGCAGGGGGGAAAGGGGGCACCCCTGCCTTGTACCCCTGCCCAGTCGGAAAGAGCGAGATGTCCACCCGTTCACCCTGACCTCCACCCGGATATTTGTATACAGCAGTTTCACCCATCCCAGAAACCCCTCCCCGAAGCCCATGCGTTCCATGATTTCCCAGAGGCCATCCCAATGGACCGAGTCTAAGGCCTACACAAAGTCGATCGCTAGAAGAGCAAGCGGGTTGTTAATGGTGGGAGCCCTCTCTAGCGCCAAGTGAAGTCGACGCAGATTCATACGGGTCGATTTGTGTGGCATAAAGCCACATTGATCCGGGTGTATTAGGGCATCAGCCACCGGTTGTAACCTGTTGGCTAGGAGTTTGGCAAGGACCTTAGCCTACCATTGATTAGCGAGATTGGCCTATAGGAGGCGCACTGCTCCTGGGGCTTATCAGATTTAGGGATGACCACAATGGTGGCCTTAGAGAGGTCCTGCGGGAGGGTGCCCTGTTCCCGGGCTGTCAAGAACATTTTATGGAGGGAAGATGTAATGTTGCCCTCCCCCAGCTTCCGCCAGGTTTTAGCTGGGAACCCATTTGGGCCTAGTGGTTTCCCGGTCTGCAGTTGGGCTAGTGCTTCGGCTACCTCGGTCTCCGAGAGGGCAGCGTCAAGACTCGCCCTTTGCTGTACTGAGAGAGTTGGGAATCGTATGTCATTAAGGAGGGTTGGGTCCAGCTGCGGGGTCGGAGCCCGATAGAGTGTTTCATAGAATTGGGCAAAGGCCTCGGCTATCTCAGCGTCCGATGTGCACCTTTCACCCCGTGAGGTGACAATCTCACGAACGCAGCTTTGTCCCTCATCCCTTTTCTCCAGCCAAGCTAGCATTCTGCCGGCTTTGTCCCTTAGATTGTCCCATAGATTCTGGCTCGAGGGTCCCAATGGGCTTGTTTAGCATTGTCCAGTAAGAGGTTTCGGAGCCGCTCAGTGGCTCGTTTAAGGGAGAGCCTGGTCTGTGGGGATGGGTCAAGGATGTGTTCGTTCTCGCGTTGGGCCAGTTCGCTCTCCACTGTTGCTATGTCTTGGAGTCTCTCCCACCTCCTATTCGCCACCCAGGAGATTAAAGCGCCCCGTAAGAATGTCTTATAGGCCTCCCGGACCATCACCGGGTCCTGTTCTCCGTTGTCATTAAATTCGAAGTACTCGGTGGAGACTTCCGTAAGGTGGTCAACTAGCTTGGGGAAACCCAGGTAGTAATTGTTCAATCTCCAAGTTGGGGGGGGGGGGAGGACCCTGTGTGCGAATTTCCACAAGTAGGGGTGAGTGGTCTGAGATGCCCCGGGGAAGGAAGTCGGCCGCCCGTGCCCTGTAGAGGTCTGTGTGTGGGACAAAGATAGTCAATCCTGGAGAGGGAGCTGTGGGCTCCAGAGTGGAAAGAGTACCCCTTGGTGTCTGGGTGTAACTCTCGCCATACATCACCCAAACCCAAAGCAAATGCAAAGTTAAACAGTTTCGTAGGGGTTTCCGGGTTGCGGTGTCTGAGATGTGTATTGCACATGACATCATTAAAATCTCCCCCCAGAAACAGCCTATCAGGTTGGTGTTTACCTATGGGGGCAGTCAAATCCTCCAGCAGTTCCTGCCCCAGTCCGGGTGGGGAGTACACTGAAGCAAAAGCGACCCTCTCCTCCCAAAGTGTTCCCAGGATCAGCACATAGCGGCACATAGGGTCTTGTTCCAGGCTTTGGATGGCAAAAGGAATGCGCTTGTGTACAAGAATGGGAGTACCCCTCGATCCCATTGTGTATCCCGCATGGAAGGCAGCCCTGTAATTTGTGCGTTGGAAATGAGCACAGTTTGATCCCGCTAGGTGTGTTTCGGATAGCAGGGCCACGTCGGGGGGAGTGTCTGCTGAGTAATTGCTTAATCAAGCGCCTTTTGATCGCGGAGCCCATCCCATTTACATTCCAGGTGAGCACTTTAAAAGACTTGGGGCGTTCAGTCGGGATCGACTGGGGTTTTATGGATGCCATCCAAGAATCGAGATAAAGGATTGGGCGGGTGATTCACGAGGAGGGTGTCCCCGTCAATGGTGATGTATTGCGGTGCTTGCCCGGAGTAAATAGTATTGTACTGTCTGGACCATCTGTGGCCTCGTCTTACCATGAACCTCAACAAACCTTGGAGTCTGCAGTGACGCATTGCTCCCAGGGTAACAAAAAACTCCCTAAAACTTTCCCTTCCCTCCCCCACCCCATACTCCACCCCAACACAAAGTACCTGTAGCCCCAACATCGCTGACACTCAAAAAAGGTAGGGTGTCAACCTTGCGAACCCTCGTTTAGGTTAAAACTAAAGAAGTTGGGGGAGGGGGAGCCCGTAGCCTTCTCCCAGGTGCGATGGAGGTACGCCACCTCTAGCCACAGTATTAAGACGTAAACGACTTACAACAGTTTCGTAGCACCACCCAGCATAGTCAGTAGTATCAATTCGGTTTTACACCCGCTTGTGGGATCATACCCCCACGCGGGGGGCCCGCCAGAGTCAGCCCCCTTTGAGGGTGGATGGTCCAGCTCCGGAGGGTGGCGCGCCGGTGGCCTGGGATTTCTGTCCCTGTTGGTTCGAGGTGCCGACCAGTCTCCCTCGATATGCTGCTCTGCCCAGCGCCAGGCCTCCCTTGTGTCGCTGAAGTGGACTGTTGTGCCCTTGTGATAGATTTTCAGCTGAGCCGGGAAGAGCAGGCCGTATTTGACTCCCATCGCTTGCAACTGTTAAGTTTTTCAAAGGATTGCCATGCTTTCTGGACCTCCCGCGTGTAATCCGGGAAAAAGGCTACCTTGGAGCCGTTAAAGGTGATCGTGCCTTTGGTTCGTGCGAGGTGCAACAACGTGTCTCGGTCTCGATAGTTCAATAATCTTGCTATCACCGTTCGCGGGGGAGCACCAGGCACTGGTCTACCGGTGGGCATTCGGTGTGCCCTCTCTATAGAAAAGAATTTGGAAAAGGATTGCTGGTTGAACAGGTCCATCAGCCACTGCTCCAAGAAGAGCTCCATACAGCGGCCTTCAGCCTTCTCGGGAATACCTAGAATCCGAATGTTATTGCGCCTGGACCTGCCCTCTCCTTCTTCGACTCTGGCTTCCAGAGTTTTGAGTTTGGCGGTGACCCCTTGAAGCTGGTGTTGCACCGCGTGCAACCCGTCCTCCGTGTTGGAAATATGCTGATCCGCCTCACCCGTTCGTGCTGACATTTTCTGCAAGTCGTGTCGGAGGAGGGACACATCCAGGCTGATTCCGTTCATCTTCTGCTCCATCGATGTGCGGGAGTCTGCTATAGCCGCCATAACGTCCCTCAAGGAGAGTCCGGGTGCCGAGTCCTCCTCTACCGACGGCAACGGTTGGGAGTCGGGGGGTTGCGATGGAGGGATTGTGTACTGTTTGATTCTGTTTTGCATGGTGGGCCGTCTAGCTTTGTCTTTCCCCATGTCCGTTGCCGGGCACTCACTGCTGTGTATGGGTCTTCGTCGCGGCGACCAACTGGCCGCGCCCGTCTCTCCTCGTCCGGGCAGAGCGGCTCAGAGTCCGGCAAACTGATTCCTCCAGTCGGGGTCTCACGGGGCCTCGCCTTCACTCCCGGCCCCCGCCTGTTCTCTGGAGCTCCGTCCCCGACTCAGGCTGGCAACCACCACAGGGTGTGTGGATGGTCCGGTGCCCGCTCAAAGCGTGCCCAGCGGGGGCCATCTTGGTTCGTCGTCTGGCCTCACCGGCGTCTCCTTCCCGGGCTCCCACCTCTGCAACCCCGGCGCGTTTCAGGCTGGAATTCGCCCTAGATGTGCCCTGGGGTATCACGCACCGGAGATCGTATTTTGGGGGCCACCAGATGGTCTTAAGTAGTCGTTTATAACAGGATGTTAGGCAGCGGGAGCTCCAGAGGCACACGTCTACTGCATTGCGCAGTTGGCCATGCCCCCCCTCTAGCGGCCTTTTTAACCCCACGGCATAAGCTGAAGAGCCCAGGCGTCAGAGGGAATTTCCTACCATTGGGCCCAGTGCTCGATTATCCTTCCTCCAACGGGGGAATCATGGAGGGAGAAATCAAAGCGGCTTTGAGGGCAGAGCTGCCCCCGTCACTGCTGACGCTGTCCGCTGACATCTAGAAGCCCCCATCCCCTTCCGGAGCACAGCCAATGCCTCTGACCCTGCCTGGCTTGCGGGAGCTGAGCCTTCCTGCCATATGGGATGTAGCACGATAGTCTCCACCCCTTGATGAAAAACTAAAGGCAGGCTTGGCCCGCTGTTGCACAGCTAGGCCTAGCGACTTTGCGGCTTGCTCAGACTCTTAATTTCTCCAGAGTCATTGGCCTTGGGGCCGAAAAGATTCTCACCATTGTAAGGAAGGCATGGTATGAACAGTAAGACAGACACAAGTGAGCACAGTTCAAGTGTGTTTATTGAACTTTAATAAGGGTATTAAAAATGCATATCTAATCCTAAATATTAAGATGGGAGCAAGCTACGACCAAATAATAATAACGCAGTCCCAGTGGTGTCTTGTCAAAATAAAAGGGCCTATACTAATACACCTATTGCCAATCCTTACATCTAAATACAAATTGTGTGGGAAACAATGTTATGTAAAAGAAAAAGTGTTCAAGAAATCATGTCAGGCTATTCCAAGCCATAGGCTTCCCTTCCCCACGCTTTTAGCACGGGACAAGGCAGCGCACTCGAGTTTAGCACAGTCTCTGGCTTCTCTAGCACGAGGGGGCAGGTCAAAACTTCATCATCATGGCCTTCTGTGCCAAAGTCTCTTTGCCATTCAAAGTCTCTTCTTTCAGAGGGCCTGATGCAACAAACAAAGTTCCTTTCCTTTTGTATTTCACATTTACACAATTTTCTTAGCTGTTTTACTATCCACCTTGGATCCCCCTCCGCCGGGCTTAGATCCACTTTGACATCAAATCTTCAATCAGTCTCCCTCTGCCGGGCTCGCACCAACTTTATCTACTTTGCCATAAAATTTCTTTATCAACATTGAAGACTTTCGACTGTGCACAGGATTTAGCTTGAACCGTTGTAAGACCACTTTGATTCACAATCCTTTGCCACTCTTTCACTTTTGTTAACTCTCACCTGGGTACCTCACAGAGACCTTCAATTGAGCACCCACGAAGTGCCGGACCACTCTGTCAAAGGTATCATATCTTGGTTTCAAAGTTCAATCACTCATCTGCCGTTCAACTTCACTCGCATTGGTTATCACACGCGTTTCAAACAATGTTAGTTTCAGCGCTTGTCATACAATGTTGGGGGTTCAGGTCATAAATATCCTACCTTGTAGGACGGGGTAAAGGTGTTACAAGGAAGGGAATACCACGTCTCACCACCTGGTGTCCCACCCCCCGAAGACCCCTCACCCAGGTGATCCTCCCGTACTGGTCCACCCCAGGAGCTGGATCCAAAAGAGATGGCCGTGTCCTGGCTACCTAGATGATAGATTCCCGGGGACTAGTGGGTAAGAGACCATCTGGTTTCTCACACCATCGAAAACAATGTCAAGGAGTTTATTTTGGGCATTGGGTGTGTGTTGTGTGTGTGTGTGGGCAACTGGCTACATTTAGTTCTCCTGATGACTCTGAGTGAGTTTGTCTGATATTCTGCCATTTAAAATGTCAGTGTTCCATTTTTTTGCCAAGCCCAAGCAGTTAGGACTGCGTTATTTTTTTTTTCTCTGACAACTCTTGCAGATTGATTTTTCTACATCTACTTTTCCTGTGTAAACCCTTCTAGATTTGTAGTTGTTGGGATTCACAGGGTCGGAGTTTGTTAAGCTACCTTCCTTTTCACTCTGAGCAGCAGAGCATGTTCGCTTGTTGCTCTTGCTTCCATGGCAACATGCTTGCGAGCAGTGTAGTCTTTAGGAACTACACTTCCCGACGACACCAGCCCTCTTCTTCACGTCGGTGGCACGTTAGTATACTGTATGTGCAGTATAGTAATTATCGTGATGACACTCAGATTTGCCCATGTACTTCCGCCAAAAAACTTGCTTTGCTAGCCACAGCGCTAGTTAACTTCATATTGGACTACTGCAATAGTCTGCAATAGTCTGCTTACTGGCACCTCAGCCACCAACATGCAATCACTACAGGTGGCACAAAACGGCGCAGTTCGCACCATCCATGGCCTGTCAAAACAGACCCACGTCTCTGCCATTCGCAGGAAACTTCACTGGCTCCCTGTTAGACATTGTATTACCCATAAGATCCTTACCCTTGCTTATAAATGTCAAATCAATGCCAGTCCTAAATACCTCAAAGATCGACCAAAGTCCTACACCCCAGGGAGACTGCTTTGCTCCTCTGCACAGCCTTCCCTATAACAGCCGAGATACAAGCTGGCTCGGTTTCGGCTGACAATCTTCAACATCCAGGCATTGAATGCCTTATCAGAGACCATAGGAGCATCTGGGACCCTGGTCTGCTTTTAAAAACTGGTCAAGCTTCACCTTTTCAACCTCAAACTGGACTAAGCATGCACCTCAACCTGTCTCTCTACCGGTTTTCGTTTTGCTCGTTCTCCTCTGACTTTGATTTTCCTGTTTGTTAGTCTTTGTTTTGTTTCAAGTGCCCCCTGAGGCCCATGGGCATGCAGCGCGTTCCAAAAATTAAAATAAATAAACCCTGAAGTGTGCAGGTAAGCCTGACTTCTGAGCACTGTGGCCGACCCCACTGATCTTCTGACAGTCTGCCATGTCCAGGCCTGTCGGAAAAGACTGCCGGGCCATCTCTTTGCCATTGTCTACCAACCTTTAGAAGCCCTCCTGCATCTATCCTTCTGGGATATACTGAGCAGCGTCCCCAATGGCGGTCCAGAACCCAAAAGAATATTTTGCGAAATCGCAAGCGGCACACTGCCTGACGAAAAAAAATGATTTGCCAAGGCATCAACTTTGTTACCCTCCTTATCAGTTGAGAGACTGGATGTAGATGTGGCTGACTTGGTAGACACTGTGGCCGCCTGCACCACTAACCCCTCAGATGCTGGGTGGGAAGAGAGATCTGGAGGTTCTCCCTTTCCCGGGCAGTATTTTTTGGAAAGGTCAGCGTTGACCAGGGGTGTGGTAGAAGGATATTGCTACAAGGCGGAGATGGGTTCAGCAATAGCTTGTTGAAAGGCATAGCCCTCTCAGTAGCAGGACCCTAATTCTGGGCAACGAAAAAGTCAGCTCCTCCAGCCCATGAACACGTAGGGACGAATCTGACCCGGTGGTCATCAGCAGCACCGAAAACATCAGCCCTGGAGCCAAAAAAGTCAGTCCTGGATTTTGGTGCGAAAGACTGCTCAATGGCAGACAAAGGTTTTCGGTGCCGAGGGCGTGCCAGAGGGAACCAGTGCCCAAGGTGCGCTGGCATGCACTGGCACCGAGCCAGCTGGCTCTGATGATGGCTTTGTGATATATTTTGCTCTGGGTGCCACTGGAGCTACTGGGGTCTGCTGCATTGAGGGCTAGCCTTTACCCGCAGCCGCCTTCTTAAACATGTCCAGCATCTGGGTCTTACATTCCTCTCATTCAGCTCTGCAAAACAACACATGTCCACAAGTTTGTGGAACCCTCCCGTCCCTCGCACACCCTATTTGTGTTATACAACTACAAAAAAAGATTTTTCTGAAAATTCTTTGGTAAAAAGATAATATATAAATTTTACTGTTCACATAAACGAGATTATTACCGAATATTATATCGTATATTCAATTTCCAATTTTCATTACATTATATATTAGACAATTAGTTTATGAACACAATCAAACAATAGCAATTCCACAATCAATCATAATAGATTATAATAATCAATTCATATGGGTTTGCTCAATGCGTTTCGGGAATATGATCCTTTCATCAGGAGCTCTTTAGTTCAGTATCACCCTTTTCACTTCATAAAATCTAGAGAAAATCATATGAAAGTATGATCAGCCAATCTCTCTTAATTCTGAAATCGATACTAACATTTTTCTGTCATGTTTGTGAGTGTATAATCACCTGGATGATGTTCACAATCCGTGTTCTATTCTTAGTCTAGTAGATTTGAATTCTACGTTCCTCAACTTCTCTCTGGTGTGCAGTCAACCGACACCTTGCGTAATAGGACGTTTACCAGCTGGTAAAGTAAAAACGTGTATGTGTATAGCTCTACACATGGAAGGATATGTCTAATCAAATAAAAGTTGAGAAGCTGTTAAAAAGCTAATCTGTATGTACCTGTACTGTTGAATCTTTGATACAACCCCTCCTGGATGGATGTGGGTGGTTTGTAGTTTCTAGTATCCCTTCAAGGTGTGCTCTTTCCATTTTGTCACTTCCTGGCACATCTATTCAAAACAAATCCCATTGGAGTTCTGTAAATTTGTGCATACTGTTGCAATTCGTATATATAATATATTAGGATGGTAACTAATTAATTCTTACCTAATCCGTCCCTCTAAAACAGATAAGCCAATTGTGCTCCATCCTTGTTTTCGAGTGCACGCTCCTCTTACAGCCTCAGAGACCCGGTCTTTAGATCTGCGAAACAGATCTAAATGTTGCATTTAGTCTACTGGTGGTGTTGTTAAATTCAGGCAAATTCTATCATATCTTTTACTTTAACTATTGATTCTGTGATATTAGAGCTTTCCTTTGTCTGGTAGTTAGGAGATGTGGCTCGTTTTTTATGACGATTCTGTTATTATTACATTACATTTTAAATGCAAATTGAACATGTGTATAACACTAATTTGTACTGCTGGTTCTTTGTAGTCAGAATATCACGTGGACTCATGATGACGCAATATCTGAACTCAGTCATTGCGATGCCGGAAAGCTCAATGGGTACTCTCTATTCTCTCTTGGATGTATGTTCGGGACAATACTTCTACAAAGACAGTACCTATGTCAATCACTCCTTTAGTGTGTTTAAATCCTTAGGTAGAGAAATGATTAAAGTTTTTTCATTTTAGGCGTGTGTAGTCCATTGATTGTAGATTATGAATGACTGGGAGTCCTAGCTGTATATAATGGTTTCCCCAATGGTAGCGATATTCCAATAGTCCACCAAACTTGATGGCATAGGTTAATTATCAATTTATTAATCTTGCCCTGGATATTTCATATGCCCTAATTGGTATATGTAAACCAGTTCTGTTCTCTCCTCGTGCAAAGGGTCTAATAGGGTAATCCACAATAACATTGATCCAGTACATCATCCAGATGATTATATTAACATGCACACATTCTGGATCCTCATATTCGAAGACATGCTGGACTATAATTAATCCACTTTTCAAAGTTTCCGGACCTGGGAAGTTACATTCACTCTAGCATTCATATTCAGAATTAACATATGTATAGATGGAAAACAACAAAACATTCCGGTCTGTTAATAATGCTAAATCCTAATCATCAATTATCTCCTAATTTAGTTGGAATTAGGTCTATTTATACAATTCTTGGTCAATTCCAAAATATAACCACTCCGTTGTGATATGTAGTTTCTGTTTCCGCACACATGTTCGTTTAGTGATTACCGAATGGCAAAATTATGCTGTTCTCTATTCATATTTCATTCATATAAATCTTGCACATTCTCTATTCGCAGTAGATCTAAACATGAATTAGATCATTTGTCAGACTAACTGTGCTGTGTTGTGTGTTACATATTCCCTGGATCTATTCCCAGTTTGTCTTCTTCTCAATCAGTATGTCAGTGCTAGTTCGCTGGTTTATAGAAAACAGCTTAGGCTGAACGCTTAATTCATTCCCTCCGGGGTCATGCTATTCAGTGTATCGGTCCAGTAGATTTCTCTCTGATCCATTGTTTTGCCCGATCACCCCCCTATCTGTGCTTTCTGGACCACTTCTAGGATGATTACCTTCAATTGTGCAACAGTATGTTGATTCTCAAAATGTCTGGCCACAGGTGATCTTATGTTGTTTGTTCTTATACTGCTCTTATGCTCGTTTCACCTGTCTTTGGCCTTTCTCATAGTTTGCCCAAAGTAATAAATGCTGCAGGGACACCCGAGTCCATATATTATTGATTTTGTATCACAAGTTGCAAAGCCTTTTAGTTTGATCTTGTTTCCCTTCTTTGGGTGTCTAACATATCCCCCCCTCTCATTACATTGTTACAATTGCAACAGTTTAGACATGGGTAAGTGCCTGTTTTCCTAGTACTCAATGTTAGTTTTTCTTTTGGTGGAATTTCTGCTTTAACTAATTGGTCTTTCAAATTGCGTCCCCTTTTATAGGCAATGATTGCAGCTCTGGACATCGGCCCTGCCGATGACTTACTTTGTTCACTAGAAGAATCAATTTGCACCGTGTCGGTGGTGCAGTTTACTCTTGTGGGAGGAGGAAGAGGACGAATGGCTTCGGGAATGAGATATCTTTTTAGTTTTTCTCTGGTGCCTCTCTTCTTTTTCTGCAGTGGATCCCTCCATTTGGCCTCCAATGACTGAACAGTCGACCGCACTGGTGACTTAGAGGGCGGTCAGCCTACTGCGAGCTTCACCGGCCGTTCCCTGAGGGACTTCAGCTTAATTTTGCCACATGACCTACAGCCCTCTGTCATTCCTGGTGCCGAGGCACCACACGCAGATGTCACGAGAATCGGTCACACACATTTTTGGGATGCATCCTCTGCAGCGATTGAATCCGGATACTTGGGTTGCAGACATGTTCGAACTCAAATCAAGCAAAAATGACAAAAAACCTCAAGAGAAATCTAAGTTATCGATGCAGTGTTCTTCTCGAACAGCGTGCTGAGCACACAGAAAAAAGAAACTAAGGGACAGGGGCATAGTGACGCAGTATATGTACAACAACTGACACCACGTCCGGAGCCAACGACCAATGCATCGAGTCAAGATGGATCGATGGCCGAGTCGAGGTGTTTTCAGAGCAGCAGACGCTGGAATGAATATCTTATGAGGAATCTGCGGGAGAAAGGCAATCCATTGAAGTAGTCATTTTGTCACAGAAAGTCAATATTCTTCAGACCGCCTTTTATCAAGTGGATGCACGCATGCATCCTGCTTTCAACATGGTCACTGCAAGGTCCATGTCATTTCCCAGTTGAAGTGAAATAAAACAGTGAGGGCATTGGACTGGTTTGTGTATTTGTACAAGAGGAGAAATACTGTGTTGAAAACATGCACCTCCTCTAAATGAAATCCACGAAAAACTGGCAGAATGTAATATGCTGTTACAGTCTCTTGGTCATTAGTAGCAAGTATCACTTACCTGGACACTGACGCTGCCCTGAAGCTTGAGCTGTAATTTAATCATATCGACATCTGATGATGAGCAAAGCAGCCGGAGCTCTGCCACCTTCTTACTCATTTCATCAATGGCAACTTCAATTGGATTGAGATCGGTGTGGTGCTGGTACATCACTGGGATGCGCTTCTTCACATAAGGAAAGCAATGTATTGCTGTGGGTTCAAAGATATGAAAATGCCCCAAATTAAATGAGTTGTTGCATGGAATCAAAGAGGCAACAAAGGATGTTTGTATTTACTGATCAAAGTTATGAACAAAGCTTAAATGTAATTTGCACTGTTTCCGAGCACTAGATAGAGAACAAGGACATGTCTGGCAAATAGCATTTTCTGCAATTTTTGCTGAAGAATCCCTTTTTTTCTAAATGTAGCGTTATTTGAGTGTTAGAGGCCGCTGCAAGGAGCGGCCCAGGGTGGGCTAGAGTCATTACCGGTTGGGTCAGCACCCCAGATGGCCTTTAAAGCAGTTAGTACCCCGGCACAATGTCCTGTATGCTAATGATGTTAAAAATATGTTTTATTTTAATCAACGCATGCTTGCCAGTAAGAGTCCATTCAGAGGAGCAAAACAAATCTGCATAAAAAACACCATCATGAAAATAAGTCATGTCCATACTTGCATGGCCTCCTGAGAAGATTGAAGATGGCTGTAAGTCTGTTGTGGAATGCGAAAATGTGTCACAATCGGGAGGATGAGGGTTTGGTACGTGAGTAGGAATTATGTGGCGGCAAGGGGCACGTGGTGTTCTAATCAATTAATGCATACGATTTTGTCTTTTGTGGGAACATGTTACAACTGTTTGGAAACCATTCAGATAATCATATTGGGATTAGTCCTGAAACTACCATGAACCTATTGCTCATCTATAGAGCTCCCGGGGTAGCTCCAGATTTCCTGCAACAGTTTTGTAATCGGGTTCTACCACTGCTCAAACACAGTACAAAGCTCCTAATATTGGGGGATTTTAATCTATGGCTGGGGAATAAGGCAGACGCCATTTTCGGGGTCCTAGAGGCCGCTTTATGCTAATTCGGATTCCTCCACTTAGTTAATAATCGGACACACACTGGACTGGGTGGCAGCCCACAATGTCAAGGTGTCGGTACCAGTTGTTCTACCCTGTCCCTGGTTAGACCATTCTTTTTTTTTTAAACTTTATTTTAAGTCAAGGCAGGTTGACAAATAATTAGTATATTAAGCAAAAACATGGACTTGTTGTACCCCAGACATTTTCTTACAAGTCTCCCCCCCCCCCACCTCCCATTCCCCCGGCCGAGTCCCTCCTTCCCAGGCCGTCTGCCTTGTGTGCCATTGTCTATGTGTCAGGTTCAGGGTTTTCCAGGTCCTTCAGAGTCCACCGGGCTTTAATGGGTTTGTAGGTCAGGGCGGGGAAACGCAGGTCATACTCTAAAACTGGGGCCCAGATGTTCTGGAATCGGTGGAGGACTCCTGCTCTTACTGCCGTCACCTTTTCTGCGATCAGCATGTCCCAGAGCTTTGTCCACCACTGGGCCATAAGAGGTCCTTCTGGGGACTTCCAAGAGCGGGCCAGCACCGTTTTCCCAGCAAGCATTGGGTCAGTAACTTTGCCCTCTTTCCAGCGTGTGGGTAGATCCCGGGGACTGGCACTCCCAAAAGGAATGGCTCTGGTTCCAGCGGAATCGCTGTTCCGGTGATTTCTGCGATGGTTCCCAGGCATAGTTTCCAGAACTGCTGGATCTTCGGACATGACCACCACATGTGGAAGAATGAGCCTGGGTGACCGCATCCTCTCCAGCAAGAGTGGTCCAATTGGGGGTTCATGTGATGGAGTCTAAGGGGGGGGAGGGGTAGTACCATCGTAGCATAATTTTGTATGCGCATTCCCTGTTAGTGATGCAGGTGGATGAGGTGTGTGTTCGGGTCCAGATGTCCCCCCAGGTCTGGTCTTCTATCGGGTGTCCCAGGTCCGCCTCCCATTGGGCCATGCAGCGAGTCCTTGTGCATAGAAAGCCGCCCAGGGAGCGCCTGTATAGGGTGGACACTCTCCGCCGAGCCGGAAGGTCCTTGAGTGTCAGTTCAAGGGCAGTGAGGGGGCGCGTTGCCGCCTGCCAGGTTTGGGGGCGTGAGCACCAGTGGCGCAATTGGATATAGGTAAATCTGTCCCTTTCCTGGAGTTGGAACTTTATGGTTAGACCATTCTTGTATCTACTTACATATCACTAATGAACTGTTCTCAAAGAGAAGTGATAATGCTAGGTTTTTAAAGGTAGCCAGGAACAACAAGCAGTTAACAGTGGAAGCACTTAAACCATGGGGTACAGCCTTGTCATCAGAGATCCTGAAATCAGATACTCTGAACGGGTTGACCCATTCATTTCTTAATACATTTCACAATGTACCTGAATCATTAGACCTGGTAAAGAAGACGTTTTGCCAGAAGGGACACAAGGGTAACAAATGGTTCTTGGCAGAAATTCAGAAACTTAAAAATGAGAAAATAAGGTACTTTTATGCATGGAGAAAAAGCCAGAAGACATCAGACCTAACACTTTATAAAAACTCAGTTAAGGTCTATAAGATAGCAATAATACAAGCCAAAAAACAATACAATCGCAAAGTCTACCACAGATACGAAAGACATGTTTTAAGTCCTAAGAGAAAGGAAGTCCTCAGGGGACCTAATAAAGAACCGCTGGTTAATAATTAGGGCTGGTGTACCTCAATCCAAGAGGCAATGTCAAATAAACTTGTTGCCATTAAAAAAGATATTGAGGCGAAAAAAGACAACCTAAAAATTCAGGTTAATATAGAGCATATCCAGCCTACAGACAAATGGGAGCCCCCGACAGCAATTTCACTTCTCTCCAATCTCCGAAGAAGAGCTAGCTAAGGTCATTAAAAAACTCAAAGCCACCAGTTGCAAGGGTGACCCTTGCTCAGCCATGATTATTAAGGAATGCCCAGACATCATATTACTGGCACTCATCAACTGTGTCAACTCCTCTTTTGAGGAAAATCATGTTCCCATTGGACTTAAACAAGCATGGGTTACACCATTGCTAAAAAAAAATCCCAATCTATGTCCAGCAACCCCAACCAATTATAGACCAATCACTAACACTCCCTTTCTTCTTAAGATCTTGGATAGGGTTGCATATAATCGGATCTCACTGCACCTTAATAGTCACCTCATTCTCAACAAATTTCAATCAGGGTTCAGATCATGGGACTGAGACTGCCCTCCCTGACCTGAAGTCCAAGCTATTAGACAGAATGGACAGTGGGCACGTATCACTACTAATGATTTTGGATCTATCCGCAGTGTTTGACCTGGTGGACCACGACATATTGGCCACCAGGTTAAAGGACGCTGCCCGATTTTCAGATCAGGCTATTCACTGGATGGGATCCTTCCTCAGTGGGAGACAATGCAGAGTGGCAAGTGGGGAGGCCAAAGCTAAACCAGTCACCTGACATTTGGCATACCGCAGGGGGCATGCGTTTCGCCCACCTTGTACAATATTTTCATGCTACCATTATCGATCTTCTGGCTCAAAACAATAACATTTTCACAAACTATGCTGATGACACGCAGTGCGTCATCCCGCTGACAGGATCACACAGCTTGATCGAAAACTGTATTAACAGCATTAATGATGATATACATAATTAGATGGCTCAAAATGGTCTGGCGCTCAACAGTGAAAAAACTGAACTCATGGTGGTCGGCTCGGAAAATAAATTAGCCAAGCTAAGCCCCATGTTTAGCAGCTTCACCATAGCTAATCACAAGCTAGATGTTCAGAAGAAAGTAGAAACATTAGGAAAAACACTGGATCAAAACCTAAATATGAAAGCACAAGTGCGTAGCCTTGTCTATATATAAAATGACTTGCACACCTTTGCCCGTTTATTACACAAGACATTGCAGAGACGATAGCTAGAGCTCAAAAACTGACTACTGCTGTAGCATCCTAATTGACATTGCCCAATCTGAGATCAAACATCTGTAAGTCATCCAAAATAATGCAGTTAGGGTCATTAAGAATCTAAAACGGAGGGACCACATATCAGAGGCTAGGCGTAGTCTAAACTGGCTACCAGTGAAATCTAGAATCACCTTCTGATTACCCATAAATGTTCGCTAGGCTTAATGGCAGCATATTTGAAGGATTGTATTGTTGAAAAGCAGAATCGAAGACAGCTTAGAGCCAGTAACACAGCACAGCTAAAAATGCGTCATTGCAAAATTAACAAAACTCTTAAGGGAGCTTTCAGTATAGCCGCCCCTTTGGCTTGGAATAAACTTTCTTTGGACATTAGAGAAACACAATCGACAAATATGTTCAAGAAGAAACTGAAAACGCTCCTGTTCTGCTAGACCAAGAAAATCAGCACACCAATAAGTGTAGCACATTGACAAAAACCCTTCCGATGGAGACTAGTTTGATGCACATGTTCTGGATGTGCAGAGTAGTCCTGAGGTTTTGCCAATAAATGGAACTGTCGCTCAGAAAAGGGGACTGAGTAAGGTATACTTGGACACCTGAGACTGGCCTGCTCGGGGTCCACCGGCATCCTAAGAGTATCAAGCCTGCGAACAGGCTGATGGACCTAGCTTGGGTGTTTGCGAAGAGAAGGATCGGAATAGCGTGGAAGTCATGACTAGGTCCATACATAGAAGGGTGGTGGAATAACCTGTGATGCCGGTCTATGGCCGAAACAGCAATGTGGCATAGTGCTATACGAGGAGGCATTAGAGAAAGTTCAGAGAATGTAACAACCTGGAATGGACTGGTCCACACATTGTGAGATTGTGATGATGAGCTGGAAAAACGAGGCAAAGGCAGTGGAATGACTGCAATAGGCCCACATGAAGAAAGTGGGATGTCCCTACTAGGTTCCCATAGGTTACAAGCCGTGAGTTGTTTCTTGTTTCGTTGAAGTTACAGGGGGGGGGGGAATTCATAGTGGGAGTGAGGGGTGCGTTGATGATTATATGTTGATTTTAAGCAATTGATTGTTATTTACACAATGATAACATAAAATGCAAATAAAAATAATACAACAAAAAGGCTGAGAAGGCCTTTCCAGGAGAAGGGAGTCATTCTCCTGGAACCCTTTTTGTTTTATTGATACAATCTTTAGTGGTAGGGTTCACGTAAGGTACTAGTTTGATTTGGACTATAGTACAGATGACTAGCACCCTAGATAGATTTCCGTTAGGTAGGGAAAACCCCTTTTTGGAAGAGATAGATGGGCCTTTTGTTTATTATTTGAATAAAATCACAGGCAGGACACTTCTTTATCTGCCTCCTTCGTCTGACCTACCACTCTCTCCTCACCATGACTGATGTTAGAGAATCTTAGAGAGTCTTTCGAAACTTGCTCTACTTGCAAATTTAAAAACATCCATGTTGAACACAGGCATGACAAATGTCTTTACTGCCTTTGCCCTCCCCACAACTTTGATTCTGGCTCCTTTTGTCAGTCGCTCTTGTGAGGAGCCCTTGCAAAAACCCTAAAGTCTCCTCCCAGGTGGCCTGGGAAAGGCAGATGCTTCCTGTTCCTGACCCTGGTGGTGGTATTAGCCGAGAGGATCACCTGGGAGGAGAAGGTCCCAGGGGAACAGGAGGAATTAATGGGATGAGATGCAATATTTGTCTTCCCCAACAAAGTGAATAACTTTGATACCGGAATGTGTGATGGCTTGTTGTCAAAAAATGGTTTTACTCCCTCATACTAACTATGGGAATTTGGGTGAAGGCCGTTAAACCCAATCCTGTATTAGGAGTGAGAAAAGCACTTTTAAAGCCACTGACAGCCGTAGAAATTAAAGCCAGTAGGAGTCCCAGGGAAATAAGGAAGAGAAGTCTGTAAATGTTACCAATATAAACCCTGAAAACCCCAATTCGTCTGTAAAGCCAAATATTTCACGGAATACTTATGGTACTCCTTTGGTGAATATGTATAAGGAGAGAAAGAAACGCAGTGATGATAATTTCATTGGAAAAGATGAATGTTATGTTGGGGACTTCAAGGCCCACAATTCCCAGGGTACTGGGACGAAGAAGAGGACTGCAGAGGCACGGGACTGCAGGTTGCAGTCCTTGCAGTCCATTAAGAATAATGACCTACACCCGAGGGAGACTGGCAGGCATAAAAGGTCCCCTCAGGTGCAGGCCATTAGGAAGGAGAGGAGTAGTAGCAGAAGGTGGAGCAATTTAAACTGCACATTGCTGCAGAAGCAGGCGTTGATGAAGAGTCGAGGCATCGGAACCATTGGGTCATGTGAGACCACTGCTGGTCTTGAGAGGGTCTCTTGTGCTCGAGTTTGCTGTTTCAGGGGGCATACAGTGAAAAGCACACCATTTTGCAGTTTTCCCAAGTGCCAGACGAGCACCGGTGGAAGGTGAGCACCGGATAGCTGTGGGAGCCAGGAGGGCTCTGAAATTGGCAGACGAGGGTCGCAGGAAGCAGTGAAGAAGAAGTTGCAGAGCTGTGTGGGGAAACTGAAGCAGAAGTCCTGGAGGCAACAAGGCAAGTGGACACGCACGCCAGACCCGTTGAGTTCACTGTTACATTGTGATTCCGGGGCACTCTGTAACAGCACGCTTGCCAAGTTCAGTGATTTGAATCCCCGAAACACGAGAAACAAAGTATCTCAAAAGAAGAGGCTTTTTGAATGCTAAACTAATGTAAAGCAAATCAGTTCTGTTGAAAACTGATCTGACTTAAAAGGGAGCAGATGGCAGAGCAAGATCTTAATAATCAAACTAGATGGGTGTGATTATAATATAGTAGGTTATAAAAAAAGGCCAACTAAAAGAAAGGTCAATAAACCAAGAAGAAATTAAAAACTACAATTGCTAAAGCCAAACAAGAATACTAGCAAGGCAATTTGTTAACAACCAGTATTGCCCATGTCAAAAGAAGGCAATTGAAAGTTTCACTGTTTTGAAAGACTGTTGCCCATTTGTGAAGGGAGTCATAATAGGAGATGGCTTAAACATACATTGTCAAAGCCAAAGAACTCAAAACTTCACAAGCAGGTTTCTGCAACCAGGCAGCCTGGGAGATGCCTTCACACTCCCGTGGATGGGAACGTTTCTATACTCCTGTCCCCTGTTCTGAGGGTCCTGTCCTCCTTCAGACTTTAGCAGTGCAGGTGGATTTTGGTGGCCCCACCTTGACCAAGGCAGTTTTGGTGCTTGGATCTCCTGGCACCACGCTCCTGCCAACGTTCAACCTCCTATCCAGGAACAAGGGAACAGTCCTTCATTATGACCCAGCCTCGCTCAACCTGACGGCCTAGCTTCTGCTTCACTAGAGTTCGGCCAGGTGAACATGCCCCAGGGCTGCAAGGACATCTTGGCAAAGGCTTGGTGCCTGTCACCATCTCCTACTACAATAGCACGTGGAAATTCGATTTGGTGTATTGCTCATAGAGTGGATGCTTTCTGTTTCCAACTGCAACAAATACAGCCATATTGCTCTCCTTGGCATGAAGTGGCCTAGCCCATGCCGCCACCAAAATTAATTTGGCCGCCATCTCACGCTTTTCTAGTATTCCTTTCGTACCTTCATTGTGATCTCATCGCCTTATTATATAATAGCTTGTGGCCTGGTCCATGCTTTTTCACAAGTGTACACTTCACTTCATGGGAACACAACGTTGTGCTCTCCAAATTGATGGGACATCATTTTGAGCTTTTACTTAAAGCAGACATCAAGCTCCTATCATGGAAGACTGCTTTCATGGATATCATCACCTGAGCCAGGAAGGTTGACGAAATACAGGCGCTCTCTATCAAGCAACCATATCTAGTCTTCCACAAGTCTAAGGTCCTCTTGTGTACGAATCCCAAATTCATGCCTAAAGTGCCCTTGTTGTTTCACCTCAATGAGCCTTTGGCAGTATTCTTCAGCTCTCCTTCCACACCTGCCAAACGCTGCCTCCACCTCCTGGATGTCATGAAAGTGATTAAATACTACGTTGCCCATACCAAGACGTTCTGAATGTTTTCTTAGCTGTTTGTGGTGTTTGGGCCTATGGCCGTTGGCAACAGGCTGTCCAAGTCCTGCATCTCTCAATGGCTTTTGGCTTGCATTTCCTTTTGTCATCAACTGACCAACAGGTAATTTCCTGGTAGACCTAAGGCACATTCCAGGAGTCTCTGGTGTTCCCCTCGTATAAATGTGCAGGGCGGTGACATGGAGGCCTGTCCACACCTTCATAAGGTTCTACTTTATCGACAGATTTGACAGAGGAGAGTCCAGTGTTAGAAAAGCTGTCCGGCATCTGTACACCTAAAGTGAGGTTAATCCTGCAGATGAGCCTTTCTCTAGTCCTGATTTCGCATTGTATGTGTAGTTGTGTACACTGCTGTGTACTGCCTCCTGGGTGCATGTGGCTCATCTTGACTCGTTTCGGCAGTAAACTTGTATTAGGTGAATCTGACCATAGCCTCCAAGGGAGGAGCACATTAAGGGGATGCATAATTTTTGGCGGGTAAATGTCCCAAAACAAACTGAGAGAACACTAAAGTGACTGCAGTTGTTAATTTTAAATGAAACTGCGTTAATGTTATCGAGTATTACCAGCCTAACGATAGGGAATATTCAAACAGCATGTAACAGGAGTTACAGGTAAAGAAACTTATTCCATCTAATAAACTAGAATATATTATTCGATACAGACTATTGCCTCACTCAGAGATTCACTCTCTGTTTAAAAAACAATTCAATTCCCAGGCCAGGAAGAGCTAACCTTGAACCTTGGGGAAGGGCTAAGTTACTTACCTGTAACACTTGTTCTGCAGCATGGATAAGGCTGGATTCACATGCTCATGAATATTCCCCATGATCAGGCTGAGAATCCTCAGTAAAAGAAAAAACAGTTCAATTTAGCTTTAAAACTGTATTTCTCCTATAAACCAATTACTGTCTTCTGGGTCATACTACCCCCATCCAATGACAAGCCTCTTCCTATGCTCCACCCCTGGTGGCCACCTTCAGGTTTGGTAAGCACGTAAAGTGGTAGTATGAACCAATAAGAGCCACAGAGGGGAAGGAGGGAGGGTTTGCATGTGAATCCATGCCAGGCCCATGCTAGAGAACAAGAGTTATAGGTAAGTAACTTAACCCTTCTCCAGTATGGGATCTGGCATGGATTCACATGCTCATGAATAACGACTACACAGCGGTACATATACACAACCACAGGAGGTGGCAAGGCTCAACAGAAGCAATAAAACTTTCACCCCTGGAACAGACTCACCTCAAGTGAACAGGTTCCGTAGCACCGCTTGGCCAACCCGGGTCTCCTCCTTGGAATCCCCATCAACACAGTAGAATCTCGTGAAGGTGTGCGTGGACCTCCACGTAGCAGCCCTGCAGATGTCGAGCAGGGGAACACCAGAGAGAAACGCTGTTGTTGCTTCGATGGCTCTGTTGGAGTTGGCTCTCAGCCGGCCCGGAAGAGGCCTGTTTGCCAGCCGATGATGGTGCATGATGCAGCCGAGGAGCCACCTGGAGACGGAAGCCTTCGACAAGGCCTTTCCATGATTCACAGGTCCAAAATTGACAAACAACTGAGAAGTCATCTGAAAACCTTTTGTGCGTGCCGCTTAAAACTTCAAGGCACAAGCAACGTCCAGCAAATAAAGGCAACACCAATGGCTTGTTAAGGTGGAACTCCGACGGCACTTGCGGGGGTTTGCAGGACAGGGCCTGGATCTCTCCGACCCACCTAGCCGAGGTGATTGCCACGAGGAAAGCGGTCTTCCACAAGAGGAACTTCAAGGGAACCTGATACATTGGTTCAAAGGGTGCCCCCATGAGTTTAGTTAACACTACATGGAGTTCCCAAGCTGGAGCCGCAGCCATCACCGGTGTGAAAGTCCTGAAGAGGCCCCTGAGGAACTCCTTGACTAGTCTGCGAGACCACATGGACAGGCTACCCGGTGTCTTAGTGTAATGAGATATGGCGGCCAAGTGCACCGTGGGGAGCCAGTCCAGCCTTGGCCAAGAAAAAAAAGGCATGGCAGGAGCTGCTGGGCCGTGACATGCAAGGGAGTGATCCCTCTGCGTTCAGTACCATACGGAGAAATGCTTCCATTTATGGCTTTAGCACTCTAACATGGAAGATGCTCTGGCTTTGGCCAGGATGTCCTTACATTCCACTGGCAAAGAATAATGTCCAAATTATAGGGCTTCACGAGTGTAGAATCACTCCTCCTTCTCTGGCTAGAAGATCGGGAAGTAGTGGCAGCATGATGGATGGCGCCCTCGATAGATGTAGCAGGTCTGGGTACCAGACCTGCTGCCGCCACGCCGGAGCAACAAGTATCATCCTGCAGTGACACTGTCTGTGTGTTGATCACTCGTAGTAGGAGTGGGAATGGAGGAAATGCGTGAAGGAAGAGTCCGTCCCACACAAACGAGATAGCATTCCCCATGCTTTTCGGATGCGGGAACCTGCTGGTTAACTTCTGACACTTGGAGTTTGTCGCCGTTGTAAAGAGTTCGATCTGGGGCTGACCCCAGTCATGGAATAGAAGATCCACTTGGTCCTGGTGAAACTCCCACTCCTGGGAAGAACGTAGCTCCCTGATGAGCGATTCTGCAATGGTGTTCTTGCTGCCCGCCAGGTGGAAAGGAACGAGAAACATGTCCCGACGAAGGGCCCAGCGCCACACTCCTGGGACTCCTTGTAGAGAGCCAGAGAGTGCGTCCCATCCTGTTTCCGGAAGTGGAACATGGTGGTGGTGTTGTACATGAAGATCATCACCACCTTGCCCTTCAGCAACAGCAGGAAGGACTTGAGGGCCCAGAAGACTGCCCAAAGCTCCAGGACGTTGATGTGAAGAGTCTTTTCTTCTGGTAGCCAGTGGCCTCTGGCGTTCAACTGCCCATTGTGCACTCCTCAACCTTCCTGGGAAGCATCTGTGGTGACTGTCTCCTGATACGGCGGGACATGGAACAGAGCCCCTTCTGAGAGGCGAGGGTGCACGCCCCACCACTGTATTGCTCATCAGAACACCTTGTTGAGGGTGATCTTGTCCGTCCAGGATCCTGAGACCTGCATCCACCTCGCATCCAGAAACTCGTAGAGATATCTCATCTGCAGTGCGCAACAGCGGCCGAGGTTGATGCCGAACTGCAGCCAACCGCACAGACTACAGGCGGTGTACCTTCCCCAGGATGGCTACCACCTTCACTTACGAGGGCGACGGCAGACATGTAACTGTGGCGAGTCTGGCGCCCAGAAGCAGAGCATTCTGCTATGGCTCCAAGCAGGACTTTGGATAATTGATGTAAAATCGCAGATTGGTCAGCTTATGGACGGTCCTTGTCATGTGTTAGCTTGCCAATGCGTGGGAACGGGATCGGACAAGCCAATCGTCCAGACAAGGGTAGACGTGGATGCCATTGAGACGAAGGAGCGCTGCCACCGGAGCCAAGCAATTCATAAAGACCCTTGGGGCCGACTTCAGCCCAAAAGGGAGCGCCTTGAACTGAGAGTGCCTTCCCTGTACCATGAACTTCAGGAATTTGCAACATTTCTGATGGATGGGGATGTGGAAGTAGATGTCCTCCAGATCCAGAGACGCCGGGAAGTGCCTTGTTCCATCTGGCAAAGCATGCACTGTAACATGACCATCCTGAATTTCTGGGAATTTAAGTACTTGTTGAGGTGGCTCAGGCCCAGGATCGGCCTCCACCGCCCTGTCTTCTTTCGGACCAGAAAGTATCTGGAGTATACTCTGGAGCTTCAGAGGCGCTGAGGGACGGGCTCCATCGCCCCCTTTATTAACATGGCGTGGACCTCCGGTGGAATACGAGGACACCTGCGCTGGAACTCCAAGGTGTGCCCCTGTCTGAGGGTCTCCAGAACCTGTCCGTCAGTGGTGATGTTCTTCCACGCACTGACTAACCTCGCCAGCTGACCTCCCACTGGGGTGCACAAGTGGGGGCCCGAGTCCACGGCAGGTTCAGGCCTGTTTCGGTGTAGGGGCCCTGCCCTGCGGGCAGCGGCGACTTTGTCCTCCGCTACCATATGCCTGTGAGCAACCTCTATATGCCTCTTGCGCCGTGGAGCGGGAAGGTTTACGATAAGGGTGTTATATCCCTTGGAGGACCTGCCACACTTTGCTCTCGAAGAACAAAAGGACGACGACCAGCGTTGCTGCAGGGTAATCAGTGAACATGCCGTCTCCGTGTCCATTTTGACCACTTGCAGAGACTCAACGGTCTTGCCAAACAGATTCTCACCATCAAATGGCATATCCAACACTTTGGACTGAACGTCTGGTCTGAAGTTGGTGGCTTTGAGCCATCCATGCCGCCGAAGGGACATTATTTTGCCTGTGTCTGTGATGTCCCCTGTAATGGTGTGGTCCGTGGCCACTTCCCCTTCCTGGAACAGCGTCAGAGCTTCCACTTTTATTGTGAGGTTAGAAGTCCAGAATAGGGCCCAGTTTATACCATAGCTCGCGGTGATAGCAGGAAAAAATGGCCAGGGTGTTAGCAGCTTTAATGGTGCTGGCAGCAGTGTAGATAATCCTTTTTCCTATCGTATCCAGCTTCTTCCCCTCCTGATCAGGGGGGCACCATGGACGATGACGGATTTGCTGATCGCTTCCTGGCTGCAACTGAAATCACAGTCTCGGTTGAAGGCTGGGACCTCAGGCACTTGGGTGCCGAGTCCTGGACCCTGTATTTCTTCTCAAGTCTATCCCATGAGGGTGGAACGGTGCGCTGCATCTTCATTAGGGCCAAGCCCTCCTCCCAGATATCAACCAGTAAGGGGACGGACATGATGGTCTTCCGCCTGGACTCATGTCTTTGGTAAAGGAATCCTTCCTTTTAAGTCTCCTCGCGTACCAGATGAAACAGCTCCGAGGCCCGGGACATCATGGTATGAAATGAGCCGACCTGATCCAGTGGAGAGGCCATGTGGGGTTCATCCGTGCCAAACAGCTCCCCGTCAGCTGGCACAAAGTCATCTTCCTCGTCGGTTTTGTGCCTTTGTACGTTGCCAAATCCCCAGTCGGAGTCGAATCCCAGGGTGGAGGTGTCAGGTGACACTTTGGGCCTGGTAGGTTCTGTGCCTTGCACTAGGTGCGCTCCCGGGCTGCGGTTTTGGAGGGCTCCTAGACAGTGCAGGACCCGGAGCGAGAGGCAGTCTGTGCTGGATTTTCGAGACCAGCATGTGCAGCATTGTCAGTATGTCCAGGGACAAGTCCCTCAGCTGAGGTGTGAAAGGAACAACTGGCGGTGGTTCAGGACTGATGCGCCTTCATTGGCGAGGCAGTGAACAGGTCTCCCTCTGTGGAGACCCCCCTCACTGAGACAGATCCCTGACCCCCTTCGTGGTCTAAATAATAATATTGGGCAGATCATCCTCGTCTGAGCTAGCATAAATCTGCACTGGCTTCTCCAGGAGAGCCCGCGGACTCGTACCCTTCTTAGGATCGGCAGGAGCCTTACCCCTTCACCTCTCTGGAGACTTCTTGGGCGAAGCGGCCAGGAAAGTTGCCCCCTTCTCAGGGGCCTTTGTAGGTGCGGCAGCAGCCACTGTTAGGGGGAATTCTCGGTTTAGGCTGAATTTCCTAACCTAGTGAGTCCCCCAGCAGCTTTGCTGGATTTTTGGGGTTTATTTTTTTCTCCTGCCAAGAGTGAGACTCTTTTACCCTCACTCTTGGGCATGATTTGAGTGTGTTTCTTTGATTCTAGATGTGTTTAATGGGCTATGGGGTCTTTTACTCCATAGGGCTTCATGTGTTTTTGTGATGTGTGTTACACAGCACCCTCAGTGCAGTGACACAGGGGTGTCATAGTGACCCCCCCAGTATAGACTCCATACCCTGGGACTGACTACTGTCTCCCAGGGCATGTAAAGTCACCATTGACTTTACTAGTCTTAAATTCTGAACAGAACCAGTACAAACCATCATATTGTGGACGTACTGGCTGGGGCAATTCAATTGCCCCAGGGCTGTTAGTCGAGGGGGCACGTCTCCGTCCCCCCTGATCGAGTTTTGGCTGTTGGCAGTGAATACTACTTTTTATATTCAACCGCAAATATTTTCCTATGGGATTTCCCATTGTTTTAGGCTATCATCTTTATTTAATTATATACGGTAGCCTCGAACATACCGCCGGTTTATTTAATTAATATTAATTCTCTGGTTGGTATTTTTTGCCAAAACTTGATTCTAAAATGGCGTTTGTGTTCTCTTCTGTGACTCCAACCCAAGTCGACCGCCTCACCACTTTTCCCAACGACAGAGGAGATCTCCCGCCGGAGAGTCTTCTTCCTTTGACTGGTGGGGATAACCAGTTTCACCGTCTTTTCGCCTTCCCGACGTACCTCGTCGCCGCCTTGCCTGTGCCAAGCACCCCGGCAACCGGGATACCACGTTTTACCACGGCCGCGAAACAAAGGTACCACCTTTAACCGGAAAACTCAGCGGCTGGTTTCTTCCCTGGTAGTGCAACGACCTTCATCTTTCCTCCAAGTCGAGATCTTCTCTTCCCCTGGACGACGACGCAACTTGCACCCACTACCAGGAACAACTGCCACCGCTGGAGGATCCTTCCCACTTAAGGTACCGTGTCCCGCCTGGCTTCCCTTGCTACCGACTGTACGGGGTAGATTTAGCCCCCGGCTTTCGAACCTGGGTTAGCCTGGGACACCCTGGCTAAACTTTCCTAAGCCTCTCTAGACTCTTTTTGAACTCTCTGCAAGACTTTCTAAGTCTAGAGTAACTGTGTGATCTTGGGCGCATTTGTGCTCTGCTCTCTCTAAGAGTGGGCCCAGCCTTTGGACTTTGGTTCACCAGTGACTTTTGCTCTTCTGCCTTGCTAACAGTGTTCCTGAACCTTAGAGTGGTGTACCTTTCCATATTCTGTCTTTTTCCCTCCCTTTCTCACAAACTTTTTGGAGTGCAATCTAGTTAAGCGCTCACCTCTGTATGAAAATAAGTGGTGTTTTACTGTGACTTATCTGATAAGGAAAAAGGAGTGTATATATTACAATAGTAACTGTGTTTAGAATATTTTACAACAAGAGTGCTGGAGTGTTTCAAACCGTGTGTTTTTAAATAAATAATGATATACTTTGATACCAAAGCTCTGGTCAGTGTTTGCTTGTATTATTTTATCTGAGTGCCTATCGAGTATACTTTGCATACTGCCTAACTCTCTTGAAGGAAGTCTGACTGCTCAGCCACAGCTACCAGGTAAATCTGGGTGGTACAGACTGCTACCAAGTGGGTTTACTGCCAACACCTGTAGTCTTAAATCTTTTGCGGTGTTCCCTAAGGGAACTGCACAGGTTTCTGCCTAACAGCCACCTCATGCCTTGGTGGCAGTGACCCTCTAGGAGTAGCTGTCGCCCTGACCATTGACACCACCTTCATGTCCAGTCTCACCTTCGACGAAGCAGTGATGGCCATTGACGAGGTTGTTGACGTAAATTGTCAATGGGGTGGTTTTAGCCTTTGATGTGGGTGCCGATGATGAAGTCGTTCCTACCGGCTGAACCGCTGATGATGTTGCCATCGCCGATGGAGGCAGCAAAGGGCCACCTTTTGTCCTTTCCTTCGGTGCCTTATGCGCCGATGGTAAGCAGAGTTTAGACAGAGTCAAAGACTTTCTCTTAGAGGGAGTTGTGAGAAACCTGAAGGTGTCTAACTCGCAAGTCCCCAGAGATCTGTCATCCAGGTTGCCAGGACAAGGCCATCGCTATTGGATCCAGTTCTTAGGGGTGGACCAGTGCAGGAGGATCACCTGGATGGGGGCCTTCAGGGAGTGTAAGTGAGACACCAAAGGGCAGGACGTAGTATCCCCTTCTTTATAGCACCATTTCCCCATCCTACCAGGTAGGACATCTGTCAATTCAACCCCTCTGCCCCCCCCCCTTTTGCAACAAGAACACTTTCTCACGGACAGTTCATCATGAGCAACTACGACTAACACTAGAGCCGTATACCTGACATGTCCCATGTCCCAATGCATGGGTCAGGCAGAGTGAGGCAATTACTGCTAATTGCACACACCTGACTTCCATCACACTTACCCACATGGATAAAAGGCGGAGCACGAAAGCACACTCTGAGCAAGGACAAATGCACGAGGAAGCAGCTATTACGGGATGGCATTTTAAATTGAGGAGAAAGGCGGTGACACCAGAGAGGATCACAAGGAGAGAATTGCCCTTGCCCTTTTCAAGAAAGGATTGTGACTTTCAGGAAACTGCAAGGAAAAGAAACATCATAAGACATGGGATAACAGCTGACAAACAATGCAGCGTTTTTTCGAAGGTACACAGGGTCCTCCCGCTTTGATGGGCAAGGCAGGGAGAACATATTGCCACCATGGTACCGCCCTTGACTCAGACAACAAAGCAAGGACAACGAGCTCAGCACAGCCGTTGAGTTGGGAGAAGCTGGTAACCAGTCAGGCCATGTGATGCTCAAGGTTGCAAGTGGCAACATTGTATGAACAAAGAACTTGTGTACGATTGAACATTAAGAAACCAAGAACAGCACCAGAAACAGAGTCGTTCGGCGCCACGTGGGTGCTCACTCGAAGGTCTCGGTTTTGGTACCCCAAAGTGTGTAAAAGATTGCTAAAAGGTAAAACTAAGTGGTCCTGCAACGGGTTCAGTGGAATCCCATGCACATTAGAAATTATTTTATCGCCTATGTGTTGAATTTGGTCTGAGCCTCGCTTAGGGGGATCCCGGCGTGAAGAGCAAAAACCACCCAGGAAGATATTGTGAATGAATTGGTCTGTTCTCGGAAGAGGGGGACCAATTGTGAATGTCAAGGATCTGAGCCCAGAAGAGGGGGATCCAGGGTGAAGACTAAATCGTCCGATGTAAATATCAAGGAAGGAACTTCTTCTCTTTATTGTTTATGGAACTTCAGGCCCTTTGAGGCAAGAGACTTTGCACAAGAGAGACTTGGGCACAGAAAGGCCCTGATCAAGGAGAAAGGAACTGTGATCTCGTGCTGGAGAAGGCCAGGAGTGTGCTGTGCTAAAATGACCTGCCTTGTCCCGTGCTAAAAACACGGGAAGGGGAGCCGTGGCCTACACATCCTGACTTCATTTGTGAACACTTCTTTCTTTTTGTGAACATTATCCCACACTATTTTGTAGCATAGTGGTAAGGACTGGCAATAGTTCTTTTTTTTTTAGTATAGGCCCTTTTTTATTTGACTAGACTCCACAAGGACAGTATTATTATTATTTGATGGTCATAGCTTGCTCCCATCGTAGATTTAGGGTTATATAGGCGTTTTGTACACCCATGATGAAAGTTCAATAAACAACCTTGAACTGCGATCACTTTTGTCTGTCTTACTTTGATACCATGCCTTACTTACAGAGCACCCCTCACCGGTAGGCTTGCCATAGAAGTAGTTGATGACTGCGACCTTATCCTTCCCACGCTGGGACCCGCAGATGTGGCGAACCCAGCAGGATTAATGTTGTGTAGTTTGGCCTTCTTTTGGAACCGTGGGAGCGGGGCGTCCTCAAAGGACCTCGACTTCTTTTCTGAGGGACTATGTTCCTGGGACCGGACAGTCCTGGGGGAAGCATGACCAAGCCCTGTAACAGAGTCAAAGGCCTTACCCGATTTCAACCAGGCCGCCAGCCTGCTGTAGCGGTCTTTGTCTTCTTTTGAAATCCCCGGCAAACCTTGTATCCCTCATCATGATCTGGATGCAGGCAATACAGACATTTGTGGTGTTGGTCTTCGACATAAACATTCCTCAATCCATACTTTGAGCAGAGTTCGAAGAGACATCTCTTTTCTTTGGTAATGATGAAAAGGCACAAAGTAGGCCCAAACACCGGGCCTTCTCGAAACTCGCTGAAGATCCGCGATGCAGTATATTATGGTATAGTCTAGTCCGGTAGTCGACATCCGGTCAAACAATGACACACAAATCGGTCAAAACTTTAACATTCGTCGAAAAAATACTTGATATATATGAACAATTGCTTAGAGAGCAAAAAGAGGAATCCCAACACAGAGCGTGTGGTAAAAATCTGAAGATGGCCACCAGGGGTGGATCTTAGGGAGAGAACTGTCATTGGATGGGGGTATTATGACCCAGAGGACAGTGATTGGTTTAGAGGAGAAATACAGTTTTAAAGCTAAAGTGAAACTGTTTTTTTTTCTACCAAGGATTCCCAGCCTCACGACGGACATACCAGACACCATGCTGGAGAAATAGTTTTCTCCTGCTTTGTATGAAAGCTTTGGTAGCCTATATGGGCTAAAAAGACGACACACACAACTGAACGCCTGTGCAGGCATATCTGTTTTAACTGCTTTAATGATTATTTTGAGTTTATCTTTACAAACAAACCATTCTTTGTTAAATATCTTGTGCCATGGGCTCATTCGCATTAGCTGGAAAGAGGAGAGGGTTGAGATGCTGAAAGCACCAATCAGAGGTCATTTTTTCCACAGGTCCAAAAGGACACAGTTTCACTTCTCCACAAGAGAAATAGAAGGAGAAATTACTTACTCGTAATGTTCTTCCTATGGATTCTTCTCTCGCAGATTCCTCATCAGATAGATATCCCTTCCAGCGTAAGCTGCTCGGAACACTTTTTTAAATTTTTTTATTTGTTTTTTTTTTAGGTTTTACATAGAAGAAAAAAAACAATTTTCTCACATTCGAGAGTAAGCAAACAATGAGTGTTCATACATACATATTTGTACGTCAAAATATTGTCAGAGAAGCAAACAAAGAGGAAGTGAACAACAAAAGAACATAAGAATATATTGTACCTGTTGGTACCCTAGCATAGTATAGTACATTCACAGGTCGATCTGGCGACTAATTTTGACAGAGCACAACGAGTTACTTCTCTCGTTCTCGTTTCAACAATTACCCCCCCCCCCATTCCCCCACCCCCTGGGCTGGGTCTATAACTCCTAAATTAGTGTATGTCCGTGCGTATATTCTAATTTTAATGTGTCTACGGGTTCTGTACTTGATATTTTACTCCATTTTATTTGGGATCTCCTTTGTTGGAGGGCGCTCTTGCGTCTTCAGTTCCGTTTCTTTGGTCTTTCTCTGTGACGTCTAATCGTGTATTTATGGGATTGAAGAGGGTGTCATTACTCTACCGTGGGAGCGCATAATTCAACTAAGCTTGGGCGGTGTCTGCCCCATTCACTACCTCAGGTGCGAATTTATCCAGGAAGTCTGCCCATTGGGTATCACATTGAGACGATTTACCATGCAAGGATGCTGTTATTTTCTCCATAGTGCACATATTCATTGCCACGTTAACCCATTCTTTTTCGGAAGGGGCCGTGGGGATTTCCATTTTATTGTTAGGAGCGCTCGAGTGGCAAGCAACAGATGCGGGGCCAGGCCCTGTACTTTTCTCCATTCATCCTCATCTTTTTCAAACCCAAAGAGAACTAGGTAAGGGTCTGCAAGTCTCTGGATACCATCTATGACCCTGATCCATCCAAGGACTTCGTCCCAGTAAACCCTAATTAGTGGTCATTCCCACCACATGTGCCAATAATCTGCAATTATTCCACATTCACGCCAGCACAAGGGGCTAGTTGTTTGATACATTCTGGATAGCCTGCTTGGATCATATTGCCACCTGTTTAAGAGCTTAACAGCATGCATTTTATATCGAGAGGATAATGAGGTTTCGAATGTTGCGCGGCACATCTTATCCCATGTATCCCCATCTATGTCTATCTTCAGGTCCCTCTCCCATCTTACCCTGAGATGTTCTGTATTTACTTTTCCCGCCTCTATTAATGTCTCGTACATGATGGAAATTAGGCCCTTCATGGTTGTTCTGGAATCGAGTAGTTTCTCAAAGGGGGTGAGTAGAGTTCTCTACTCAATTTCTCCTTCCATTCCTGTTTGGTCAAAACTCCTTTTATCTGTAAATAGTGGAATGTGGACAATACTCCTATTCCTAGCGCTTCTGTTAGCTCCGGCAGTGTTATGAAGGATTCGCTCCGCACCAGCTGACCCACCCTCTCCAACCCCGCCTCGTACCAAGTCTGAAATCTCTCAACATTGGGGATATGATTATTTATGCCCGGGGACCATAAGTGGCTTAGGGGTGACGGCCATGTGGTGATCTTTTTCGTCTCTGCGCCCTCTTCCCGTATGTCCCAGATAGTTGCCAGTATCGGATGCGCCTTTGATTTAGCCCATATTCTCTTTCTTGGGGCCCACAACCACTCCGAGACCGTTGCCGGGTGGAAGTAATGGTTATCCATTGCAATCCATTGTGGTTCGCTCTGGTTTCGTAAATGGGGGATTAGCACTCGTAACTGGGATGCCCTATAATATTGTTTGAGGTCCGGGAGGCCTACTCCACCCTTTTCCTTGGGTAGTGTCAAAGTGTTATATGCTATCCTTGCCTTCTTCCCTTGCCACAGGAATTGTAGGATTGCCCTCTTAACCTCTAGACAGTAGCTCTCTGGAATGTGAATGGGTAGCATTTGAAAGGGGTATAGGAATCTGGGGAAGACAGACCATTTTTATTGCGTTAAGGCGCCCCAACCAGGATATATTTAATTTGTTCCATCTAACGAGGTCCGCATGGAAGTTTTCAAGGAGTTTATGGAAGTTGGCTTCGTATAGGGTTTCTATGCTCTTTGTAATTTCTATCCCTAGATATTTCAACTCATTGTGCTCGATGCATAAGCCAAGAGGGGAATATTTGATTTCATTTTCCTCCACAGACCCTTTCAGAGGGAACAGAATTGATTTAGCGCGATTGATCTTAAAACCGGAAATGCGCCCATATTCTTCGAGGAGGAACATGGCTCTAGGGACGGACGTCTCCGGGTTGGTCAGATGTAGGAGTATGTCTTCAGCATAAAGTGCCACTGCCTATCCTAAGTGGATTCCTTCTATCTGTGTGTCGCCTCTCATCTTTTGTGCGAGTGGTTCAAATGAGAGGGCAAACAGAACAGCTGACAGTGGGCATCCCTGCCTGGTACCTCGCTTTAGTTCAAACCACCGGGAATATTCTCCGTTGACGGATACCGACGCTCTAGGTGTTGTATATACTGCCTGGATTCCCCTTCTAAACCTCGGTCCTATACCATTCTTGTGCAGGAGGTACATTAGAAAGTCCTCGTTGACCCTGTCAAAAGCTTTTTCTGCATCGATGGAGAGCAAGGTTGGGTCTCCCACCATGTTTGCAGAGGCATGTATTAGGTGTAGTGTCTTGCGCATAGTGTCGGCTCCTTGCCGGCCTAGTATGAAGCCTACTTGATCGGGGTGGACAAGTTGGGGCATATGTGATTCAATTCTGGCAGCAAGGACTCTTGTGTAGATTTTTGCGTCTACATTTAACAAAGATATGGGGCGATACGATCCACATTTAGGGATAGTAGTTTTGCTAACATCCGTGTCGGGCCCCCCGTCCACTATCTCTCGCACCCTGCGTTCTGCTCGTTGTTCCCTCAATCTGGCCGCTAATAACGCATCCGTTTTATCCCCTTTCTCATAGAACCTTTGTTTTAATAGCAGGAGTTTGCGGGTGATTTGATCATGCTCTAGAAGGCGGAGCTCCTCTCTTTTCTTCCTTGCCTCATCTATCCTACTCTGGTCTGGGAGGGTCCCCCTCTTTCGCCTCTTTATCAAGCCGGTGGATTTCCTCTCTAATTCTATTTCCAATCAATGTTCTCTCTCTTTTTTTCCGAGCGCCCTCTCTTATAAGGATACCTCTCCAAGTTGCTTTCCCCGCATCCCAAACACCTTGCTTGGAGACCTCACCTGTGTTATTAATTCTAAAATATTCGGTCATTTCTGTTTCCAACTCCGTCTGAAAGACAGGGTCTTTTCCACAGAGTTTTGTTAAACCTACATTTTCCATTTTTACGCGGTAGATGCTCCCATTGGACATCGATGGTGACCATATAATGGTCAGACCATGTGATTGGGGTAATCTCTGAGTGTGTTGAGTGATTGTGATTTGGTGAGGTAAATGTAATCAATGCGGGTAAAGGTATTGTGTGGGGGTGAGAAGAACGTATAGGCTTTCTCATTGGGGTGCATTTGTCTCTATACATCAACCATACCATACAGATTCATCATTTTGGCAAAACTAGTGTTTGCCTGTCTGGTAGTGTCTTGTAGTGTGGGGTTCGTAGTTTTGCGGTCTAGTGTGGGGTCAGCCCATATGTTGAAATCCCCTCCCAAGATGACATGGCCAGAGGATTCCAACATGATTTTGGGGATTGTTTTGGCGAAAAATCTCATCTGGTTCACATTGGGGGCGTAAATTGTGGCAATTGTGATAGGCACGTTTCCAATGGTTCCCGTCACTAGTAAAGCGCGACCCTCCATGTCTGACCAGGTCTTGGCAATATTGAAATCGATTCCTTTCCTAAAGGGAATTTACCACCCACCCCCCCCCTTCCTCAATGGGCCTGAGCCCCAGAATTCTGTTCTACTTCGTGTTTCCAGTATGGGCCTCTCATCACCTTTCATGTACTTGGTCTCGTGTAAGAGGAGGATGTCAATTTTGGTGCAACGAAATTCTCTATAGACCAGTGATCTCTTTGTCGGTGAGTTAAGACCCTTGACATTGAGCGTTCCCACCCTTATGGAGCCCCTGCTTTGGGATTCAGCGGCGGCCATCTTTATATAGTCCGAGATTATGCACATCATTCATTTGTGTCCGCCGGCTTGTTCTAATTTCAAGTAGCCACGTGACATTTTTGTGCATTCGGTATTCTGCACTAGTCCATTCTTCAGTTTTCCCCTTAGCCCATGTTCCCCTCCCTGTCGCCTCCCCCCTCCCTCCATGTGGTGGCGTTCGACCGGTTTCAGTTGACGAAACTGTCCCGGCACCGAACCACTAGTGGGGACCATTACCTCACGGTCCCTGTACAAAAAATAGTACAACAAATTACTAATTGAGCTCCCATCTTTCCCTCTTTGGTATCATCTTGGAGTTCCAGTTCGAGCATCAGTCATTGAAATCTTACCTCAGACAATGTACATGCTCATCATTATAAAGCGACATATATGTCGAACATTCCATGATTATTGAAATTCAGTCGCCGCCATCTGTTGATACGTTGCCTCTACGATATTTCCTCGAACCTTTCACCCTTTTACGCCTTGGGCATGACATGCCTTCCCCTCTCTTGCAAATTCCTGTCAATCTTCTCCATGATCCTGTGTTCCAAGCAAATCCGATATGCATATTTTAATATCTTTTTCCGAGTTCAGTCTGATCCTTGTGCCTTCGTGTTCAAAGGAGAGGGAGAAGGGGTATCCCCATCTTTATCGGGTATCTTGTTCTTTCAGCCACTTTGTGAGGGGTCTTCCACATTTTCCTGAGAGCTAAGGTCAGGGAGGAGAGATCCTGATATATTGTTATTTGCGTTCC
The DNA here is from genome assembly GCF_040938575.1 of Ambystoma mexicanum. Classification (NCBI taxonomy): domain Eukaryota; kingdom Metazoa; phylum Chordata; class Amphibia; order Caudata; family Ambystomatidae; genus Ambystoma; species Ambystoma mexicanum. The sequence goes on along the minus strand of NC_090941.1, from coordinate 171,277,978 downwards.
CCCTAGGGTGATGGTGCCTCCACTCCTCGCTTTCTCAAGGACTCTGGTCTTATCTTGGTAGCAGTGGAACCGCGCAAGTACTGACCTCGGGCCCCCAGGCGGGCCACCTGTTCTATGGATGCGTTCCGTTTTGGGCTCATCAATGTCGTCATCTATTACGAGAAGTTTGATAATATTGTGAAGCGTTGTTTTAAGGTCTGCCTCCGTCTCCCCCTCGTGCTCTGGGATTTCGAAAATGCGAAGGTTGTTCCTTCTCTCCCGATTTTCCAAATCGTCCATCTTAAGCTTGATCTCCTCTTCTCTCTCCTCCAGACTCGTTATTCTGTGAGCCAGTTGCGTCTCTGAAGTGTCTATTGAGGCTTGGTTGTTTTCTACTCCTTCAACCCTGTCTTCTATTTTATCCAGCCATTGTGTGAGCTTGTCAATTTTGCCGTCAATACTGGCACTCATATTTTTTATTTCAGTCAGTAGCGCCGCTATGTCCCCTTTGGTGGCGGTAGTTTCGGCACCCGGAGTCGGTGTGGAAGCCATCTTGGGGTCAGTGGAGTGGGAAGCAGTCTGGTTGTAAGCGTAGGTGGCTAGCTTCTGTTTCGCATTCATACACCTGGTTCAAGACGCCTGATGCCGCTTCTCAAGTTTGGGGTTGAGGTGGCACGACCACCAGGAGAGTATGTGAGGAGGCACACGCTCCAGGTTTGGGGGCCCAACCCTCAGTCCTGGTGAAGTCGTTCGCCCGTGTCCTGGGCTATTCCCCTCTTGTTGTCCGCCCTGAGATATGTGTCACTGGGTGAGGAGCGCTAATTACTGGGTCACAGGGAGCGTTCGCACTCTTGGTTTCTTCAAATTTGGTCTCTATCTGTCTTCTGATTTTCCCAAGATCTGAGGGGTGTCGCTCTCTGTGGGTGGATTCAGTGTGGTTCCACACGTATATGAGTGTATTACGGTCTTTACTTTCGTTCAATGCCTCCCCTTGTTTACTTCCAACTAATATGCAAGGTTCACAGAGTGCCTACGGCTTATCTTATGTCCCCTGCCGTATATACCATGCGTTTTCGCTTGCAAGGCCTCCGTTATGTTGGGGGTGCTTGTGAAATCCCCCCTTCCGGGTCCGCTCACCCCGTGAGAGAGGGGTCTCTCTTGCTCCGTGTAAGCAGGCGCGGTCACTCAGCCCTCGCAACCGCTCTGGTAGTATTGTTCTCGCCTGGGGTCGAATGCCGATTCTCACAATGGGCCCGGTTGGACGTGGCTGACTCTCCGCGCGGAGCGCTGGGTGTGTTTAAGCGGCGCCGCTATGGGCTGCGATGAGGCTGAGAGGGCCGGGCCTGCGTAGTATTTCAGTCCGGAGGTGGATTCAACTCACCGCGTAGAGGCGCCGTGTTGTGTTTGATGTTGGTTGCTTGTGATCGCCTTTTCAAATCGGTCGTGATGGTTCCGATCGAAGTTCCCTCTCCACAACGTTTCTCAGCTTCCCTCCAGGCTGTTCCTATCCCGGTACAAGTTTCCAGTCGCCTCCATAGTCTTCTGGAGTTCACGTGCGTTGCGCAGTTAAGCCGGCGATCGGGACCTTCAACGTTTCTCCACGAATACTTGCAAGATTTTCGCCAGATTTTTTTTCATGTGATGGTAGATGTCCTCTCCCACCCCATTCGGTCGAGCGTACTTGAGGGGGGCGGGGGGACTCAAGTGGGGGCTCAATCCACTTTTCTGGGACCTTGGGACAGAGCTCACACGAAGGAGTTGTTCATCCGTGCGCCCCCTGGTGGCCAACCTCCTCGGAACACTTTTTAACAGGGGGCGTAGTGCATCTCAACTCGACCGTCTATCAGTCTTGACTCGATGCGCCGAATCGTCGACTCTGGACTCAACCCATCCTTTTTTCCCCTGAGCACAGCCACTGTGGAGGAAGGTCAAAAGACAGGCAAACAGCAGAACTGTTACAATAAAGGTGGAACACAACAAAACAGTTTTCTTTTTTTTCTGATGATTAGCAGGACTGTTAGAAGGTGCAGAGAATCATACTTCTGAATGGCAAAACGCCGAACACATCCGCATTTCCCACAATAAGTGGACAGTCAACATGCAATACAGGCACTTTCGTAGTGGGGCTGGATGGGAGGGTGATGAGGAATATGCGGGAGAAGAATCCATAGAAAGAACATTACCAGTAAGTAATTTCTGCTTCAATGGATTGTTTTTCTTCCGCAGATTCCTTATCAGATTGACTCCCAAAGCAGTACGTGGTATGGCGGTGGGATGTAAGTCCCTATAACGAACTTCTGAAGAACTGCTCTTCCAAAACAAGCCCCAAGCGACACATCCAAACAATAATTAATGGTAAAAGTGTGCAACGAGGACGAAGACGCAGCCCAATAAATGTCTTTGTTATGTTATGGTTTTAGATTTCTAAAGCACACGGTTCACCGGAGGCGTCTAGGCACTAAATGTCTGATTAGAAAAGGGATACAGGAGAGCACTAAAATAGAAGAGTTTTTACCTGAATGCGAGATGGTTTTTCAAAACTCTAACCTCTCGTGGCAGGGAGTTAAACATCTTGGCGGCCGCTACTGAAAAAGCGCAGCCGCCAGTTCAAGTGAGTTTAAAGCACGGAACAATGAGAAGAAAACCATCCTGCGAGCGAAGTGCCCGGGTAGGAACATATACCTGGAATTTGACAGAGAAATTCCACTCCTCGGTCATATAGAGCCCAATGAACTACACAAAGAGACAAACAATACATTTCCTCACAGGGAGCCAATGGATGGTCTGCAGGACGAGTGTACTATGTGTGCCATTTGAAGATGCAGTGGCAACTCTAGCTGCCAAATTTTGTAGTCGCTGAAGGCATTAAATTAGATACAAAGGCTGAGCAAGATACAATGAGTTGCAATAGTCGAGGCGACTAACAACCAGTGAGACAACCACCAGGGCACAAAAATGCTTAGGCAGGAAAGGAAGAACCTTTTGCAATAATTTCAACTGGAAATAGTCTGCCTGGCCGGAGGCCCGTACCTGGGCACCCATAGAAAGAGGAGGAGGACAGCTTCACTCCCAAGTCCCTGACAACAGGCACAGGTGTGGGAAAAGGTCCAAGTGTAGAAGGCCAGAACGGCAGGGTCCACAGGGCGGTGGCTGGCGGAGGGCCAGCCACAAGGACCTCTGTCTTGTCCCCATTAAGTCGTAGCCAATATGAAGCCATCAAACACCCCACGGCCTCCAGACAGCTCCTGAATTTAGATGACATATCAGATTGCAACAGGTTTAGCTGAACACAGATCTGCGTGTCATCTGTATATGCATAACATCAGAAGCAGTGGGAGTGGATTAGGCCCACTAATGGTTGCATATATACATTAAAAAGAATGGGAGACAAAGCCGAGCATTGTGGTACCCCACATTAAAGAAGGACAGAGGCTGAGCGGAAAGGAAACATAGTATTTGTGTCCTTTCTGACACGAAAGAAGAAAAACATGCCAACACCGGGCCGGTAATACCAACTTGGGCCAGGTTATCCAGTAGGATGGAGTTGTCAACAGTATCAAACGCTGGCACTTCACACTTGTGGAGGGCAAACTGATGGAAGCTCCTTCCCTGCGTGCTGATTGCACTCTGCTATCCCAAGCGTTACCCAGCAGGAGATTGTCTGTTTAATGACAGCCAATCCTTTCCATGACAGGGAAAAGCTACAAACAATTGATCAGCCTTCCTGAATTCAGATGCTCTCGCCACATAGAAACTAAGGGCCCTCTTGGGATCCAACCTGTGAGACTTTTCCTCTTCCTTAGAAGGGTGAGGAGGAGGGTAGAAAACAGGTAAGTCAATGGTCTGGGAAATGTCACGACATTGAGCAGAAACCCAGATTGCACTTTAAAGGACACCTTCTCCTTAAAGAAACAAAGAAAGGGAGGCTTGCATGTCAAGGCCTGCAGCTCACTGACCCTTCTGGCTGATGTGATTGCCACCAAAAAGATAGTTTTCATTGTAAGCAGTCTTAGAGAACAGGAGTGCATGGGCTCAAACTGAGCCTCCAGAAGAGAAGAAAAGACCAAAAGAATGTCCAAATCCGGGACAACGAAAGGGATGGGCGGAAACATATTCACAAGACCTTTGAGGAATTGGGCCATTACCGAGATTGTGAAGAAAGAACCTTGATCCAGGGACCTTTTGAAAACAGACAAGGCAGCCGAATACCCTTTGACTGTTTGTACCTCAAGGCCTGAAGAGGCCAGTGACGAAGGAACTCCATCACTTTAGTGGTGGGGCAAGTGATCGGACCTGCACCACGCCTCAAACCTTCTCCATCTGCACGCATACAAAGATCTTGGAGATGGTCTGCAAGCAGCCAGCAGCACTTCAAGTACCTGTTCGGAGAGGTCCCAGTCACATCTCATCCTCTCAAGAGCCACGCATGTAGGTTGAGTGACTTTGGGTTCGGGTAGAGAACCCAACCTTCCGACTGAGATAGGAGGTCCGCCGCCGAGGCAACCGGAGATGTACCGTGTTCTCCTCGCCTAGTCCGGGGTGATCAAGATCATGGTCGATTAAAACATCCTCAACCTCCTGAGAACCCACGGGATGACGGGAATCGGGGGTGAAGGGGGGAAAGGCATAGTGGAGGTCGAAGACCCACTCCACCAGGAAAGCATCCTCCCAGTGCGCCTCTCGCCCAGAATTCCCTCGAACAGCACTGTTTGCACTTCCTGTTGGACCATGTCGCAAACAGATTCACTGATGGGGTACCGCACTGAGAGAAGAGCTCCTCGAGAACTTCCTGTCACACATCTAACTCGAGTGAGACCATGTTCTGCCTGCTCAGAGCATCCGCCAGTCCATTCTCTGTCCCCGCCAGATGTACTGCAGAGACAGGGATCTGGTTCTTCAGTAACCAGAACCACAGCTGCATCACCTCCTTGCATAGGGACATCGAGCTGACACCACCCTGCTTGTTCAGGTAGTGCATAGCCACTGTGTTGTCCATCATAATCAGGATGCGTTTCCCTACGAGAAAGGGCACAAAAGTGTTCAGTGCTAGAGTGACAGCTCGCAGCTACACCCTGTTGATGTACCAACGGCTCTCTATAGCTGACCGAAGGCCTCTCACCTGCAGATTGTGGCAGTGAGCAACCCAACTCTTCAATGACGCATCCGTAATCACTGTGGCCTGAGGCCACGAAGGGTTCCTCCACCATCATGTTGTCCCTGTTGGCCCAACAAGATCGATCGTAGGGCAACCAACCTCGACATCCTGAGAACATCCTTCAGGGAGCCGAAGTACTGGGACCACTGATTCCTTAGTAGCCACTGTAGAGAAAGCATTCTGAGCCTGGCCTCTGACACCAGAAAGATGCAGGATGCCATGAGGCCCAGAAGGAAGAGGAAGGACACCGCTGGCAAGCTGGAGTGGTTCTGGAACAGATCGCTCATCTGCCTTACACTGGTGACACTCTCCTCTGGAGGGAAAGCCTTCCCTTCCTGAGTGACCAGGACTACTCGGATGAACTGGTGCCTCTGCGCAGGTGTCATGTGAGACCCGTGATAACCCGTGGAGTGGGGATCAACCCAAATAAGAGCACCTTGAACTGGTAGTGCTTGTCCCCTATGAGGAATCTCAAAAACGTCCGGTGCCGGGTGGGACACATGGAAGTATGCATCCGGAAGGTCCAACAACAATAACCAATCCTGAGACTGAAGACCCTGGAGAATCTCTCTGAGCATCACCATCTTGAATCTGTCCTTCCTCAGGTACTTGGTTGAAGGCCCTGAGATCCAAAATGGGACGCATTCCTCCTCCCTTCTTGGGTACCAATAAATTCCGGGAATACCAGCCCGATCCTCTCTGCTCGAGATGTACTTCTTCCACGGCACCCTTCAATAACAGGGCTCACGGTTCTTCCTGGAGCTCCTGTTCCGGTTGCTGAAGGGCAGGGGGTGGTCTGTCTGGCGGCCTCTGCAAGAAAGGCATACAGTAACCCCATTGGACGAGCTGCAGTGCCCAGGCGTCTGATGTTATCTCGTCACTGTGGCACATGCTCTCCAAACCTCCCACCAATCAGGGAAACGGGGGGGAGAGAACTCAACGCGGTTTTGAGGCCAGAACTGACCCCACCACCGCTGCTGAAGGATGCTGGCCTCTAGAGGCTCTCCTGCCCCTACCGGAGAGCGGAAAGCGCCTCTACCCCTGCTTAGGTTGTGTGGGCTGTGTCTTCCTTCCGAACGAGGTAAACCGCTGGTAGCCTCTACCTCTGGAGGCAAAGCTGAAGGAAGGTTTTGCTGGTTGATGAACAGTTAGGCCCAGCGACTTTGCAGCCACTTTGGACTCTACGTTTTTCAAAGGATTCATCGAATTCGGGGCCTAAGAGATGTCCACCATCAAAAGCAATGTTCAAAAGATTGTTACGAACATAAGGGGCAATAGGCTTGCCTACGTATCACTGTTGCCGACCCCATCGCCCTACCACAACAATTTGCTATATCCAGACCAGATTGCAGAGCCTTGCGGGATACCTCTTTGCCATCATCCACCAAGTGGAGAAACCCCTTTTGCATTTCCCCCTGCGGGATATACTCTGCCACTTCTTAAATCCCCCTCTAGAGGACATGTGTGTATTTGGCGAACGCAAAGGAAGCGTTAGTAGCCTTGACAGCCATACTGCCAGCTGAGAAAATGTTCTGGTCTAAGGTGTCATATTTTTTCGACTCCCTGTCTACTGGCAAATTAGAGGTGGGCGTAGATGGCCAAGTGGAGACTGTGGCAGCCTGGACTACTAATCCTTCTGGTGTTGGCTGAGTGGGTAGGTATTAGGGAATCCCCTCCTGTCGGTTTGTACTTTTTTGCAATCTCTGAATCCACCGCGGGAATAGAACAACGTCTTTGCCACAGTGTAGCGATCGGTCAGCAATTGCCAAGTTAAATGGCATAGCCCTTTCGGTCGGTGGGCCCAAATCAAGGATGTCCGTGAGCTCATAAGCCAAAATCAGCTTAGCCGGGGCAAAGAGGCTCAGGGCGTCGACCAACCTCTCCACAGTTTGTCTGTAGGCGGCATTGACATGGCCATAGGTGTGAGGAGCCTGCTGTATTTGGAGAACTGGCGAGGTGTCCAAACGGCTGGCGTTTTGTAAATCTCCTGCCAATGCTAGGAGATTCGTCTGATCGGCGAAAAAGTCTGTGATATTGGAAAAACATGGTATTGGCTCAAAGTCGTCCCAATCATCTCTAAATATGGAGGCATAGTGTTGAATAATGAGTTTCTTGACTCGGGAACAAACAACTTTGATATCGCTGATATCGGCTTCGATGGTTTCGGAGTGCACCGGTGCGGCAATCGGTTTCGAAGGCATCGTCGATAAATCGACGGTCGGCATCGGTCCGGAGGGCTTTGAACCCGACATGGTCCCCTTGTCGCCAGACGGACCAAGAGTAGCTGGGACTGACCAGGGCTGCTGTTTCAAGAGTTGCCCCGTACCCGCAGCAACTGCCTTCATCATGTCGAGCATCTGCTCCCATAATGGTATCCCACCATTACCCTGGATGTACCTTCGCCGGAGCGGGACTTAGCTCTTTCCTCAGATGAATCAGAGTCGTGCCGAAGATGTCTATGTTTCTTTTTGTGGGAAGAGGACAATGAGGAATGACTCCTGGAGTGTGACCTCTTTTTGGCCTTTTTGACGGTGCCTGTCCTCTTTCTCTGGTGTGGGGACTTCAGTCTTGTGGCCGAACGACCCCCTAGCGGATCAAGCTGGCGACTTCGATGGCAGATATCCCACCTTCAATTTAGCGGCCCACTCCATCAAAGATTTAGGGTTTGTCTTTTGACACGAGCCACAGTCCTTGGTCAAGTGGTCTGAGTCTAGGCACCAAACACAAACACTGTGTGGGTTGGTCAAAGACATTTTAGAATTACAGTCCAGACATCTTTTGAAACCCGATGGGTTCAGAGCAGACATCACAATCAAATAAATGTGGAATATTCGACCGCAAATTGAATTCAAATGACAAAAAAAAAAAAAGAAAAGCTTTCTCTGACGAGAAGAGCTGTTCCACGATCAGCCTGCTGAGGAACGGCGGCGTAGTGACGCAGTATATGTACGGTGAGCGACGTCACATCCGTAGTCAACGAACGGTGCATTGAGTCAAGACGGATTGACAGCCGAGTCGAGATGAACTACGCCCCCTGTCGAAATATTTTCTGAGCAGCGGACGCTTCAAGGGATATCTATCTGATGAGTAATCTGCAGGAGAAAATCAACCCATTGAATATATATTTAGCCAGTGCACGAGTGGCGTTGACTGCCCACAAAGAAAGGAGTACCTGAAGCGAAGACTTTGTGACCCATAACATTTAATCTCTTGCTCGATCCTGTCAGAGGGGAAGGATGTGCTCTTCAGCCCTGCTGTTGTGCCAAACACCACCAAGCACTCAGGCCAGGGTTATATTGAGAGAAAAGCCAGATTCAAAGGGACTGGACAATGCTTTTTAGGAAGGTCATGAGCCACTGTTTGGACCGACACAGGCTTCTACCAGGCTGCCAAAACAGGAGTGGCTACTGCCGGGCAAAAGAGTCTCCTGTGGAGGACCCTCGACCAAAAAGTCCGTCAGGTGATACTGAATTCTTGGATTAGTCAGAGGACTAGCCCAAAATGTCCACAACCTTGATAATGGTCCTCTGATACAGTGGGTTTTCCAGATATTGGTGATGGAAGAGAATCCAGCTTTGGAGATGTGTGCAAACCATTAGCCTCATGTAGCCAGCTCCAGAAGATCTGCCCCATCAAACTCCTCAGGAAAGTCCTCAGCCCAATCAGAGTAAAGTGGTTCTAGACCACAACGGATGACACACCCCTCCTCATCAAAGATTTCTCATCTTTGAAAGGAATACGCCCCCCCACCCCAAAAAAAAGAGGGGTGCATTCCAGTGAGGCCCTAGCACCCATTGGGCTTAGAAGGAAGGAGCTGATGTTGATGTTTCAGAGACAGAACTGAGCCAGAAAGTGGGCAGATGTGGTGCAAGTAGGTGCCTCTGCCAGATTCACAAAGCGTGGCGTGCTCTTTGGGTACCAATGGTGCCTTGTGCTTCGTGTATGATTGGTAAATGTTAGGGAGAATTCTCTTATAAGGCTAATTTCCCAAACCTAGCGAGTCCCCCAGCAGCTTTGCTGGATTTATGGGGTTTGTTTTTTTCTCCAGCTAAGAATGAGAGTCTTTTCCTACCAATCTTGGGCATGATTTGAGGTATGTCTTTGACTTTGTATGTGCCTATGGGCTATGGGGTTTCTTTCTCCATAGAGTATCATCTGTTTTTGTGTATGTGTTACACAGCACCCTCAGTGCAGTAACACAGGGGTGTCATAGTGACCCCCAAACATAGACTCCATACTCTGGGACTGACTACTGTCTTCCAGGGCATTTAAAGTCACCATTGACTTTACTAGTCCTAAATTGTGAACAGAACCAGTACAAACCACCATATTGTGGAAGTACTGGAAGGGGTTAATTATATTGCCCCAGGGTCTGTTTTCAAGGGGGCACTGTCCAGTCCCCCCTTATTGAGTTTCTGGCTGGTGGCAGTGGTTACCACGCGAAATATTCCACCGGAATATTCTCCATGGGATTTTCCCATTGATTTTAAATGCACCACTTTTTGGTGCAATGTTAAAGATAACGCTGGTTTATTTATTTATTTAATATTAAATCAACGGTTGGGTCTTTTTGACAGAACTCTTTTCTAAAATGGCGCTCGTATCCGTCTCTGTAACTCTGACCAAGGTCGAGCCCTTTGTTCCACTTTTTGGCGGGCTTCTCCACAGAAGCCCTCCAAATGGTGCCACTCTGTCTGGGTTCCACATGATGGGTGGGGAGGGGAATTGGCATTTTGGACTGCGTTGCCTTAGCAACTCAAGTCGCACTCTATTCCGATTGGCCCAGTGGTGAGCCGCCCGGTTCACCACTTAGCATGTTTGAGTGACAGCTAGGCTGTTGAATGGGAGTTTTTCTGCATAATAGCAGGGCCTTTGGGACTGGAACTTCAGAAGTCGCCACAGGACCTAAGAATCCGAAGGAGGAAGAAGCTGAGCCATCTGCAACGACGACACTACCGGTGAAGCCCTGCTGCAACTACCTCACCACTTTCCTGACGACAAGAGAAGATCTTCTGCTGGACGAGTCTTCTTCCTCTGAACTGGTGGGACCAACCAGTTCACCCCTTTCGCCTTCCAAAGACGTCTCTTGGTCGAATCGCCCGTGCCAAGTACCCCGGCGGCAGGATAGCCAAGCTTCACCACTTTGACCCCGAATAAAAGGAACACACCTTTTACCGATGAAACTCCGCGGCTGGTTTCATCCCTGTGCAGTGCAACGACTCCACGTTTCCTCCTCGATGAGATCCTCTCTTCCCTTGGTCGGAACAACAAACTGCAACCACTGCCAGGAACAACTGCCACCGCTGGAGCTTCCTCTCTCTTTAAGGTACTGTGTCCTGCCTGGCCTCCCTTTCTTCGGTTTGCCCAAGGTGACCCTTACATCCTTGGCTTTCCAACTGGGTTGGTCCCAGACCTTCTAACTTGACCTTCTTGAATCGCCCCAACCTCTTTTGAACATTCTGCAAATACTTTTAGTGCATTTTAAACTGTGTGATCCTGGGCACATTTCGCTTTGCTCCATTTAAAGTGGGCCCAGCCTATGAACTTTGGCTCTACAGTATATACTGCCTTCATTCCCTTGCAGAGAACTTATTGTTGGGACCTGTTTTATTTCTATGCTCTGCCTTTTTCTCTCCCTTTAACTGAACTATTGGAGTGCCATCAGGTTACGCGCTCACATCTGTTTTAACAAACCGTGGTGTTTTAACTCTGACTTGTCTGATAGTTATCAAGGGAGGTGTGTATACTTTACCTGACTGTTCTAAATTGCTTTTGATTTAGAGTGCTAGTATATTGCCTAAAGTGCGTTTTAAATAAATAATTATATACTTTTTATACAAATCTCTGGTCAGTGTTTGTTTGTCCTACTGTGTTTTTAGCCCTATTGTGTATACTCTATATACTGCCCTACTCTTCTTGAGAGAAGTCTGACTGCTCAGCCACAGCTACCAGGTAAATCTGGGAGGTACAGACTGCTACCAATTGGGTTTACTGCTTACTCCTGTAGTCTTAATCTTTTTGAAGTGTTCCCCAAGGGAACTGCACAGGGTTCTGCCTAACAGTAAAGGCATCAAGCATCTGCGGCGGAAGGTCTTTCACATCTCCTTGCACATCTCCTGAGTCAAGGGCTTAGTGGGAAATAGTACTTTAGCGGCACTTTACGCATTCTGAAGTGCGAGTGATGGTTCTGCTTTCAGGCTGATGAAGAAGAATATACATGCTTCTCCATGTTACCAAAATATGCAGTATGGGCAATAAATCACTATCATCCTGTGCCCAGACTTATTGTAATTTGGGATCCATACAGAAGAGCCTGGTAAGATAGTGGCCCTGCCACTATCTGTTACACTTACCCAAGAGTTGTTGTTATGGCGTGTATATTAACTGACTTCCTCTTCTAGATCTTAGTGATCTGTTTTTACATTGGCCTTAACTTTCATTACAGCTCGCGCATCAGCGATTTCGCCACCGCCATTGTCCAATCTAACATAAGGCTTTCGTAAACCTTGATGATCCGAGGGTTTACTTGTCTTGTCTACATAGTAGAGGTCTGCCTAGGTGCAAGAACCCCCTCTCCCATTCCACGTGGCCTTCTGGCACAAGACTGAGATCTGTCACATATTCCTTCAGGTAATTTTCTCCACATTGATGCTCTTGCATGATTACCTACAGTAAGGTGATTTGGGCTCTTTATGTTCTTAATTACTCTCTCCCTAATTGTCCAGTGATATACATGGAATCTCTCTACTTTCACCACCTGAAACTTTCCTTACTATTGTGTTCTCTATAGAGTAATGCTCTTACTGACTTTATTACAGAGAACTAGCCATATGCATGAATCCACCAGTTGCAATTTGTTCCATTGAAACTATTTCTTTGATTTTCTCGCTTGGTAAACCAATATATGTTAAATATGAGGATTGTTCCTTCTGTCAATAACTAGGACTAATTTGGGAAAATGTATTCTAGATCACCAGATCTGCATTTGATGAAGGGAACGGTTTATCCCAAAATGCGTTGTGCCTTTTATTTGGAAATATAAAGAAGAATTGCACATAGAATTGGCTCCATCGAATTGTTTTTTGTGAACTAATTTGTCATACAAATTACATTAATTGTTTTACTATATATTGGCTGGTTAACAGCACATAGGTGTGCAGGGGACGGGAGTGCCCGAGTCCCTTCGAACACCATCTTTTATCTCTCCAAGGTCTGGGAACAGTGCCAGCCTGATGGATGGTACCACTGACAGATTTGTCACAGCCACGCTGGGCCAACTAGTATTATCCTGCAGTGGCACTGCCTCAGTGTGTTGATCACACGTAGCAGGAGTGGAAACAGAGGAATAGTGTACAGGAACCGTCCCTCCCACGGGAACGAGAATGCGTCTACCATGCTTCTCGGCTGATGGAACCTGCTGGCAAACTTCTGGCACATTGAGTTTGCCGCCTTCGCGAAGAGGTCGATCTGGGGCTGGCTCCATTTGTGGAAGAGAAGGTCCACCTGAACCTGGCGAAGTTCCCACTCATGGCAAGAACGCAGCTCCCTGCTGAGCGAGTCCGCAATGGTGTTCTTGACGCCAGCCAGCTGAAAAGGGAGGAACATGTCCTGACGAATGGCCCAGCGCCACAGGTCCTGGGCCTCCTTGGAGAGTGCCGGCGAGCGGGTCCCTCCTTGCTTCCAGATGTAGAACATGGCGGCGGTGTTGTCTGTGAAGATCCTCACCCCTTTGCCCTTCAACAACGGCAGAAAAGACTTGAAGGCACAGAATACAGTCCGAAGTTCCAGGACGTTCATGTGGAGGCCCTTTTCATCCGGTTGCCATAGGCCTCTGGCGTGCAACTGTCCGGTGTTGGCTCCCCAGCCTTTTAGAGAAGCGTCTGTGGTGACTGTCTCCTGGTAAGGCGGGACTTGAAACGTAGTCCCCTAGATGAGATGCAGCCGTACACCCCAACACTGTATCCCCTGACGGAACTCTTCCTTGAGAGACATATTGTCTGCTAAGGTCCCCGATACTTGCACCCACCTCGCATCCAGGAACTCCTGGAGAGGCCTCATCTGAAGTCTGCAGAGGCGGAAGAGGCTGATGCAGGAGGACATCATGCCCAGCCCGTCAGAAAACCCCCTTCGTCCAGCTGGCCGAGCACGTGTTATAACATGACCATCTGGAACTTTTGAGACTTTAAGTACTTTTGGCCTCTAACCCCCGTTTTCTTTCGAACCCAGAAAGTATCTGAAATATACTCCAGAGCCCCGGAGGTGCTGGGGGACGGGTTCTATCGCCCCTTCTGTAACATGGCACACACTTCTCGCAGAAGCTGTGGGCTGTGTGGTTCTTGTCGCAGCACCAGTGGAATACAAGGACACCTGTGTTAGAATTCTAAGGTGTGCCCCTGTTGGAGAGAGAGTCCAGCACCCATCTGTCGGTGGTGATGATGATCTACGCACTGACGAACTTCGCCAGCTGGCACCCCACTGAGGTGCGTAAGTGGGGGCCCGAGGTCACGGCGCGTTCATGTCTATTTAGGGGTCAGGGCCCTCCTTTGTGCGTGACGCTGACACTGTTCTCCGCTGCCTTGAGAACGACCCCTGTATGCTTCTTGAGTGGAGGAGCGTGAAGGCTGTCAGTACGGGGTAGTATGTCCCTTGGAAGATCTGCCGGTCTTTCCTCTGGAAGAACGAAAGAAAGACAGCTAATGTTGCTGCAGGCTTTTCAGGGAGCGCGCCGTCTCCGTGCAGGTCTTTATGGCTTGTAAAGACTCGTTGATGGCCTTGCCGAAGAGGTTCTCACTGTCGAACGGCAAATCCAGCACCTTAGCCTGAACTTCCTGGCAGAGGTTTGTTGCCTTCAACAACCCTTGTCGATGAAGGGAAACACTGTTTCCCATCTGACGGAATCCCATGTCTGCAATGTCCACCGCCACTGTAATGGTGTGGTCCGAGGCCACTGCCCCTTCTTGGAACAGTTCCAGTGCCTCAACCTTCTTGTCCTTGGGCAGGAAATCTAGAATAGGTTCCAGCCTGTACCTTAGTCACCGGTCATATTGGGACAAAATGGCTAGGGGATTAACCGCCTTGATGGTAGAGGCTGCTATGTAGATTATTCTCTTGCCCATTGCGTCCAGCTTCTTCCCCTCCTGACCCGAAGGTACCATGGCTGTCGATTATGGGTTTGCCGAGCGCTTCCTGGCTGCGGCCGAGACCACTGAGTCTGGCGAAGGCTGAGATCTTAAGCATCTGGGAGCTGTATCTGGTACTCTGTACTTTTTCTCCAATCTATCACGCCGTACTCAGGTACTTCATTAACACCAGGCCCTTCTCCCAGATATCATCCAGGAAAGGAACAGACATGATGGTCTTTCTTCTGGACCTGCGCCGCTGGTACAGGAACCCTTCTTTCTTAGTTTCCTCGGGTACTAACTGAAACAGTTCAGAGGCCCTGGACACCATGGAATGAAAGGATCCGACGTCGTCCGCGTGTGGTGTTTACCCATCAGCTGGCACAAAGTCATCCTCGTCGGTGCACAAAGTTGTCCTCGTCGGTATGCGGTTGCGGAGGGGTCGGATGATGTAGAGGACCAGCACCTACCTTAGATGTTCTCTGAGGCTCCTGTGGTGGCGTAGGCCCCGGTGCAGGGGGCATCCTCTGCTGGATCTCTGTGACCCGCGTGTGTCGAGTCATTAGAATATCCAGCGACATGTCTCTCAGCTCAGGGGTAAAAGGAGCCAGTGGTGTAGGGTCAGACGCACCTCATTTTGCACGCAGGGGGAAGTAGGCTCATCGCCCTCAGATTCTCCTTCTTCGTGGTCTGTATAGAAGTCATCAGGCAAATCATTGTTGCCATCATTGAAGTTTGAATAAATCTGCACCCGTTTCCCTGGAGCAGCATGTGGGTCCAACCTCCTGTGGAGATTCCATCGGGGTGCCTTTTCCTCCTCGCTTTCTTTCTCACGAGGCTTCTGGGCTGATGCAGTCACAGGGCCTTTCCCCAACCCCGGGGTGCCTGCTACCTTCGTCGCAGCCTCCGCAGCTGTATCATGTCTCAGGGGTAAGTACATATGTGGGCTAGCCTTCGTAGGGACCACTTTCACGGACCTGCTCTCCTTCAATGCTGCCGTGGTGGATGTCGTCGACGATGTGTTTGCCGATGCCCTCGTTGATGGGGCTGTCGTAGAATCGGTTGACTTGGAAGGCTGAAAGGTTGTAGTTAGTTTTGACGGATACTCCCCGGACTTCTCCCAAGTCTGGTTGTCCATTGATAAACAGAGTTTGGACGAGGTGGGACTTTCTCTTAGAAGAGGCCCCTTTCATCGGCAGGCTCACTGTGGAGACTGATGGTGATGGCAATTGTGCAATGCCCGACTTGGGACCAGCATCAACGGTGAACTCATGGGAGCCAGCGTTGCAGAGCTTGGCCTTCTCTTGGACCCCCGCGAGCGGGGCTACTTCAAAGGATCTCAACCTCCTCCCAGAGGGAGTTGGCTTCTCAGACCGGCCAGACCTGGGTGAGGCATGACCCTGCCAAGTCAGGGGCCTTGCTCGATTGGAGCCACGCTGCCATACTGCTGTAGCGATCTTTTTAGGTTTCCTTTGAAAACCACGGCACACCTCACATCCCTCTTCTTTGTGGTCTGGATGCAGGCAATATAAGCATTTATGATGTGTATATTCTACGAATACGCTCCTTAATCCACACTTTGTGCAGAAGAGGCTCCTGCTTTCCCTTCTCCTCGGACATGGTGGAAAGGTGCGAAATAGGCCCAAAGTCGGGCCTTCTCGAAACTTCGATGGACGATACGACGGTGGACGAAGATCTTTGCCGGCAGCGGATCCCTGCTGTCAGTAGCTGTCCTTTGTCGAAAACGATTAGCAACAATCAGTCAAAATAATTCAATTTTCTATGGAAAAATTTGAAATGGCACAAGAATAGCTCAGAGAGCAACATGAGGTCGCCTAACACTGAAGTTTGCGGTACAAAATCTGAAGATGGCCACCAGGGGTGGTGCTTAGGGATAGGACTGTCATTGGATGGGGCAGTATGACCCAGAGGACAGTGATTTGTTTAGAGGAGAAATACAGTTTTAGAGTGAAAGTGAAACTGTTTTTTCTTTTACCAAGGATTCCAGGCTGACGATGGGGAATATTCATGAGCATGCGAATCCATGCCAGACGCCATGCTGGAGAAATTGTATTTCTGCAACCATCCCAGGAAGAGCATCAGTAAAACAACAGACAAGCACCATTGACGTCTTTGTAATGTGAAGCTCTCAGGATTATTTGCTTGCTCTCTCATTCAACTTTCATTTGATTTGAAAACAGAAACCGCAGAACCTACAATACAAAAAGATTGTGGTGTACGTGTACGGTGTTGATTGCCTCAGACAGTAAATATGGGTTTATTGGAATAGACTGCATCATGGGCATCCAGATATGGTAACATTTGCTAAAGACAACAAAAGATTTACCCATGTTATCAGATGCTAAGATAACCAGCCTCTTGTGGGCTTTTGTAAACAGGAGCTCAATAGACTGCTGCTGCTAGGTTTTTCAAACAGGGTTTTGAATGCAGTGAAGCTAGTTAACACAGACAGCAGTTAAGATGAACATTTATAGTAACACAGCAAAAGAAAACTAGCATCCTTAAATGAAGAGTCAGTAATCGGATAGAGGTGGTGTGGTGAGGAGTGATATTCTGTGGCCCAAATGATCAGCAAATGACCACAACAGTACTGTTAGAAAGCCAGTCAGAAATCAGATGTCCTAATCCAAATTAGAAGAGAAGATGGATGTTTGTGTTGGAATGGGTGGGCAGCAAAAGTGGACTCTCTAAAATAGTTGGTTAGAGTGTAAGAGGTTGAAGAAACAACTGTATTGAAAATAAGAAAACAGAACACCCTATTGAAAGCTTTTGAGCATTTACAAAGCTTGCCTTTGCATGAATTCTGTTGCATCAGGGTATACCAATCAAGGAATCAAGCACTGAACAAAGGAAACGAATGAGGAAACCAACATAGACTGAACGTTTTCAAACACAAGAACATACCCGTAAGAATTGTCCGCCGTTTGCATTGCTCCTCCACTCCGCCATGTCTCTTGCCAGATAGAGTGAATGGCATTTCAAAGACAAAACGTCGGATGTTGTGACTTCTTTCAAATTCAGTTCTCCTCTCTTGCAGTTCTTTCTCTTCAAAAAATGGGGTCACGTGGGTCACTTGAATGTAGGCATACTTGGAATCCAAATCCTTAGGATTTACCTTTTGCAAGCAAAGTAAAAAACAGGGTCTTTAGGGCAGTGTCAAACATATCGGTGCAACGATAGTTTGAATATCTTATCGGTGGAAATGCATGCTGCATAAACCTATTGGCTGCTAATTCTCCGCAGTAAGGCAGTTATTTGCAGAACTCAGAACCTTGCATGTTTTACAACAGGGTGAGTGTTTATAATTATTTTTTTATATACGTGCCTAAATGTTCTGGTTCTAACACTACATTTTCATGCAGATGGTATTGATTTTCTAAATAACTTAAATGATTTGACATAAAGAGTGTTCAGGATCATTAGGTATGGGATTAAATAGCATAAAATCAGTCACTAAATTCTATCCACCACTGGGCATCAGAGAGAAGAGGTTGAGATGCAAAGCATTTATTTAAAAAATCAATTCAGAATCTAAGAAACACCACATAGAGGATTTCATTCTCACTCACAAATCTGGGATCATCCCAAGACAGGAATTTGAGATGCATTAGCAAAAGAGGCCAGCGGTCAACAAAAGCTCAAGCATTTTTCAGCAGTCTTCTTGAGAAGTCCAATAATAAACCACCATATTCTTTTCTGATAGCTACCCTTGCAGATTCTCCACTGTTGAACTGTTGTGAGCCACCATGTATGATCTTGACAATTTTAGCAGAGGACCATGCAGTATACCAAAGCCATTTTTTATCAACTGAAAGAGAAAAGGTGCAAACCATGCCACAGATTTTGGCTACTTTTGGTTGCTTGCACATGTCCACCAATGTGCAAGACCTATACAGATACCCAAAATAAAATAAATAAGGATTACTAAAATTAAAAATGCAACCAACAACTCCAGGTCTCCTATGCCCAATAAGGGCATTAACATTTCTCTAACACACATTAGTGGCACAAAGACTCTAGGAACTGTTATCAGAGTGCTTGACAATGCAAGATGCATCTTCAGACACTGTAATCTAGTGCATGCATTAATTGACCAATGCTACTTTGTCTCTGTCATTATAACCAAAACACTTACTACCATCTTTAAGTAAATATTCACATATATTTAATGACTCTCTAAAAAATAATTTCAAAATCCCCCTAAAATTTGGGGACAGTCCCTGTCATTGAGGATTGAGTCTAAATATTACATTGGATGTCGAGAGTGATTTCAGGCCAAATGGAAAGTTTGTTGTGTAACTACTAAATACAGATTGTGAAAGACTAAAATATAGGTGTTGCACACAAGGGACCCGAAGTGTGACTGCAGAAGTGTTTTTAACAACTATTGCAAAATGCATAGGAACTGCATGTTGGTGTAGGGAAATCTCATAAGGGGTACACATTTCAAGTTGAATGGTACTAGGCAGACATAAAACGTTACTCAGCACCTCTGTTATCGTCGTGCACATTGCACACCACTTCTTACTCACCAAGAGTCAAGTATCACTAACCAATGGCTAGAGGCATTTGCAAATTTTGCTTAATTAACACACATTATTGTGCTGCACCCTAAACTAGCAGGAAACCTTGTGCACAGCTTTTAGAGCGTCAGACCCTTGAAGATGACTCAGCCAATCTTAGTGATGAGCAGGAGTAAAGAGGGAGTCAGCAAAGGGGGATTAGGATGAGTGATAAAAAATAACTTCAAACTTTTATAAAGAGTTTCATACAATATTTCTCACGTCTCAAAGTATGATAAAAATATGAGCTGGCCTTGCAGGAATTCAAAGGCCATCTGGGACATGGTGGAAAATACAATCATTTGTCCCTTTATGAATCCCCAAAAACTTTGGCAAGCAAGAACATCAGAAATTGTCCAGTATATGGCTCACAATCCAACAAGCATAAGAAGAAAGGAAGGGGAAACCCAAAAGATCTACTGAACACCCTACAATAATTCCATAAACTGTCACCAATGTCATATTTACAATGTTATGTTGCACACAATGTACTGCTCTACACAAATTAAATACACAACATTACAACTACTAAATTAAATGGACAGGGACATACAACATGTGTGAATAGGACTGTTCTTATTTACAGTTTTCAGGAAGTTGATTTATAGTTCTGTTGTGGTGTCTGACCCAACCTGTATTTTTCACAAGACTGCTTAAGTCCACATTTTCCAAGTAATTTGTCAATCGCTTCAAGACTTTCCATACCTTGCCAGAGTCCTGTATCATCTTGACATTTTCAGAACCAAACTTATCAGAATAGAGCTTTAGTAGCCTCTGCGAAATTTCAGAGAGAGGCGTGAGCTTGGGTTCTTTGTATATGTACTCCTTTCCATCTTCATCCTCAAAGAATCCCTGTGGAACAAATTGGCAATCAGTAACTTTACGGCAAAAGACAAGAGAAGAGGTTTAAAATGGAAATTTGCAATGTTAAATGTACATTCCTTAAAGCATCCAGCATGTAAAGGGAAAAAACAAACAGATCTTTTTTTTAAATAAGAAACAATGGAAACAGAGAAACTTTTCATTATGGGTTAAGCTGTAATACTTTACTTGTAAATTGTTAGAAGACATAGCCCTGCTGAAAATTCTAAGTTAAATCCTCTTCTATGTATTGCATACTACAACTTTCCAAATAAAGACATGTGCTTGTGATTGGTGGGCCAAACAGATCACCTAACATGGGAACTACTGCACACTTCCAGTAAAGATCAATGGAAGAAAATTTGCATTTCAAGATTCAATTTAAAAGTACATTTTGTGTCAAATAAAATAAAATTATGATAATGTGAATTATTGTGTATAGCGACACCGACCTTCCCATTGGAGCAAGTGTTTCAGCTAAGGAGAAATTACCAGCACTCCACTATTTGTAAAGGTTCTCTTTTTGCCTCAATAAAAATACAAAAAGGAAAATAATTGCCAGCAACAAGGAATTATTGTGGTACGGGTATATTAAGGCTTTTACTAAGCACTTCCTAAGGGGGAGGAAGTGCATTCTATGTTGAAATGAGAAAACAAGAACATGGTAGAGAGAAGTGCATTAGATAGCCCTCTTTTCAACTTAATTTTTGGGGTTTAAACGAACGGTCCGATAAGGAGCAATTTTGGGTCGTGATGTTCAAGGAGCATGTATGAGGAATTGTATGATAATAAACTTGAGTAATTCACAGATACAGTAAGGGAAATACATCTTGTGGAATACTGTGGAAACATATGGAACTACTGTGAACTTCAAAATACCCTATTTCAGTAAAGGACTCCTGTGCCGTTGTACCAAAAGAAAGTAGCACTGTATGCAACTAGCGCAAGAACAACCCATCTCCTTTCCCATTTTCAGCCTGAAACCTTGACAGTAAGGTTTTGTACGTTTGTCTGCATCTTAGGTTGCTCCTATACTTTGATCCAAACCACAAGCGCTAATATCAGCCCGTTTCAAAGTACTTCCCAGTCTCTTGTTGAGGTATATCTGGGATATTCTGCTATCTTCATAAGTAAAGTTTACATTAACATTATTATTCAAATATGAAATGTACTCTTGTAGGAATTTTGCTTCATCATCCTACGCATGGAGGATGACATTGCTGTATTAGACCAATAAAATACCATACTTCAACCAACAATAAGTATCATTATGCAGGGCCCAGGTCTGCTTCCATCCACCATCTAACAATCAGGATAGCTGGAGAGAATATTTGCTTTTAATGTTATTGTTGAACGAAATGGAAGACACCAGGTCTCTGAATTGTGGTAATCGTTTAAGCTTTTTTTTCCCTTCCCTACATCTCAAAATTTGGGACATGGCATTTGTTTCCCTGCTTTCTGCAAACAGTTCACTGTTTCTGAACAGTTTTACTTGTGCAGTGGTTCACTGACACTGGCTGCACACAGACTACGGCTGTCCCATGCAGTATTTGTCTGGGCATGACCTTTCCCACACCAGGAGCTCAGAGAACCTGCCAACAGTGCTTGCAGGGGCTTTACTATAACCATGGCTTCAGGGCCTTGCAGGCTCTATGACCAGGGAATGAGGAAATGTTAGCTTATATTTCTTTCAACTTGTCACAGAGGCGATTACTTAAAACCTGTTCACAAAAGCTTTAGGATGTTTGACTTTCCTAGTACTTATCTAAATTACAGGTTGCTGTCCGACTGGCTTTAAAAGAAAAAATGTATTCACACTTTAACCTAGACTACTCTCTTTTTTTCTTTGAATGGAACATTCTAGTTCAGTTGTAGGCAAAATGCCAGATGAAGGCAGATATGTTGCCCATAAATCTTTCTCAAAGTCTCTGTTACACGAACAAAGGAATCATATACTTACGGTTGCTTACCATTTGTTTTTTCATGAGAAAAACAAGTGAAATTACTATTCTGGTTAAAATTGCAATCCTCACTTAAAGGGTTATTTTCTTCTCCCAAAACAGACCTCTCAGATATGAAGAAAATTAAATGAATGCATTCCCACCTAATTGCCTAGGCCCTATACAGTATGATATACTAGTGCAGACTTCACACAAAGTACAGGAGCAAGACGAGAGGTTGATTTAAGGGGTTACTGTGTTAAAAGTCAAGATGAACAGGTTATGTAACCAAGACGATAAAAAAGGAGACTTGGACAGATCACCCTGCAGTCATCTGCAATGCTGAGAGTACTGAATACAAGTTTGGTATGAATCCTACACAGTCCCAATCAGGATTCAGTGGTTGAACACAACCTTACACTGTGTTACAAGCGTTACAGCTCTACTGTGAAGGGGATAGCTCAGAGGCAACACGCTT
Organism: Ambystoma mexicanum; assembly: GCF_040938575.1. Classification (NCBI taxonomy): domain Eukaryota; kingdom Metazoa; phylum Chordata; class Amphibia; order Caudata; family Ambystomatidae; genus Ambystoma; species Ambystoma mexicanum. The sequence continues at coordinate 171,255,863 of NC_090941.1, read as the reverse complement.
GTCTTGAAAGTAAGACAAAGCAGCGCAACACAGGTTTGAATCCTGATCCCACGCTTAGAAACGAATCTCTGGTACTAACCGCGTTATAAAATATATATATTTTTTTTAAACAATTACTTGCAAAGGCTTGAATCTAAGCATCAGTCAGTGACTAATGTTAGAACTATCATTAAGGAATTTGGTGGTCTCAGGTCGACTCTTGGGACAGTTCTCATCTGTTTTGACAAATGGTTGCTAACAAAATAGCCCCCCTCTTTATTCTTGCCTAATGCAAGTAGATCTAGGTCACCTGGCCTAAGCCCCACCCACCTGGTGCCTTCCTGGTTGCTGCTCTTTTTCCCTACTTAAGGAGCCTTCCAGCCTCTTTTCCTTTGTAGATGGGGAGCAGGTGCAAGTGGATCTAGGTCACCTGGGCTAAGCCCGCCCACCTGGTGGCCGCTCTTTTTCCCCTACTTAAGGAGCCCTCCAGCCTCTTTTCCTTTGTTGATGGGCAGCAGGTGCAAGTGGATCTAGGTCACGTGGCCTAAGGCCCACCCACATGGTGCCTTCCTGGTTGACGCTCTTTTTCCCCTACTTAAGGAGCCCCCAGCCTCTTTTCCTTTGCAGATGGGGAGCATGTGCAAGTGGATCTATGTCACCTGGCCTAAGCACCACCCACCTTCTTAGCCCTCCCTCTTCCTTCCTGCTCTTAACTCTTAGATCAAGGGCGTCTCTCACCCGGGCGTCTGAAGCGAAGGGCATCATCAGGCCACTCCACACCATCATCAAGCCACTCCACACCATCATCAGGCCACTCCGTCAACTTCTCAAGTGCTGGTGTGAGGACAGGTGTTCCACGGCACAATAAGTTGTGTAAGTTGTGTAACACTGCCCGCCTCTTGTATTTCGCTGTCCCCCCATGTTGTATGCATGTGATGCCTGTATGCCTGCCTCTTGTATTTCGCTGTCCCCCCTGTTGTATGCTTGTGATTCCTGGATGCCTGCCTCTTGTATTTTGCTGTCCCCCACCTGTTGTAGGCATGCAATGCCTGCCTTTTGTATTTCACTGTCCCCCCGTTGTATTCATGTGATGCCTGTGTGCCTGCCTCTTGTATTTCGCTGTTCCGCCTGTTGTATGCATGTGATGCCTGTATGCCTGTCTCTTGTATTTCGCTGGCCCCCATGTTGTGTGCATGTGATGCCTGTATGCCTGCCTCTTGTATTTCACTGTCCCCCCCACCCTGTTGGATGCATGCAATGCCTGTATGCTTAAATCCTTTATCTTGCTATCCCCCCGCCCTCCCAAGGCAGCCCTCTCCTGCTATTCCCCCCTGCATCAAAAATCCCTCTGTGTCCATTGTGGGAGTTTGTATGGACACATTATGGTGATACCATCACCGCCTTGTTGCTGATGCTTTGATTTGCCTTTTGGACTCATGTTGTTTCACCCATCTCGAATCTCGTTGTTCTCATGCTGGACTTCCTTAACCATCACATAATCATGGTGACCATGAGTCATGTTGTGCCCATCTATGACTTGAATCCTGGCTTGCACTTGCTGATCTCTTGTAACATTATGTATTCAGTACTGACCTCTGCAACTTGATGTGCTCTCTCCACTTGCTTATGTGCTCTATAACACTGTATTTCGCCGGCTTTGCTTCTTCCGCTCTTTCACTACACTCGCTGCTTCTCAGTCTTCTCTTCCTCTCCCTATCTTTTCCCTCTATCCTCTCCCTTCACTATATTCTATGCACTTACTCTATCAGAATTGTCGTCAGACCTAGTATAATAATCGCTTGTTTGTTACTCTCCCTATCCCACCCTCCCTCACCTTTTGTCAATCTCCAGCACTACCAGAAATGTCGTCAGGCCTAGTACGATAGTTGCTTGTTTTGTCCCCCCCCCCCACCCGCGCATCCCTCACCTTTTGTCATTCTCCTGCACTACCAGAAATGTCGTCAGGCCAAGTATGATAGTCGCTTGTTATGTCCCCCCCCCCCCTCACCTTTTGTCAATCTCCAGCACCAGAAATGTTGTTAAGCCTAGTACGATAGTCGCTTGTTGTGTTCCTCTCCTCTCTCATCCCCCTTCCTCCCCCTCCCCCCTCCTTCACCTTTTGTCAATCTCCAGCACTACCAGAAATGTCACCAGGCCTAGTACGATAGTCGCTTGTTTTGTTCCTCTCTCCCTGCCCCCCATCTCCTTTTGTCATTCCCCTGCACTACCAGAAATGTTGTCAGGCATAGTATGATAGTCGGTGTCTGTCTAATCTCCTACCTCCCTCTCCTTCCCCTCCTTATCATTGTCAAAGCTCTTGCACTATCTGAAATGTCGTCAGGCCTAGTACAAAAGTTAATTTCACATTCTTAATGTCTCAAGGCCTTGTAAGAATGCCATTGTATTTTCCCTTGCTCCCTCCCTTGCCTTGAAGCGCTTTGAAACACGTGTTTATAGGCGCTATACAAATAAACAAGAAATATCAATATCTTAAGCAGAGAAAATAGAGCAATACATGTGAGGATGCTTGCTGTTGCTTTGCAATTAGAGGATATGCATTTGTTATCAGCTATCACTATCTGGCCTTCCTTAATGTGCGTACAGTCCCACGCACATTTCTGAAAACAAGAGCAACAGATGAACCAAGGTCAACCTCCCAGAATTAGGTGTCTAATTGTGAATGACGACTCAAACATATACAAAAATGAAAAACAAAAAAATAAAAAAGATTGCGCTTCTAGCCTTAAACAAGGCCATGCAATGGACTGCGCTGTGGGATCATAGAACACTACCAATACAAGGCTCAGTAACAATTATCATATCAAAACTATTGGTGCAGATGGATCAGTCCAAAGAATTAGTTTATGCGAGCGCCCCAGCATTTCAGAGATGTGTCTGTTACTACGGTCGCCTCTGGCTACGGTTGCCAAAACGGTTCTACCGCCATAACTCTGATCGGGCCATGAATCAAGTCTGTCACACTCCCAGAGAACTGCTGCCATTGAGATCTGAGGGCCCATTAGAGCGATGCTGCTGAAGATTTTTTTTAATTTTTTTTAGGAGGAATAGAACAGTTAGGATTTGTAGAGGATCACACATGAAATACAAAGGAGCCACTGGATAGAGATAGCTCAACTCCTCCTCTCACAAAGAAATCAGTTTCAGAACTGTCGGCACTTTCAGAGCAGGGATGGATGGCGAGGGCGATGAGGAATCAGCGGGAGAAGTATCAATACAAAGAATGAGTTTAGGGCCCTTTAGGAATGTGCATGTAATGGATGGGATCAATCACACAGAATAACTGAATCCAAATAACCGAACCAACTCAGGAAGATGGCAAATTACTGTTTTATTAACAATGATCTAAAACAGGGAGTTTACAACGAACATCAATGGATGTATGCTCAGGTTCTCTCAGCAATCTTTTCACAAAACAGTTTATAGTTTCCTGGGCGCATCCGGGAAGCACCCAGGAAGTGTCTGGCTATTTGGCTGCGGGACGCTGATTCTGTTACTGCCTTCAAGTGCCTTTCAACTCGCCAACTTATGCCGCGCCACGTCCCTATCAAACCGTCGGGAAGAGGAAGAGCGAAGAGCGAGTTGGGTGGAAACCCTCATCCATTGCTGCTTACAAGTAAACATTGACTTCTTTTTCGTAGGACGGAACTTGGGACTTGTGCTTAGTCCACTGTCCGCGCTTACTTACATGACTAAATTAGGCGCTAAAATCTTCTTCATCCTGTTTTGCAGCTCCCAGCTCCGCCCACTCCAGCCCAGCCACTCACTTTATAATCACTGGTGCACGCGCATCCGGAAAGTGCCTAGGAAGTGTCTGGCTGTTTGGCGGTGCGGCAGGTGGGGACCTCTGTGTTATACTAAATATCCTGTGTTGTTTGGCATGGTTCCTATATATAGGCAATTATACTAAATTTAGACGGCTTCACGTGTCTGTGTGAGCAGCATTTAATTTATTCTGTGGAGTCACTCTTCAATTATCATTCAGGTTATTGCCAAAAGAAATTTCTCATTAATTTCGCACATATTGTCCTCTAGATCTACATAGTGCTGTCATTTTGAAGGATTGCATATTCTAATTGCTTTGCAATCCTTTGGGCACCATGGTTGGGAGTCTGCGTAGTGGGAAATGTTTGAATGAAAGGCACATGAACTCCAGCCTTAACATGACTGCGCCTAGCCAATTTCATGCATCTTATGAGAAGAAGGGGGATGATACATGTTACCTACCTCTCGGTGAATACCCTATGCATGGGGAACGGGTGATGCACTCAGAAACAGCTCCCTATACCCACCAATACTTGGCTGTCGAACCAAATGACAGTATGAAGCCAGGGGTGGATGTGGAGTCACCACAATCACGCTATATCGATCTTATACAACACAGGCAATTTGGTTATAGAATACCAATAGCACGCGCAGTCGGTTAAAATTCTACTGCTTTTTTGGCTAAAGATAAACCATTTGTTCAACACGGTCCCTCTTATGGTATTTATATTTCGGACGTTTCTATTTTTTCACCAGCAGTGGAAGCCGAATGGAGTAAGCGTTGTCGCGTTTCATTGACTCGCTCTTCTCCTATATCGGTTCTCCCCTCTGAGGTGGAGAAAGTCTGTCTTAATAACATCCATGAACCTAAAGTTGACCCACCACACCATATTGCACGATGATAGCGTGGCACAACCTCGCTATCATTCGACAAGTTCTCCTACTTTTAATCATCATATTTCTCTTGCAAAAACTGTTGTTGCCAATGAGGTGTTTGAACAAGTAGTCTCCCCCTTCCTAATAACGATCAAACCAGTTTTGATGATGGTGTTAATAACGAAACTCTAGGTCGGATAATCAATGATGATTTAACCGACTTTCCGATTATATTGCGTATTCTTAATCTCCTTGACAAAGGACATGAAGACACACGGGGAAATAGATTATATCAAGCAACTCATTGGCAACCTAACTGTTAAAATTAGTACATTGGGGGGCTTTATGGTGGCACATGTCAACTTTCAAGTTGATAAAATGGTAACTTTAGATTCATTAATTTCAAAAGCCCAAATGGAACAGAAAACAAATACTAATATAAAAGCCACTCAAACATCTGGTACTGGGATACTCTTGAATACAGTTTCAGGAACTTATGCTCAAGCAGCTTCTGTTGGTCCCTCAGAGGATTGCTCAAATTCAACAATGGGCACTTTGCCACTCTTAGAAGCGGTAAAACTCAATTCACTAAAGTTGTATGATATATTTAGATTCCTTATAAATGAGAGGAATCACTATCAGGGGCCTAGAATTGTCAGAGACCCAAATGTATCTATACAGCCAACTCTCAATGCAGAAACAAAAATGGACCTAAGCAGTCCCTCACGGCTTATAGAAGTCATGGAGGAGCTTGATAAAGCTGAAACGTCCGTGGCCGCACTGGGTGAGGTTGCAATGCAAGTGCCAATTTGGTACCAGAACCCGATATAAGACTTTACTATCTCAAGCTTATGCGAGAGCCTTAAAACGTAACAATACAGCAATCACCAAAAATAACATGTTAAAATCTCAACTAAAAAAAATCTAAAAATGTACCCGATATAAAATTCTGTGACAAAGTTTCTGATTCCAAGTCATTACCTTATCCTTGTAATGATGATCCAAACATCGATTTGGAACAATTAAATGAGGAATTCAAACTTGTCTTGAACATGGGTAATCATGACGAATCTTGGAAAACAAAAAAAGCCCCCAAAAAATAAAAAAATAAATATCTAACCCTATACGTTTAGTTAATTCCAATGTGGTGCCCTATGTAACTTCCTCAGGTACAACTATCTTAAGCACTAGCTCGAAGGTTGGTACTTCTCCCAAGACAATTTTACTGTCTTTTGACAAACAGTTAACAACGGATAAGTGTATCCAAAGTCAATTATTGCACTTTTATCCGATTACTTCTATAAAAAAAAAACTGGTACTGGCAATAAAATGCTGCAAAGCGATGCACCAATTTCCAAATCTTCTGTGGCGGATCTACCCAATCAACAGGTTACTGTGGGACCTTCCATAGATCCCTCCTTTCCTCCCATTCGAACTGCAAAAGAGGTCCCTTATAGTGGTTCGCATAAGCTTGATGTGAGAGTCCATGCTGCCCCTCCTTTCCATAACTCTCTACGTAACCTATTAAAGTGTGGTGGGGTTCTTTCAGTGTCATCGTCCCATCTAAAAGGGTCACGTGGAAGGGTTTGGAGATGAGAACACATTTTCCAGCGATATGCCTAATATATTGGGATTAACCAGCGATCTGGCCAAGAATGGGCAAAAAAGAATACATTGTTTATTTCTCTTGAGCTCATTCAAACTCAACTGAGGACTCTGATATCCGATGACAGAGTGGATTCGTCTTTCCAAACATAACAATCATCGGATGATTTGTGGAACTTATTCTCCTAATATTTTGCAACTAATTGAGTCCCAAAGGGATGATTTTAAAGATCGAGGGTTAACGCTTCGTCTCTTTCAATCTTCAGAAGAAGCTAATGAATTCCTCGACGCCCCTTTGTTAAATGCTCCCCAACCTTTGTCAACGGTCAATTTAAATTCAGAGACCTCTGCTCCAACCAATGATTCCACAATTGTCCGCCTTGGTAGCCAATGCAGCTAATATAGCGTGGTTAGCCCCACTGCTGGCTACAATACCTGAAATTCCCAAAACGACCAAGCAAACATAGCCCGACTCATTTAAAATCAGCTCATGGAATTGTTGTGGGTATTCTAACTTAAAAGCCTGGCTGGAATCATGTGACTGATGATCTTACAGCACTTCTCCTCATTCAGGAAACTATGTCCATCCTTCCGTTTGGTGTAGACGGATTTACGACATGTTCACACAATGCTATGGTAGGGACGATGGGGAGACCCTCAGGGAGGTTTGCTATTCTGATGAACACTAGCATTTATGCTAAAGCCAAGGTGTTTTGTTCTCAAAATGATATCTTGGCTATTGAATACCACCCCTTGACCTCTTCTGCTTTGATTTTTTTAGTCATATGTATTTACTTCAAGCCTTTAAAAAAGATCCTTTACTATTTCTTTGACTCCTTAGATCTCGTACTTGAAGCTGCTCTGATTCACAATCCTGATTATTATATCATTTTTGGTGGCGATTTAAATGCCTTATGTAATGGAATATCGAATATCAATACAAATTCTTTGGGGGGGGGGGTTGAGACTAAGCCCCAGATGTAGAGGAGAATTATGGGTTCAATATTTTGACAACTGGAACTGTTATCTAGTCAACTTTTACTCTGATTCTCCAATTGTTACCTGGACCTGGGACATCACCTCCTCTAGTATTGACTTTTTTTATTTCAGCCAATCTGCTTCCAATGGTTAATCCTGTTCGGATAGGATTTACCCCTTATGGAGATGATTTTCCTATTAATCTTGTAATCAATGCACAGATTCTACCTCTTTCATGCAAACCGGAAACGGCTTTGAGTCAGGTGGATCGAAATATACATTCTGTGTATTGGTCGCCCAAGTTATGTTGGCATCTTACCTACCTAGTTAATAGAGATGTATGGCACATCAAAACAACTTGATTACTCTCCACATGAAAGGGAGGAATGTAATACGATTATAATTAGATCCCACGTTCAAGATCTTGCCATGACAACTTTAAATGTGGCTTTGAGACATAATAAACCTTTTAATGTCGAAATAGCTAAACATAAAACTTGGAAAAACTTGGCGCTAAAAGCCTTAACTAGGGCTTCCATTTCACATAATGAATATACTGTTAGAAAAGAACAAGTTACTCTCTTACCTGGTAACGTTCTTTCGATGGGATGGTCCGACGACGTATTCCATATCTATGAC